>NW_027361812.1:15200000-15790000 GCF_039654945.1 Dendrobates tinctorius
CGGGGGCGGTCCGTGACCGCCCCTGACACATTGTGCCGGGTGTCAGCTGTGATAATCAGCTGACACCCGGCCGCGATCAGCGGCGCTCACCACGTGGGCGCCGCTGATCGCGGTAGACGTACTATCCCGTCCCCGGTCATACGGGCCCGGGTACCGTGGACGGGATAGTACGTCTCATGTCAGGAAGGGGTTAAAGGTCATTATTGTTTTAGAAAATGTCTTGCATGTCATTCTTCAAAAAGACATTCCCATTTACACATTTATGGCATATCTCCAGAGAGCAGCGCATGTGCAGCCACCTCTCCATTGACATTGATGTACAAGGGTGACCATTTCTCAAGATAGATCCTGATACCAGCTGTATAGCCCACATCCTAAGGATGTGCCATAAATATGTCTAATGGCAATACAACTTTAAGACTTTTTTTAAATAATTTATATATCCTGTATATCCTTATATATCCCCAGTCCCGCACGCTCGGTGCCTTGGGGTGATCCTCAACTCTGCGCTCTCTTTCAAACCACATATCCAAGCCCTCGCCTCCTCCTGCCGCCTCAAACTCAAAAATATTTCCCGGATCCGCTCATTCCTCAACCACGAAACCACAAAAACACTAGTGCATGCTCTGATCATCTCCCGCTTCGACTACTGCAACCTCCTACTCTCTGGCCTCCCCTCTAGCACTCTGGCTCCGCTCCAGTCCATCCTACACTCTGCTGCCCGACCAATCCACCTGTCTCCCCGCTATTCCCCAGACTCCCCCCTATGCCAGGCCCTTCACTGGCTTCCTATTGCCCAAAGGCTCCAATTCAAAACCCTACCCATGACATACAAAGCCATCCACAACCTGTCTCCTCCATACATCTGTGACATGGTCTCTAGGTACCTACCCGCACGCAACCTTCGATCATCTCAAGATCTCCTTCTCTACTCCCCCCTTATCTCTTCTTCCCACAACCACATACAAGACTTCTCCCGTGCTTCCCCCATACTCTGGAACACTCTGCCGCAACACATCAGACTCTCACCATCAACAGAAACCTTCAAGAAGAACCTGAAGACCCACCTGTTCTGACAAGCCTACAGCCTGCAATGATCCTCGGTCTACTGAACCACTGCACAACCTGCTCTACCCTCTCCTACTGTATCCTCACCCATCCCTGGAGACTGTGAGCCCTCGCGGGCAGGGTCCCCTCTCCTTATGTACTTGTGTGTCCCTTGTCTTACACATGTTTCTTATACTTGTCTATATTTCCCCTTTTCACATGTAAAGCGCCATGGAATAAATGGCGCTATATAAATGCATAATAATAATAATAATAATAATAATAATAATAATAATAAAGAGTTCAGCAGGATTCAGAGTTTTTCAGTCTACTTTTTCAGTGTTTGTAGGAGGTACTGTAAAAATTAGGAATCTTCTGATATATGACACCATATGGATATATCGGACAATTCCACTGCATGCCGCTCTTTGGCTTCATTTATAAAAAGTTAGATACTGTTCAATATATATTTTTACAGGATATTTCTGTATGGATTAGAGTAGGGTTCTACATACTAGTGCTCTACACACTTTATTAACTGAAACCTACACATCATATACATATAAAAAGATACTCTTTTGGCGTAAGTCAGGTTAATAGGGTACTATAGATGCATATATGATAAATGCGAGAACTGGCGAACCATGTGTGAGAGATAGGGCATGGGTAACAGTGTGTGATAGAGATGCGGGCATGGGAATCAGTGAGAGGGAGTGAGGCACAGAGATTTTCTTGAACTTAAGGATTTGTGAAGAATTAAATTTTTAGAACTTACTGAATTGTGAAATTTTTCAACTCACAAGTAGCTGATAGTACCCAGCAATAATCCCTTTGACTGTCTTTAGCTGGTATAGACATGTTTTGCTCAAAAATAGTCTGTGAAACATAAATTAAAATCTTCAAAATGTTAAACAACTTGACTTTAAAGAAATTGATTTCTTAGATCCTAGGTAGATGTCAATATTTATTGGTAATGTGCAAGATGCCAAATAAAATCGAGAAATTGAATAGTAAACTTCTACCATCATCTGATATGGTAAATGAATAGTATTGATAGATACAGCTCATCCCTACTTGATGTGCATGTGTTGACACAGCCTCAAAGTGATAAGGGCCAATGAACGGACAAAGCTGGAGAAGCTACAGGTATACTTGATAAAGTCCAATGACATTTTAAAGTCCAGGCCAATTTTTATTGTAAATCCATTAGAAGACACAGAAGAGTTTTTCTTAAACGTTTCAAGTCGATCTAACTCTTACTCAAAACGAAAAGGGGGAACCAAAGACACTGAATAGCATACATATATGAACACAAAATACCAATGTATATAAAATGTGTAATTTCCAGTCTGACGTACGTGTACGTATATACAAGCAATGGACTAAGAAATGGGCATGACCCTCAGTAAGAATATGACATTGCAACCAAAAGAACAAAATAAAACGAGATAATGGTCATAGTATACAATGAAAAATAATTTTATTAGAAAACAATATGATTGAGAGATGCAGTGTTTTTGCAACATAAAGGAGGCTAATAACATATGAAAATTTAATAAAAAGAAAAATAGGAAATCCAAGAAAGGGGCTGCTGTATAAATGACACATATATTTGCATAATTATTATCATATATGATATATTTCTATTGTTTTGTAGTTAATGTGTTATCCAATTAAGCAATGTATATAGATATTACACATACACACGTGGTCAAAATTGTTGGCACCCCTCTAAAATTTAAGAAGGGACTGGATGCCTTTCTTGAAAAGTATAATATTACAGGGTATATACACTAGTTTCCTTAATATTGCGTTGTTCCAGGGAGCTAGTCTGATTGCCGTATGTGGAGTCGGGAAGGAATTTTTTTCCCCAATGTGAAGCTTACTGTTTGCCACATGGGGTTTTTTTGCCTTCCTCTGGATCAACATGTTAGTGCAAGTTAGGATAGGATATGGGTCGAACTAGATGGACTTAAAGTCTCCCTTCAACCTTAATAACTATGTTACTATGTTACTATGTTTAATGACAGAAAGCCCACAATGGCCACAGAGATAACTTGAATCTGACAAAAGTAATAATAAATTAAAAATCTATGAAAATAAACAAATGAAAGTCAGACATTGCTTTTCAACCATGCTTGCACAGAATTTTTCAAAAAAATAAAACTCATGAAATACGCCTGGACAGAAATGATGGTTCCCTTAACTCAATATTTTGTTGCACAACCTTTTGAGGCAATCACTGCAATCAAGCGATTCTGGTAGCTGTCAATAAGACTTCTGCACCTCTTGACATGTATTTTGGCCCACTCCTCAAGAGCAAACTGCTCCAGTTGTTTGGTATTTGAAGGTTGCCTTTTCCAGACGGCATGTTTCAGCTCTTTCGAAAGATGCTCAATAGGATTAAGGATTTATTATTACTTTTGTTAGATTCAAGTTATTTCTGTCACTATTGTGTTTTTTTCTGTCATTAAACGAGGGGCATCAATAATTTTGACCATGTGTGTATATAAAATTAATGAATCACTGTCATGCATCAAAGCATAAAATGTGTATACTGATCCATAGGATCAATAGGTCCCAGTTAAGTAGATCACAAAAGAATAAAGTGCAAGTGCATCTGGATCCAATGTGCCGATTCTATGTGTAAGTGTGATGCTGTAGATCAGGGGTCCCCAACCACCGGTCTGCAGCCCAGCACGGGCCGTTGCAGTGCCCTTGCCGGTCCGCGGACAGAAGGGGAGCCGGCGGCGGTGCAGCAGGTGATACTCACCCTGCATCCCGCGGCGGCTTCATCCAGCACTGAGCGGTCAAGTGTACCGCTCATTTAAGGTCATGAATATGGATGCCACTCCTCTCCCATAGGCGTGGCGTCCATATTCATGGACCTTAATGAGCAGTAGCACATGACCGCTCCGCACAGGAGCTGAAGCGCCGTGAGATGCAGGGAGGGAAGTTCAGCGACGGGAAGGAAGGTCAGCGATGTGAGGGTAAGTATGATGGGGGAGGATGGGGGAGCCGAGTGGAGCCATATATACAAAGGAGGCCAGGAGACTGGGAGCGGAGCCATATATACAAGGGAGGGAGAGTGGAAGCAGAGCCATATATACAAGGGAGGCCGGGAGACTGGGAGCGGAGCCATATATACAAGGGAGGCCGGGAGACTGGGAGCGGAGCCATATATACAAGGGAGGGAGAGTGGGAGCGGAGCCATATATACAGGGGAGGGAGAGTGGAAGCAGAGCCATATATACAAGGGAGGCCAGGAGAGTGGAAGCAGAGCCATATATACAAGGGAGGCCGGGAGAGTGGGAGCGGAGCCATGTATACAAGGGAGGGAGAGTGGGAGTGGAGCCATGTATACAGGATGGGACAGGGGAGCCATGTATACAGGATAGAAGAGTGGGAGCAGAGCCATGTATACAGGATGGGAGAGTGGGAGCAGAGCCATGTATACAGTATGGGAGAGTGGGAGCAGAGCCATGTATACAGGATGGGAGAGTGGGAGCCATGCATACAACAGGGGGAGCCACACAGAGCAGGACAGGACGGGGGGACCACACATACATTTTCTGATGATTAGAAAATAATCAGCATGTACAGTACTCCAGTACAATTTTTCTTAAGTGCTCAATGCTCCATTTCCTTGTAGGTTCCAAACATCATTAGCAGTGACGGTCATCAGTAGAAGTAGCCCAGTGCTCACACTGAAACAGAGAAACAAGCCAGGTGCTCCCACTCATTCAAAACCTATGGTGAGTTGAGTCACATTAAAAATGTTATAATTAAATGATAAGTATGCACTGCTAAAATACAAACGTGTCCATAGCCCCGCCCCCTTATGAGCAAAGCCCCGCCCCTGTCACACCTCCATCCCCGCCCTGCCGGGCCATGGAAGAATGGTCTTGGTTCAAGCCGGTCCCTGGTGCAAAAAAGGTTGGGGACCACTGCTGTAGATCATACAATAGATATAATAAAGTGCGGATGTCTCCGAGTCCAATGTGCCAATTCCAAATAGGTATCATTGTGATACCATAGATCATACAATCAATTATGCAATGTGCCCAGGTAAGATGTAAAAAATAAATATATACTTGGACTGGTGTAGACAGCAGTATCGCTGATATGCGTACACCCAGATGCGTATTTCGGCATACCTTTGTCAGGGGTTCAATTTCTTAATCATATTGTTTTCTAATAAAATCATATTTTATTGTATCCTATGAGCATTATCTAGCTTTTTTTTATTCTTTTAGCTGTACTGACTCTCAATCATAAACAACTGACATATCTTTAAAAGCCTTTAACATGGTTATAAAACCAGTATACCTAGTGCTGCAAATTAATGTCAAACTTACTAGTTGTGTCTTATTTGATCACAGAATGGGATTTACTATCAATTCCATATAACAATTACTTTGAAAATACTTTATACCTATTCACATAATGCTGTTTTTTTGCGCAAACCAAATGCCTCAATTTAATATCAAACTTAGATATGTCTTATTTTGATTACAGAGTGGAGCGTTCTGCCTCCTCCATGTAAAGATGGCTTTGAAAGTCTTTTGTATCTGTTCACATGATGTAATTTGTCTGTGAAAACCTAATGTTTCCATTTCTAGTAACTCCACGCAAAGATTACTCTGAACATGGTCTGTACTTATTCACATGATGCAGTTTATCTGTGCAGATTTCATTTTTTGGCAAAGAAAACTCAGTCATATCTTATTTTGATATAGACCATAAAAATATATACATATTTAATAATCATTCTCTCCTATTCCACGCTACAGAATCCAACATATGTCACTTTTTTGTAATAATATTTGCATGTAATATTTTTATTATGTGAATTGCCATATACAAGTACCCAAAGCCACATAGGGTATTATAATGGGTTAAAACCGAAATTACCCAGTACATTGATGAGTAAAAGATTCATAGGTCCTATTTGTTTCATAACCATGTTGAAGGCTTTGAAATATTTGTCTGCCAGTTTTTTATATCTACAATTAAGAGTCAGATTGACTCAGAACACAAAAGATGTCATTTATGTTTTTCGTCTCGTGGCATTAGTTTGGGATTCACCACATACCTTGATAAAAATTGACATTACATTTACAGAATAATGGAAACTGCTGTACGGTTTTAAGATCAAGTATATGGATTAGCAAATGTAATAATAGGTTCACTTTAACTTTAAAGTTGATTGACAAGTCTGGCTTTTAGCTAAACTTTTATTATAAAGAACAATATAACGATTCTTATTGAAAACACTTTGAATTTTTTTTATAGATTTCCTAGATTTGAAAGGCCAATATTATCATTTTACTATGAACATCTTAAACAAGAGGTGCACAATCCTTTTTAGTCTGAGTGCCAAATTTTGTGATTGTACTATTCCCAAAAGGCTGAATAAATTTGAAAGGATAATCTGATCCAAATTATATATTGACAGCACAGTATATGCCGTAACCTAATAAGTAGGGTTTCCATTTTTGGAAGAACCACTATCATAGACAAGGAGGGTCTTTTGCTCTCCAATTTAGTACTCCAGAAAAAAATAGTCAATATGATGATACAGTCGATAAAGCTACTTCCATAGTATATGAGGGTTACTGAACACAAACAGGAAACACAGTGGCGGACATATCATTTGTATAACCTACGCAGCTGCACAAGGGTCCAAGAGATAAGGAGGCCTGTTTCAACCTCCAAAGCCGGTGGAATTGTGCATTATGATGTACTAATGAGCTGAAAATGGCCTATATACTGCTCTTGCACAGGTGCCCTTTTCTGTCTGTGTCCACTAGTGAAGTAAGAGACGGTTGGCAGCTCCGACTGTCATGATGGGCCGCATTTGCCCCATGGCCACAGGTTGTGCACCCCTGCCTTAAACTATCGTCTATCTGGCCAAGGTTTGGTCAACACCTTACTAAGTATATTTGACTGTCTACTCACTGGAAGCCACATATGAAAATACATTACTGTAAAAAGTTGTTTAACCTTTAAGCATCCCCATATAAATTCACATTTAACACACAAGTTCAAACAGGTGCCATTACTACAGGTAATCAGTGGAGGACAGAGGAGTCTCTTAAAGAAGAAGTTACAGGTCTGTGAGAGCCAGAAATTTTGCATATTTTTAGGTGACCAAATACTTATTTTCCACCATAATTTGAAAAATAAATCTTGCCAAATCAGACAAGGTGATTTTCTGGATTTGTTTTCTCATTTCGATTAAAACAGTGATAGATCACGTCACACAAATGCAGGACCATATTGCGGCTGTTATGCCTATCGTCAAAGAACACATGATACAGGCTCAAGGAGCCCAAAAAAGAATCTATGATAGGGGCGCCAAGATCCGTACGTTTGCACCCGGAGATAGGGTGTTGATCCTGGTCCCCACGGTGGACAGTGAGTTCCTGGCAAAGTGGCAGGGCCCCTTTGAGATCAAGGAAAGAGTTGGTGAAGTAAACTACAAAGTATACCAGGCAGGTAAACGGAAACCTGAACAGATTTATCATGTAAATCTGATAAAGCCCTGGAAGGATCGGTCTGCCTTGTCAGCGGAGCTGGCCCGTCCTGTCTGCTCGCATACCGTACCGGAGGTACGGGTTGCAGAGACTCTCTCGGAGTGGCAAAAGACTGAGGTCAGGCAGTTTCTACATCACAACCAAAAGTTTTTCTCAGAAAAACCCGGGCAGACTACGCTAATAAAACATGACATCGTAACGGAACCTGGTGTCACAGTTCACGTAAAGCCCTACCGAATCCCGGAAGCGCGCCGTGAAGCCGTTTCCCGAGAAGTGAAGGCAATGTTAGAGTTAGGTGTCATTGAGGAATCGCACAGTGCTTGGTCCAGCCCGATTGTGCTAATTCCTAAACCGGACGGCACCATCCGGTTCTGCAATGACTTCAGGAAACTGAATGCGGTCTCAAAATTTGATGCCTACCCCATGCCCCGGATCGACGAGTTAATAGATCGGTTAGGAAAAGCCCGGTATATTACGACCCTAGACCTAACAAAGGGGTATTGGCAGATCCCTCTGGTGGAGGCTGCCAGAGAAAAGACAGCATTTGCTACCCCAGAAGGTCTATTTCAGTATGTGTATATGCCGTTTGAACTGCACGGAGCACCGGCGACCTTCCAGAGACTGATGGATCGAGTCCTGAGGCCACATAGGCAGTACGCTTCGTCCTATTTGGACGACATTGTCATTTACAGCTTGGACTGTGAGACTCATCTCCAGAAAGTACAAGCTGTGATTGACGACCTGTGGGAGGCAGGTCTAACCGCGAACCCCAAGAAATGTCACATCGGGCTAGAAGAAGCCCGGTATTTGGGGTATGTAATTGGGAGGGGTGTTGTTAAACCCCAGGTTGATAAGATTCAGGCGGTTCAGGACTGGCCACAACCTGTCAACAAGAAGCAGGTGCAAGCCTTCCTGGGGATCGCCGGTTATTATCGCCAGTTCATACCCAATTTTGCAGCCATCGCTACCCCCCTGACGGATCTTACAAAAGGGAAAGACTCCGTCATGATTAAATGGAGTTTAGCGGCTGAAGAAGCCTTCCATAGCCTAAAACGGGCACTTTGCTCTCAGCCCGTACTGGTGACTCCGGACTTCCGCAGTGAGTTTGTGGTACAAACGGATGCCTCTGATACCGGTATCGGGGCCGTACTCTCACAAGTGAGGGACGGAGTGGAACACCCAGTCCTCTATCTCAGCAGGAAGCTGAATAAACACGAGCAAAGGTATGCAGTAGTAGAAAAAGAGTGCCTCGCCATTAAGTGGGCTCTAGAGGCCCTCAAATATTACCTGGTGGGCCGAAAGTTCAGGCTGATCACTGACCATGCCCCTCTCAAGTGGATGCACTTGAACAAGGGACGGAATAGCCGGGTGACCCGGTGGTTCCTTGCCCTGCAGGCCTACACTTTTACGGTGGAGCACCGCCCAGGGGTACAGATGGGAAATGCCGATGCCCTGTCCCGAGTGCACTGTTTGGCGGGTGTCATTGCTCGACCGGAGTGGTCTGAGCAGAAGGGGGGGATATGTGAGAATCATGTGGGAATAGTGGATGAGGGCAGGTATATCTCGCCCAGATTCCTTTCCTATGTGGCCTAGTCTGGTCAGTATCGCACCTGCTTGCTGATGAATAATGGGAGGTGGATATAAAAGGATGCCAGGTGGTTGTGTGAGAGTCTCAGCCTGGGAACACAGAGAGCCTGTCTGTGTGAGAGACACACGTGAGTGGAAGCAGTGCCCACTGCAACTGTGGTTTGGCTGGACGGGAGAAGCCCGCCAGTTGGTAGTTAGGTTGTCCATTGTTTAGTTAGTGCCGGACAGGCAAGGATTTGTTTTATGTTTTATTTCCTTTTGCATCGCTTTCACCGTTAATAAACCTGACCCAGGGTCAGTTACACCCGAATCCCAGCTCTGTGCCTGAGTTTCATGCTGAATGCATGTGACCTTTGACCCCAGCAAAGGCGATCCCGGAGTGTTTTATCACAATATATATATATATATATATATATTCAATATTTCAAGCAGCGGACCAAAACAAGGGAAAAATACAGCAGATAATGACCAAATAAAAAATAAAAAAAATAATATTATGATCATGTAAAAAGGTCCCTCTTCATTTCTTTGACAATAAATCATTCAAAAAAAATTTCAGTGCCTACAAAACCAGAGGACTATACTTGTAATATATAACTGTGAAATAATAAAAAGGGGTGGAGTGTTATTTATCAAGGGTAGTGAAAAATACCAAATAACTGTCAAAAAGTGAATACACATTTAGTGGAAAATAATTAAGGTGCATAAGTTCAAAATATGGATAAGTGTAAAGTAGCACATAAAGAGCATGGAGTTCAAAAAAATGCCAATATTGAATCAACATAGAAAATGGAGGGGCTGTACCTTTAAGGTCCGCCGGTCCTAATACAGCGCACACCCCAACTTGAATTTCTAAATGAATTTCTCCTGACTTTGAATTTTCTCACTATATAAAACACCCCATGCCTCCTCTGTGCACCTGACCTGCTTTATGCCTCCCTGCACACAGTATACGATATACACAAATGTTGCCAGCATCGTTATTTAGTGTCATTGTCCCAGAGAGCATTGCATTGAGGAGTAGGTGGTGGGTGCAAAAGCAGAGTATTAACCATAGATGTTATTTCCCCCATGTATTCAAATTAAAGATTTAGGAGTCCTGCTGTACTTTCCCACCTAATATAGGAGGCCAGCTATGAATTTGCATGCAGCACATGGACATTTTGTGAGCATACGGCAGAGGAATGCAAAAGTGAGTGCAAAGATAAAAAGTACAGATTTGGAATCATAAGGCCTCATATATCAATGTTATCTAAGAGAAAATTGTTTTTGTTGCCCGTAGCAACCAATTGACGCTCAACTTTCATTTTTTTAAAACCACTTTGGCAAAATGAAAGCTACACGTTGATTGGTTGCTATGGACAACAAGGACAATTTTCCTTCTAGATTTGAATAAATGTTCTCCATAGTCTTTATTTTTGTCCAGTAGTTTGTGGAGGTTCAGTGGTCATAGATTGTTTTTGAGGTCATGTCTTGATCATTTTGTATGTGAAGGTATACTTTAGAGGAGACAATTTCTATCACCGCGCCTAGGGCAGCATTAGCTCTAAATACAGCTATGGTTACAATGCACTAATTAAAAATAATATATCAGGTCCTACCTTGCCCTTATTATAACCTATAAAATCTTCAAATTTTTCATTTCTATTTCATTCTGCTACTGTGCTTACCTGTAATTATTAGCTGTTCTTGTACACTCTGAAATTAATAGTTGCATGTAATCTTGCTTGGTTTCCCTGTGTAACTCTTAAGTTACAAAAAAGCATACTGTACATATATGGCTAAAAGCAGGAAAATATATAAAGTAAATGTATTTTTTTCCTGTTTTTGGAAAAAATATAATAAACATATTTTGAATTCACTCAGGGGTATACATAAAAATCATGGGGCACCATATCAGAAGATTTAAATGCCCCCACACCATGCAACAACAAAAAAAAAATTTGGCAGGCACACCGAAGAGCATTTCTCACAACTTTGCAGTCCTTACAAAGTATTTTTCCTCCTATGAAAGCACTAAATTCCCTTTTCATTGCACCCATAAAGTATGATGCCAACAAAAGAGCCCCCCAAACACAGTATGATGCCCCCACAGTGAATTCCTCCACACGCACAGTATAATGACTCTACTGTACTCCACCTCCACAACCTAGGCAAAGTTTAGTGACCTCAACACAGTATGACCCCCAACTGTGACCCCCACAAAGCCCTCAATGCAGCCCCACACCTCACCACACTGCATAATGGCCCCCACTAGCCTTCCAAACAGTAAAATGGCCCCCACACTGCTCTCCACACAGTCTGATGGACCCATCAAAACCTTCACACTGTATAATTTGTTGCAGACAGTTAATGGCCCCCACATAGCCCTCCATAAATTATAAATTCTCTAACATAGCACTCCAAATATTATATCAGCCCCTATATAGCCCTCCAAATATTATAATAGTCCCAACATAGTCCTCCATATATTGGGTCCCATAAACCTCTATATTGTATACTGCATCCCATAGTCCTCCATACAATATAATGCACTCTCCATAGTCCTCTATAGAGTATAATGCACTGCCATATAGTATAATACACTCCACATTGGTTTCCACATAGCATAGTGCACCCCATAGTCCTCCATATAGTATAATGCACTCCATAGTCTTCCGTATAGTATAAAGCATACCATAGTGTTCCATGTTGCATAATGCACCCCATAGTCCTCCATATAGTATAATACACCTCCAATAATCCTCTCTATAGTACAATACACTCTCCAGAGTCCTGCAGTCAGTATAATGCACCCCATAGTCCTCCATATAGTATAACACACTCACTATATTCCGCCATAAATTGTAATGCACTCCCCATAGTTCACCATTCAGTATAATGCACCCCATAGTTCTCCATATAGTAAAATGCACCCCATAGTATAATAAACCTCATAGTCATCCATATAGTATACTGCTCTCTCCAGAGTTCTCAACACAGTATAATGCACTCCCCATAGTCCTCCATACAGTATAATGCACACCCCATAATCTTCCATACAGTAAATGTACTCCCCACAGTTCTCCATACAGTATAATGCACCTCATAGTCCTCCAAATAGTATAATGCACTCCCCATAGTCCTCCATACAGTATTATGGCCACCACAATGTACACACTGATTAAAAAAAATACTATACTTACCTCTCACATTAATTCCCCCGCTGCTCCTGTCTCTGCAGCGAGTGTTCTCATGTGTCAAACATCTCAGGGCAGTGGGCACTATGTAGTGACATCATCACGTCAGACACCGAGGGGAAATGATGGGAGAGGGAACGTCTACTGACCAATTTTGTTCCATCCGGTCCAAGGCAACTTTCCATCATTGATAGAACAAATAGATTTGTACTATACCAGCAAATTTTAAATGAAAATATCAGAGAATAAGTCCATGACCTGAATGTTAAAGGGAATCTATCTATCACTCTTTTTTTAGCCCTACCAGCTGCCGCCTTTGACATCAGGAGCTTATCTACAGCATTGTAACCTGAAAGATAAGAAAAACATGTTAGATTATACTCACTGGAAGGGGCGGTCCATTCCGATGGGTGCCGCTGTCCGGTCAGGCTCCTCCCATCTTCATACGATGCTGTCCTCTTCTTCCCTTCCTGTAGTAGCTCCGGCGCAGGCGCACTTCTCTGCCCTGTTGAAGGCAGAGCAGAATACTGCAGTGCGCAGGCACCAGACCTCTCCCAATGCCTGCGCACTGCAGGACTCTGCTTTGCTCGTTGAGGGCAGAGCAGTGCCCCTACGCTTGAGCCACTACAGGAAGGGAAGAAGAGGACGGCATTGTATGAAGATGGGAGGAGCCGGACCGGACCGCGACACCCATCGGACCAGACCGACCCCTCCGGTGAGTATAATCTAACGTGTTTTTCTTATCTTTCAGGTTACATCGGGGGCTTACCTACAGCATTACAGAATGCTGTAGATAAGCCCCTGATGTCAATGCTGGCAGCTGATAGGGCAAAAAAAGGGTGACAGATTCCCTTTAAGAGAACTCATGCAGCAAGTCAATGAGCCAAAACACACAAGTCGTTCTACAAGTGAATGGTTAAAGATGAATAAAGTTAGTTTAGAAATGGCCAAGACAATGTACTGACTTTAATCCTATATAAATGTTATGAAAGGACCTGAAGCAATATGTTCATTGGTGAAAACCCACCAACTTAACACATTAGAGGATATTTTTAGTCAGCAATGGGCTAAAATTTCTCCATGACAATGTGCATGTCTAATTAACAATTACCAGAAAGGATTAGATGCAAAGGTTCACACATTTTTGGCACTCGCCAACATGCTATTGCATCATTGTCCTCTATGTGAAAATCTGACATAGTTTTAGGTCAGACATATGCAAAAATATAGAAAATTCTGAAGGTAGGGTTCACAAACTTTCAATTACCACTTTACCTATACTCCTGGCAAAACCATTGTAAATTTAACAGGTTTAAACCTTCGCTGAACACATCAGACAACAAAAAAATTCCCTATCAGTAAGTCTTTGGAGTGTGGGAGGAAACCGGAGAACCCGGAGGAAACCCAGGCAACAGGGAGAGAACATACAAACTCCTTGCAGATGTTGTCCTTGGTGGGATTTGAACCCAGAATACACACCTCTTAATAATTGAATTTAAGTCTTTTATTCAGTCCCATTGCCACAGGTGTATAAAATCCAACCTCTAGCCATGCAGTCTGCTTTACGAACATTTGTGAAAGAATGAGTCATTCTGAAGAGCTCACTGAATGGTCCTGTAATAGGATGTCACAATTGTAACAAGTCAGCTCATGGATTTTGTTCTCTCCTACATACTCCACCATCACGCTTGAGTAGTACTACTGAAAGGTGAAAACGTTTAGAAAGCACAACTCAGTCACATAGTGGCAGACCATGTGAAGTTACAGAGTGGGATCGCTGTGTGCTGAAGCGCCTGGTGTAGAAAGTTCATCATGTCTCTGCAGACTTAGTAACTGAAGGGTTCCAAAAGTCCTCTTGTATTAAAGTGAACCTGTCAGCAGGATTGTGCACAGTAACCTACAGACAGTGTCAGGTTGGTGCCGTTATACTGATTAACATGATACCTTTGTTAATTAAATCTGTCTTGTGGTTGTTGTTTAATCTTTATTTTCAGTTTTGAGTTAATGATACGCTCTTGTCCCGGGGTGGCCTGCGGGGGGCTCTTCATGTGGTACTCTGATTAGGTATTCATACGGATGCTTTTGACAGATCACTGATCCCTCAGTGACCTGCCCCCTAGTTTAAATAATGAATATTATATATATATATATATATATATATCTTGGGGAAAAAATCCACTTCTGCAGGCAGGCGCCGGCAGTGGCGCCTGCGCTGCAGCATGATCGCATATGTAATGTGTATTTAATTCATTTGTTTAAGGTTATCCTGAAATTTATAACAAAAAAATCAGTTTGAAAATGGCGCCGGTGACTACTGCACGTGCGCCGGCAGCGCCATCTTTGTAGAGAAAAAAATGTCCTCCTCCTGCGTAGCTCCAACTATAGGTGATCGCCAATAGCTGCTACTGCTCAGGTGCCCCCAGCACCATCTTGGAGGAGGAAATTTTTTTTCCTGTACAAAGATGGCGCAGGCTGCACAGTAGCAGCTATCGGGTCACCGATAACTGTTACTGCGCAGGCGCAGTTGGCGCCATTTTCAAATGTTTTTTTTATGAATTTCAGGATAACCTCAATAACCTCAAACAAATGAATTACATACAGAGCCTGCCTGCAGAAGGGGATTTTTTTTTCAAGAACTATACTGTATATAATATTCATTATGTCAATTAGGGGGCATGTCATTGAGGGACCAGTGACCTGTCAGAAGCCATACTGATGAATACCTAAGCAGAGCACCACATGAAGACCCCCCCACAGCCCTGCCCCGAAGTATGAGCATATCATTAACTCAAAACTGGAAATAAAGATTAAACAACAACCACAAGACAGATTTCATCAACCAAGATATAATTTTAATCAGTATAACAGTGCCAACCAGACACTGTCTGCAGGTCACTGAGCACAATCCTGCTGACAGGTTCCCTTTAACATCCTTTGTGCCAGGAGCTCATGGAATGAGTGTCCACAGCTGACCAGTTGCATGAAGGCCTTACATCACAAACAACAATGCCAAATGTTAGATGGAGTAGTGTAAAGCATGCTGCCAATGGACTCTAGAGAAGTGGTAACGTTCTGTGGAGTGACGAGCTACACTTCTATATTTGGCAGTCTAAAGAAAGGTTAAACTTGATGGACCTAGGTCTTTTTTCAACCTATGTGACTATGTAATTCACAGAAGCTTTTGTAGGTGTAATGTTTAGGTATCACAATACTTTTTTGTCCAAATGGTTTGTATATACAAGCCATTGATGTGTGCGTATAAATGTTATTAATAGTCATTTAGCCGGTAAATTTCATGTCATTTTTATGGCATTTACATAATTTATGGTTTTATAAATGTCACACTTTATTGGTTGTTTTCATTTTTCAGTCTTTTGTTAATTATTATATAACTGGTAATTTTCAGTAATGAAAGTTCAATGTTAATCATGTTAATGCACTGGGATACATAGATTTTCAGTAGATAAATAGGTTCTAAATTGTTCACAGGTTTTATTGAATTATCTGTGCTCTTTGCAGAAATGATTATTATCACAAAATTTCGAATAAATGCCTAGTCATTCCTCTTGTGTTAAACAGCTAGCTTGTAGAGCTTGTCTCCAAAAGTATGGGTTCAAATTAAAGCAACTGTTGAGATAAGTTTACTAATGGGTCCCACTTCTTAATGCCCCAGAAAACATTT
Organism: Dendrobates tinctorius; assembly: GCF_039654945.1. Lineage (NCBI taxonomy): Eukaryota > Metazoa > Chordata > Amphibia > Anura > Dendrobatidae > Dendrobates > Dendrobates tinctorius. The sequence continues at coordinate 15,216,035 of NW_027361812.1, forward strand.
CGCGACACTGACAAGTGGTGCAATCCAATGGTTAGCGATCTTTTCATCGGTGCAGCTATTTATATTTTAGTTGATTTTAACTCTTACAATTGTTCAAACTGGCCAAACATGTTTAATGACACTGGGAGACAGATGATTGAAGTTTCTGGAAATGTTCTTTCAAAGAAAGATTGTTCTTGGAAGAAAGATCTTTCATCTGTTTGTAGGGAGAAAATTTGAAACAGTCCCAACACCATTCCTACTAAAATGGTAAAATCATCTGCTTCTTTCCTCCAGATTTACTTAATTGTATATAGGAACCTTATTTGAGAGTGACACCCAATCTGGCTCCACTAGCTGATACGTTGGCAACAATATTTATAACAAGTGAAAAGAAATAACAAAAAAAAAATTTCTGTAATTAAAACAAACAAATCATCAAACTTTACTTCTCCATCACTTTGAAGATGTTGAAGCATTTCATACCTGAGAAGATAGTTCAAACACTGTGTTAAGTTTAGCGACAATTTACTTATGCTTTTTATATGTTGTTATCACCCTTAGATGTGGGTATGTAAAAATACTAAGTGCTTTTTTTCTGTTTTCCTTTAAGGAAAGATTTTGTATATTTTTGAACAATTAAAGAATTAAATTCACATATTGTCACCTTCTTTTATTATGTATTGTCAGCTAGCATTCTTGAAACATTTCTGAAACTTTGAGACATAATGCTGCTTGAGATTTTACAAGCTCTAACTATCACATTTTCACTTTGGGTCACAATACTTGTTTTGTTGTGCTATAAACCACTAATTTCCTTATGTCTGAGACTCCATCCTGCAATATAAAGGGTCATAACGGCTTTATTTCTTTTTGTCACTAGGTAATGTAAGGCAGATACAGTATGTGGCACAGCTGTGTCAAGACTCAGGAATGTTTCTACTTGGCAGAGGTATCCCATTCTAACAACTCGTCAGCAATGACATCTTGATTGGCTCTGACATAAAATAGGAGCTGGTTCAATGTAGTGAGTGCACTCTCCATTAACACCACAATGTAGATGCTTGCTGCAAATCTTATGTTGAAAATTTCCTATTTTGAATTGTCTATGTCGTTTTTGGACCTGGTGTGAGGCCCTGCCAAGCTAAGCACAAGCCTGGTCAATGGTGCATATGAATCTACCTTTGGACTGTGCAAGTCCTATGTTATTCTTAAAATAAGGACACTGCTATCCAAATAGGGAGCCTATATTGCACAACTGCCCAAAACAGTGTGTACTAATAGATTAAGTGCATAAGGACATCATACATATACCAAACAGAGGTTACATCCATAAACAATACATCTGAACTGAAGAGGACTTTCCACAGTGAAAACAGGCATAACCAGTCAACAGGTTCATATGGATTCCAGGTATACATGTTGTACTACTCAGCTATTACTAAGTACCTCAATCATACAGCATGACGGTATGAGCCCAATCAAAGTATAGTAGATAAAAGGTGTTTGCACCAAAGCACTTACATAGTTAAAGTGGGTGGCACTGGCTTCCCTGTCGCCCCAACGCGCGTTTCGCTTCTTCGTCAGGAGGCGTTATGCACTTAATCTATTAGTACATACTGTTTTGGGCAATTGTGCAATATAGGCTCCCTATTTGGATAGCAGTGTCCTTATTTTATTTTTTATTATGTATATTATGCTATTGCTTTTAATAAACTTTGTACATTTGGCAATTTAGACTCATGTCTTTGGGTGTATGAATTGAATTTTGAGTTTTTTCCTTAATTATATGTATTGGGTGTGTTGGTTATTACTATGTTATTCTTGTGTATTTTTCTACTTCCTAATGCAGGAAGTCACTGTTTTACTAAATACAAAGTTCTTCAAGAGCTACCACTTACATTTATAGTATGTCAAAGAGCCAGGACTATCACCAGATCACCAGCAACCATTAAAAAAAAACACTGAATCACTAATATAAAAATTATAAGGGATTCAAATTTGTCTGGTTTCAATTACTCACCTATACAGTATTTTGTTGTGATGGGTACATTTCTGTGATATCTAACACTACAAAAAAAAAATGTTCTGATTTAAATTACTTACCCATAGAGTATTACATGCTGTTGGGTACATTTCTGTGATATCTAACACTACAAAAAGCGTTTGAATTTTTTTATGGGGTTAAATTACTCCCCCACACTGTATTTCATGGTGTGGGGTACATTTCTGTGATATCTAACACTACAAACAAAGCGTTTAAAAAAATTCTGGGTGCAATTACACACCCATACAGTATTCCGTGGTGTGGTGTACATTTCTGTAATTATCTACCACTTCAAAAAAGCATTCAAAATGTTTTCTTGCTTCTACCCTTCATCCATACAGTATTACATGGTGTGTGGTACATTTCTGTGTTATATAACACTTTCAATCAGCTTTGAAAAATTGTCCTGGATTCAGTTCCTCATCCATGCAAGATTACATGGTCTGTGGTATATTATGGTGATATATAACATTCACAAAAACCGTTGTAAAATTATTCTTGATTGAATTACTCATCCGTTCAGTGTTATGTACTCTATGGTATATAACAGTGGTATTAAACTCCAAAAACCTGCTTTGACTGCAGCAGGTAAACACATTTTTTATTTATATAAAAAGAACTTGGTTTCAAGAAATCTATCAATTAGAAAATGCATAAGGCATGTGGTAAGTGACAGGGAAGTGGAGGTGCTGATGATGGTGCATGCAGAAACCGAGGATGTGGGACAGGTGCGATTCTGCCTGATACTGTTGCGTGCCCCGTCCTGAGTGACACGGCCAGCAGGCCGGTATCTGATACAACAGGACGCGGCACGTGTGATTGTCCTATGTCACGCGGCCCGCAGGCCGGTAACTAATACAATAAGACAAAGGGAATAGGGAAAACCTGGGTAACAATAACAATGTTGGCCCTGCGATAGGGAATGGGGGCGTGGAGACCTCTTGCACTCCCTTGAGTCAGTGTCTCTACACTCCTAGCGTTCCCTAGGCCGGTTCCGCACCGGGCGCCGATCAAGAACCTCAAAACCCTGACTCGCCCTGCACCTAAACCCTCACTAGGGAATTGGTCGGTGCGGAAACTAATCCCACCACTGCACTAAACACACATAAGGAAAAGTGACAAAACAGGGGAACACCACTTAGCTTTGCTCTGTTGCTTATGCTCCCAGCAACAGAGCCCACCACCTGCGTGCATCTTTTCCTCCACCGTGTCCAACATCTGGGTGCACTGTCCAGAAACGGACCTTCTCAGCATCATAGTGCAGCCTTGGAGCAAACAGAGTCCACACCTGCGGGCAGCTGTCCAGAAAAAGAGCCCCACAAATGAGTCCAGCTTTTATGCCAAAAAGTCCAGCATGCTTGAGTCCAGCTCTCAGCAACAATGTCCAGCATTCTGAGTGCAGCTCTACACCATAGATACCACTCCACCAATCCATGCCCGAACTCCTTGCTGACACCATAGCTGCGACTCCACCACGTCATGCCAGCACTCCTTGCAGACACCATAGCTGACACTCCAGGGATCTCACTGAGCTGCCCGTGACTCTCCTTTAGCTCCATCCTTCACCCAGGCTTGCTTGCAAATGAATACTTTATCACCAACAGTGATTAACACACCTGATACTCTCTTATAGAGCTATCACACCTGTTACATGATTACGTGCACAAACTAAGGTAACCAAAGTGCAATAACCCTAATGGCCGCAGGGGGGGAAAACTAGAACTGAAATCACCACAGTGCAAAGACCCTAATGGCCACCGGGGGGCAAAACCACCTTTGACATGCAGCCAAGGGAAAAAAAAGTTACTTTGTGCATTCACTCTGTCAGATAGAAACCTGGATCATGACATTACCCTCCCCTTAATGAGGGGCCTCTGGACCCTCAAGACCTCTCCTCATCAGGGCACCACCTACAGCGGAGATGCCTAGATCCAGAGTTCACCCCAACCACTACCTACACTTCAGGTTTATGACAAACGCACCGCTGGTATTGGCAAAGTATGTTCTGGAGGCACCACTCATCTCCAAAGCGCCGACCTGGGGAACGAGTTATGTATGAGTATGTGTATGTTCGGTATGAGCTGGTAAGACTCCGCAACACACTTCCACAAGATGTTTTTTGGTGGCCACCCATACATGCTCGTTCACACACAGGTCCGGACCTGAACGTTTATTGCCACACATTCGTTTGTCATATTTCAGTGAACGCATTCTAGGATCGACAACAGAGGCGACCCCCTGTTTCACCACACTCACACCCCCCGCACTCCACCAAAGGGTACAACCCCCCCAACCCTTTACACCACGAGGTCTGTACCTCCCAGGGTTGGCTAATGGCGAGAGTTGAGATTTGCCCCTACTCCCCCGCAGCACACCTGCTGCCCACACCAGTGAGGGAGGGGCTTGGGAAATGGAGGAAAAATACACTCCCTGGTCGCCTTTCTCCGAACGACCAGGAGGGGCGGCACTGCGGTGGTATGGAAGATTTGGCGTTGACCCCGTGGACTATCACACCAGTCTGCTCACTACTGGGACGTACCCCTTCACCTCGAGGAACCCCAGACAGCACCATGGGGACCAACTCCACCCACCTGTCTGGGTACATCTGCCTGTAAGAGCAAGTCCCGCTCCCCAGCAGCGACTCTAGGGGCTTCATTGCCAGCCGCTATTTGATTTCCTGGTTGAGCCAAATGGGAGGCCCCAGACCCTGATAATTGCTGCTGAACTGCTTCAACACACCATGCAGCTCCTCACTCATCTCAGTGAGGCCCAGCAGCAAATACTCACAGGTCTGAACATGGCCAGAGGCTAACCAGAAAAAAGTAAGGTTGTTGATAATGTCACGTGCTCCGTCCTGAGTGACACGGCCAGCAGGCCGGTAACTGATACAACAGGACGCGGCATGTGTGATTGTCCTTTGTGACGCGGCCCGCAGGCCGGTAACTAATACAATAAGACAAAGGGAATAGGGAAAACCTGGGTAACAATAACAATGGTGGCCCTGCGATAGGGAATGGAGGCGTGGAGACCTCCTGCACTCCCCTGAGTCAGTGTCTCTACACTCCTAGCATTCCCTAGGCCCGTTCCGCACCCCGGTTCCGCACCGGGCGCTGATCAGGAACCTCAAAACCCTGACTCGCCCTGCACCTAAACCCTCACTAGGGAATTGGTTGGTGCGGAAACTAATCCCACCACTGCACTAAACATACATAAGGAAAAGTGACAAAACAGGGCAACACCACTTAGCTTTGCTCTGTTGCTTACACTCCCAGCAACAGAGCCCACCACCTGCGTGCATCTTTTCCTCCACCGAGTCCGACATCTGGGTGCACTGTCCAGAAACGGACCTTCTCAGCATCCTAGTGCAGCCTTGGAGCAAACAGAGTCCACACCTGCGGGCAGCTGTCCAGAAACAGAGTTCCGCAAATGAGTCCAGCTTTTCTGCCAAAAAGTCCAGCATGCTTGAGTCCAGCTCTCAGCAACAACTTCCAGCATTTTGAGTGCAGCTCTACACCATAGCAGCCACTCCACCAATCCATCCCCGAACTCCTTGCTGACACCATAGCTGCGACTCCACCACGCCATGCCAGCACTCCTTGCAGACACCATAGCTGACACTCCAGGGATCTCACTGAGTTGCCCGTGACTCTCCTTTAGCTCCATCCTTCACCCAGGCTTGCTTGCAAATGAATACTTTATCACCAACAGTGATTAACACACCTGATACTCTCTTATAGAGCTATCACACCTGTTACATGATTCCGTGCACAAACTATGGTAACCAAAGTGCAATGACCCTAATGGCCACGGGGGGGAAACTACAACTGAAATCACCACAGTGCAATGACCCTAATGGCCACCGGGGGAAAAAAACACGCAGCCAAGGGAAAAAAAAGGTTACTTTGTGCATTTACTCTGTTAGATCCAACCTGGATCATGACAGATACTGGAGCACAACAAACATGCCCATCAATGACAGACAGTTTCCTGTCCCATTTTGCAGGGAGGCACAGTAAACCACTTCTGAAGCCAGAGCAGTGCAAACAGGTGGTTGATTGGATAGCAAATAATACTTGGCACCACCACCAAGTCCCTTCTCCCCAGCCAACAGTCTGTATCAGTTCATCCTCACCCTGATCCTCCGTCCTCTCACAATGTTGAGTCACAGGAAACTAGTGATCCCACACTAGGACACTCCGAGGAGCTCTTTAAAACATAATTTCTTGATTGTGGCCCCTGCATGCTCCAAGAGCGACAGGAGGACATGCTGTTTAGTGATGCACAAAACTTGGAAAAGGAATGGCCACAAGAAGATGATGGTGGGGAAAAGCAATTTTTTTATAAGGAGGAAGATGATGATGAGACACAGTTGCAGATAAGTCAGATTGTTGTAAAGTCATCAAGTCAGGAGGACCAGGGTGCGGCGGTGGAAGACAAGATAGTGGATGACAAAATAACAGATCAAACCTGGGACTCTGGCATGCAGAGCAAGACCAGCAGCATTGAGGAGGAGGGATCAGCAGCACTGAAACAGGCAGGAAGAGACACTGGTGTGACCAGAGGGACAAGTTGTGCAACTACGTCCTCCACCTCATACCTCAGTTCCTGCACCCCCTCCTGCTCCTCCTCATCCTCCATGTGTTATCTCAGAGCATGTTGTCCACGTCAGCCGGAAGCTAGCAGCTTTGCAGCACCGCCTCAGGGAAGCAGCAACAGGCTCTGATGAAGCTGATTCCTCTAGGAGACAAACCACACACCATGACAGAGTTATTTAAAGGAATAACAGACCAGGCAGATCTATGCTTTTTGTTGCTGAACGATCAACTAGGAATGGATGTGTGTAATAATAGCTGTAATCTGGTGGCAGCTATGAAGTTTGGCAAGCTCACACAAGTACCATTCTTGGCACACATGCTCAAATTGGTAGTTCAACGGTGTCTTAAAACCTACCCAGATTTCCCAGAGCTTCTGGCCAAAGTACACTGCATCAGCACCCATTTCCGAAAGTCGGCTAAAGTTGCCGCAGCTCGGGAATTGCTACAGCAGCGCATGCAATGCTAACTCACTGACTGGTGTGCAACATGCCCACACACTGGAACTCCACACTTCACAAGCTGGCAAGGCTTTGTGAGCAACAGAGGCTAGTGGTTAAGTATCAGCTACAAGATGTTTGTCAGTATTCTGGTCAGCCTCTGCACATCACAATTGTGTGCACGGATGTCTGACATTTGTGCAGTTCTCCAAGACTTTGCGGACTCCACAAATATGGTGAACGGCAATGATGCTATAGTCAGAGCAATGATCCCACTTCTGTGCCTACTTAAACAGTCACTGTTCACAATTAAACATGAAGCTATGCATGTGGACCAGGTGGAGATGGAGGAAGACATGAGACATAGAGATACTACCCAGCCTCATCTCATTTGCTCAGCGTGGATTAGGTAACAATGAGGAGGTGGAGGCTGAGGAGGAGTAACATGAGCTGTTGGCTAGTGCAACCTTCGTCCCATCTCTCCTACGTGGATGGGCTGAGGAGGAGGAGATGGAAAGTAGTCATCATGGTGGAGACAGGGAAATGTTGGCTGTAGGGAACTTTGCACATATGGCTGACTTTATGAACTGCTGCCTTTCCCGTGACCCTCACATTATATTTATCTTGACCAAAAAAAAGTACTGGTTGTTCACTCTGCTTGATCCACGCTACAAGGAGAACATTGCATCTCTCCGTCCTGAGGCGAAGAGGTCTTCTAAAATGTTGCTATACTAGAAGGCCATGGTTGAAAATAAGTTGAAAAAATTCCCTCAGACAACACTAGCAGCAAGGGGCAAGCTTCCTCCTTGCAGAAGAAAGGAGGAGAGGAAAGGGAGGCACACAGCAAAGGCAGGGGTATACTGTCAAAGGCGTGGGCCAATTTCATTACACCATCCCAGAGTCCAGGGCCTGATGACCGGGTATCTTTGAGAAGGAAAAGTTTTTTAAAAATGGTCAAGCAATACCTGGCTGATCAAACCAATCTTTCTGCAAAATCTTTATGAATCTTGAAGTACATCAACTACACTTTCAAAATATTTAGGTTAATTAATTTTCCTGGATTCAATTAGCCATTCATTTAGTTGAATGTGGTTATTGTTACATCATAGTGGTATGTAAAACTACAAAAAAAGTTGAGTAATATTTCTGGATTCAATTACTCATCCAGAGTATTACATGGGGTAATGTTTGGTGGAAAATAACACTCCAAAAAGGCGATGAAACATTTATCTCGATTCAGTTATTCATCCATACTATTACGTGCTTTTGGGTACATTTCGGGTGGTACATGTAACCCTCAAAAAATTGTTAAAAAATGTATCTGTATTATATTGTTCATTCAGAGTATTATTTCTTCTTGGGTACGTTTCTGTGGTATCTAACCCTCAAAAAATTGTTCAAAAATGTATCGGTATCATATTGCTCATCCAAAGAGTATTACATGTTCTTGGGTAGATTTAAGTTGTATATAACCCTCAAGACAAGTTCCCAAATTTTTTTTCGGTATTATATTGCTCATCCGTATAATATTACATGTTCTGGGGTACATTTCGGTAGTATACATAACACTACAAAAAAGCAATGAGAAATTTGTCTGGATTCAGATACTCATCCATACAGTTTAACGTGCTTTCTGTTACATTTCAGTGCTATATAAAACTCCCAAAAAATGAAACATATTTTATTGATTCAATTACTGAACCATACAGTATTGCATGCTTTCTGTCACATTTCGCTGACCACAAAAACCCTTCCAAAACTTTTTAGGGATTCAATGATACATCCATATACTGTAATGTGTAGCAACCCTGCTGGCATCGCTGCATGGCCTCCCATTCCCCACTCACCAACTTGCTCACTGCTCCAGGTCTTGCTGTGATTTCTGTATACTTCTCCATGCTCTGTCCCTCTTATCTCCTGTCTGCTGTGTTCATGTTTCCTGACTGTGTGTATAGGGGGGCGGCGCCTGAACTCTCTGCTTCTTATGGATTCAGAGTGCACCTGTCTAATGTGTCCCTGACCAATTACCTAGAGCCCTCTACTATATAGGCCTGCCCCATCCACTGGAACTTTGCCTGTGCAATGTCTCAACTCAGCTTCTTGATGCTGAGTTAGCCAGGCCCTATCCTATGTCTTGCCTTCTGTGGAAGCTTTGTGCTTAGTCTCTGTGTCTCGGTACCTTGCCTAGTAATTCTCTGTCTGCCCTCCAAGAGGCAGAATATCCTGGTCTCTGTGTCCTGTCTCAGCTTTGTCTTGCCGCCTCCAGGAGTCAGTATTTCCTGGTCCCTGTACCTTGTCTTGTACTGTTTCTCTGTCTGAACTCTGTCCTACCTCTGTCTATCAGTCTCCTTGTCTGTGGTTCCTTTCCCTGCTGTGTCTTTCCCTCTGTCCTACCTGTCTGTACTCTGCACTCTTGCAAGCTCCGCCTACCCTGCACTCTTTCAAGCTCTGCCTACCCTGCACTCTTGCAGGCTCCGCCTACTCCGCTTTCCTGCAGCTCCACCTACTCTGCCCTCATGCGGCTCCGCCTACTCCCCCTCCTGTGACGCTGCCTACTCCGCACTCCTGCTGTCATATTCCACTCTCTCCTATCAGTACCCATACCTGCACCTCCTGTTTGAACAGGACCCTACCTGTTCCCCCAGATTCCATTCCTTCTGGCAAGTACCCGCTCCTGCTGTGAGAACAGGTCCCTACCTGTTCCGTCGTACACCACACCTACCTGTCCTGTGTCTCCAAGCCGTGCCTGCCTTCCCTATGTCTCCAAGCCATGCCTGCTTGCACTGTGTCTCCAAGCCGTGCATGCTTGCCCTGTGTCTCCAAGCCGTGCCTGCTTGCCCTGTGTCTCCAAGCTGTGCCTGCTTGCCCTGTGTCTCCAAGCCATGGCTGCTTGCCCTGTGTCTCCAAGCCGTGCCTGCTTGCCCTGTGTCTCCAAGCTGTGCCTGCTTGCCCTGTGTCTCCAAGCCCTGCCTGCTTGCCCTGTGTCTCCAAGCCATGCCTGCTTGCCCTGTGTCTCCAAGCTCTGCCTGCTTGTCCTGTGTCTCCAAGCCATGCCTGCTTGCCCTGTGTCTCCAAGCCGTGCCTGCTTGCTCTGTGTCTCCAAGCCGTGCCTGCTTGCCCTGTGTCTCCAAGCCATGCCTGCTTGCCCTGTGTCACCAAGCCATGCCTGCTTGCCCTGTGTCTCCAAGCCGTGCCTGCTTGCCCAGTTTCTCAGCCGTGCCAGTCTGCCCTGTATCTCAGCCATGCCTGCCTGGGTACCAGCCGTGCCTGCTGTGCCCACCGTCCTGCCAGTCACTCGCACCTGACCAAGTGTCCTGTCTCCAAGTGGGATCAGCAGTCACAGCCAGACATCAACCTGGAGTGGCACATGGCAGCTGCCTGCCGCACAACCCTGACCTCACCATTGGAGGCTCCAGAGAAGACCAAGGCAGCTGTCTTAGTCACGCCCCTTCCAGGGTAGTCTGTTCTGTGGCACCGTGGGGCCACAACCCCCGGCTCGCGCCAATCAGCCAAGGTGCGAGCGTGACATAATGTGGTTCTTGTTACATGTGAATGCTATATTAAACTCACAAAAATCCTTCCAAAGCTTTTTATGGATTCAGTGATACATCCATACACTGTAATGCGGTTCTTCTTACTTTTGGCTGGGATATTAAAATCTAAAAAAAGCTCCCGAAAATTTTTATGGATTCAATGACTCATGCATACAGTTTAACGTGCTTTGTGTAATAGTATTTTTGGTCAAAAAATTGACTATTGTCATATATACTGTAGAATCTGCTTTTTGTGAAATTTTGTTGGTTTGCAATAAGAAACACAATTGGCCTGCTGCAGGTGTACACTTGCTTTATATTTAATGAGGCGGTACAGTTGTTGCCTTCAAGGGTGTATAGATGACCCTGCTTGTAATTTTGGAAGGCTTTGCACTCTGCATAACTTTTATGAGTGTAGGAGTACCCTAACTAAACTTTACTCACAATAATTGAATGAGGTACTGCAGTTGGTGCCTTAAAGTTTGTATGGATGGATGTCACCATCTCCAGATGCATGGTCCTCAACCCGGCCACTCTACTCCCACTCCCAAGGGGGATGCGGATATAGACTCTTCAGAACAAAATCTGCAGGATACCTTTCACAAGGATCTAGATTTGCTCCAAACTGACAACCATGATTGTTTCAGCATCATGCAACAGGAAACAGCAGGATTACCTAATGTGGCGGATGAGCCACTGACCAACCCAGAGTTGATCCTCTACATAGATGGCTCTAGATTTGCAGATGCTGAAGGAAGATTCCACACGGGATGTGCAGCAATCAAGAAATCCTATGGTCCAGAAGTCTGCCACCTAGCCTGTCAGCCCAGGAAGCAGAACTGAGCGCTGACGAAGGCCTGCAAGATTTCGAAAGTCAAAGCTGTGAACATATATACCGATTCCACGGACTCGCATGGCATAGCACACAACTTTGGACCCATCTGGGCTGCAAGGGACTTCAACACGGCAAGCGGGACAACTGTGAAGCATCATGGAGCCATCAGAGACCTGCTGGATGCACTCCAACTACCGAAGGTGGTGGCAATATTAAAAGTCAAAGCACATGAAAAATTGAATACAGTAAAGGCATGTGGCAATAACATGGTGGACATGGCAGCCAAAGAAGCAGCCAAAGGAAGACAATAGTCATTGATCAATATTAACATTGTAATGTATAGGAGAAGCTTACTAATTAATTTATTTATTCATACATGAAATTCTCTGAAGAATTACTAAGGGTAAAAACTGAGATAGACACTGATCAAACAATCATGAGAATCAGATCAAAAACACAGAAAAAGCTCAGACTGTTTTTTGCAAAAAGTCATTGACATTTGAATGAAGCCTAAGGGTATGTGCACATAATCAGCGTTTATTCAGGCTTTGACGCAGGTGAATTGCAGCATGAATTACGCACCTCTGCTCACTTCTAGAACAGGGGCAGACCTACCGCCGGTGCAGACCGTGCATGGGGGTCCCAGGGGAGAGGGGCCCCTCCAACCTCCAGCACCGCATGGCTAATTATGTCAAAATTCAAATTAGCCATGTGTAGTGCAATGAGGAGAGCAGCGCTGCAAGAGGCAAAGGGGCCATCGGCCCCCAGCGTCACTCCCCCCGCTCCCCGCATTGAAGGAGGCAATGATGGAACCTGGAGGAGAGAGTGTCAGCTGACGCTCCCTCTCCCATCATTCCCCGCTCTGCCTCTGACACAGCGAAGTGCAGGAGAGGAGACAGGAGCTGGGAGCAACGCAGGCACGAGGAGAAGGTGAGGAGTGTGTTGTTTTTTTGTTTTTTATTTTAAATCAGTGTGAGTACTGGACTGTGGGGCCATGCTGGGGGGGCTATATACCATGCTGGGGGGGCTATATACCATGCTGGGCTATATTATACCATGCTGGGGGGGCTATATACCATGCTGGGCTGTATTATACCATACTGGGGGGCTATATACCATGCTGGGGGGACTATATACCATGCGGGGGGGGCTATATACCATGCGGGGGGGGCTATATACCATGCGGGGGGGCTATATACCATGCTGGGGGGGCTATATACCATGCTGGGCTGTGGGGCCATGCTGGGGGGCTATATACCATGCTTGGCTGTATTATACCATACTGGGGGGTGCTTTATACCATGCTGGGGGGGCTATATACCATGCTGGGCTGTATCATACCATGCTGGCGGGGGCTATATACCATGCTGGGCTGCATCATACCATGCTGGGGGGGCTATATACCATGCTGGACTGTGGGGCCATGCTGGGGAGGGCTGTATACCATGCTGGGGGGTATATACCATGCTGGGGGGGCTATATACCATGCTGGGCTGTATCATACCATGCTGGGGGGCTATATACCATGCTGGGGTGCTTTATACCATGCTGGGGGGGCTATATACCATGCTGGGCTGTATCATACCATGCTGGCGGGGGCTATATACCATGCTGGGCTGTATCATACCATGCTGGGGGGGCTAAATACCATGCTGGACTGTGGGGCCATGCTGGGGAGGGCTGTATACCATGCTGGGGAGTATATACCATGCTGGGCTGTATCATACCATGCTGGGGGGCTATATACCATGCTGGGGGGCTATATACCATGCTGGGGGGACTATATACCATGCTGGGCTGTATTATACCATGCTGGGGGGGCTATATACCATGCTGGGCTGTATTATACCATGCTGGGGGGACTATATACCATGCTGGGCTGTATTATACCATGCTGGGGGGACTATATACCATGCTGGGCTGTATTATACCATGCTGGGGGGGCTATATACCATGCTGGGCTGTATTATACCATGTTGTGGGGGCTATTTACCATGCTGGGCTGTATTATACCATACTGGGGGGTGCTTTATACCATGCTGGGGGGGCTATATACCATGCTGGGCTGTATCATAGCATGCTGGGGGGCTATGTACCATGCTGGGCTGTATCATACCATGCTGGCGGGGGCTATATACCATGTTGGACTGTGGGACCATTCTGGGGAGGGCTGTATACAATGCTGGGGGGTATATACCATGCTGGGGAGGCTATATACCATGCTGGGCTGTATCATACCATGCTGGGGGGGTTATATACCATGCTGGGGGCTATATACCATGCTGGGGGGCCTATATACCATGCTGGGCTGTGTTATACCTTGCTGGGGGGGCTATATACCATGCCGAGCTGTATCATACCATGCTGGGGGGACTATATAACATGCTGGGGGGGCTATATACCATGCTGGGCTGTATTATACCATGCTAGGGGGGGGCTATATACCATGCTGGGCTGTATTATACCATGCTAGGGGGGGCTATATACCATGCTGGGCTGTATTATACCATGCTAGGGGGGGCTATATACCATGCTGGGCTGTATTATACCATGTTGGGGGGGCCTATATACCATGCTGGGCTGTATTATACCATGTTGGGGGGGCCTATATACCATGCTGGGCTGTATTATACCATGCTGGGGGGGCTATATACCATGTTGGGCTGTATTATACCATGCTGGGGGGGCTATATACCATGTTGGGCTGTATTATACCATGCTGGGGGGGTTATATACCATGCTGGGCTGTATTATACCATGCTGGGGGGGCTATATACCATGCTGGGCGGTCTTATACCATGCTGGGGGGGCTATATACCATGCTGGGCGGTCTTATACCATGCTGGGGGGCTATATACCATGCTGGGCGGTCTTATACCATGCTGGGGGGGCTATATACCATGCTGGGCGGTCTTATACCATGCTGGGGGGGCTATATACCATGCTGGGTGGTCTTATACCATGCTGGGGGGCTATATACCATGCTCAGCTGTATTATACCATGCTGGGCGGTCTTATACCATGCTGGGGGGCTATATACCATGCTCAGCTGTATTATACCACGCTCAGCTGTATTATACCACGCTGGGGGGGCTATATACCATGCTGGGCTGTATTTTCCCATGCTGGGCTGTATTATACAAATCTGGGGGGCTATATACCATGGTGGGCTGTATTATACCATGGTGGGCTATATACCATGGTGGGCTGTATACCATGGTGGGCTGGGCTATATACCATGTGGTGCTGGGCTATATACTATGCGGCTGTGTTATATACCATGGGAGATACATTTTACATTATATTGTATAAGGGGAGGCTGTGATATATAATATGGGGGGCTACATTATTTTCTATGGGGAGGTGGGCAGTATTATATTCTATTTGGGGCTACATTATATTCTATAGGGGGGCTGTATTATATTTATTACATTCTATGGGGGCTGCATTATACTATATGAGGAGGGCTACATTGTATTCTATGGAGGGGCTACATTATACTATATAAGGGGCTGCATTATATCCTATGAGGGGGTTGCCATATATTCTATGGAGGGGCTGCATTATACTATATGGGGGGGACTGCATTATATTCTATGGGGGGTACATTATGTTCTATACAGATATTATATCCAGCCCTGCATAGCCTCAATATTAGATAACAACAAATAACTTTGTTGCCCTATGAAGGGTTGGGGGGGGGGGGGGCGAAAAATTTCTTGCACAGGGGCCCACTGCAGTCTGTGTCCGCCCCTGAGATAGAAAGATAGATATATAAATATTGGATGGATAGATAGATATTAGATAGATAGAAATTCAGATAGCACGCACTCATTCAAGTCTATGGGAGCGTGTGAAACATCTCACTGCACTCAGATATCACCCGAGTGCAGTGCGATTCCCTTGGACATCGGCAATGGAGGAGATGGAGAAATTAATTTCTCCGTCTCCTCTGCAGCTGTGCTGTGATCCTTTAATGCAATGATTTAGGCTCCCACTTTCATGTACATCAATTGATTTCAGAAAACACAAGAGTCCCACCAAGCACCGATTCTAAGTGTGATGGACTACCAGAAGCTTGATGCCATTTTGTTAGTGGAGGTGACTTCATTCACCCAATCATCCCTGATATGTGCTTATGTTCAGTACATGCATGAACAGAATTCTTTCTTGCCTGTTCTTGTACCATAAAAATAAAATTGACCCTCAGGCTGTGTGCCCACGTTGCATTTTTTAAGCGTTTTTGCCGCTATTTTCGGCACAAAAACGTTGCGAAAACGCTTAAAAAACTCATACTGAACGCACCCAATGCATTCCTATGGCATTCCGCACATGCTGTGCTAATGATGCATTTTTTTCCGCAGCGGAATCACATCGCTGAAAAAAGCACAGCATGCTCATTCTTTTTGCGGAATCGCCGCGATTCTGCAAAGAATTGCCGCGATTCCGCACCCATAGGAATGCATGAGATCCGCTTACTTCCCGCACGTGGCTATGCCCACCATGCGCAAAGTGAGCGGCTCATGTGCGGATGGTACCCACGGCCTGGAGGAGAGGAAACTGTCCTCCAGGCCCTGGGTACCATATCCCTGTAAAAAAAAAGAATTAAAAATAAAAAATCGGGTTATATTCACCTTCCGGCGTCCCACGCAGCCTTCCCGGCCTCAGCGATGCTTGCGTTCCCAGTAATGCCTGGCGAGTCCTTTGATGATGTCACAGTCCCACGATACTCTAGCGGTCCCTATTCCTCGCGAGACCGCTACAGTAACGCGAGACCTCATGTCATCAATGGTCTCGCAAGGCATTACTGGGAACGGGAGCATCGCTGGGGCCTGGGAAGGCTGCGCGGGACGTCGGAAGGTGAGAATATCGTGATTTTTTTACTTTTTTAGTATTTTTAACATCCTATCTTTTACTATTGATGCCGCATAGGCAGCCTCAATAGTAAAAAGTTGGTCACACTTGTCAAACACTATGTTTGACGAGTGTGACCAACCTGTCAAATCGCTTGGAAAGTGCTTGAATTCCGCACACAAAAATTGCGTGAAAAATGCGATAATAACCGCGAAAAAATCGTGCGTTTTCAGGTTTCAGGTGTCAGGTTTTAAACACTACGTGGGCACATAGCTTGCAGGTAGTTTTGACCTTGAAGATACAAGACACCAAACTACATATTTCTCTGCCCACAGTAATGAAGTGCATATGCTTTTTATGAGCAATCTTATTCCAGTCACTCCTCTGACAGGTCCGAGTATGACACTGCCCTACAGATCATGGCCGAGGCTTGGCTTCTACAAACATGCTGAGAGCACAGGACACTGATATGTCATACTTACTTCACATTTGAGTAAAGTCGTTAAAATCATCAAAGCGACTTTCAACATCTATTAAGCAGAATGGGTTTGCTAGCTCTACCCATGCTATACAAATTCCTTTATAGCTGTTATTGATGTGTGAATACATATGCAAACAATAAAGAGCTATAAAGTATTTATTAGAAGTGTGCTGGCCATGAATGATGTGTAGTAGATGTTAGGTCCCTTTAAAATTCAAAGTACATTACCTATGTAATGCCGAGGGTGTTAGAGTTCTGTCCTCAAATACACACCTTATGGAGCTCAGGGATCTATGTCCTGGCACGTCTGTGACTGCGGTTATAATTATATGTATAACATGTAATTATTATACATTTCGTCTGTGAGATACATGTAAAATAACACATTATATTTCTCTGTATCACCTTACGTGTAAAGCTTTTCTGTAAAGGTCAACATCTCAGGATGGCTGCTTGCTGCTAACACTGACTGTGCAGCCCGATACATTACTCCGTATTCACAGCCGCACCAGTCAGATGTGACCTATAGACCCAGAAGAATATGGTTTCCGCTATCAGATCTGTAACCTGGCCCTCATATGCCATGTCCCATTTATAATACTGATCTCTACTTATGTTTTGTGCCACCTCCAACCACTAGAGTTAAGATTCTGGATCAAAATGTCTGTTCTGTCACTTACAAGACACCATAAGAGTATGGAGAAATGTAGCGTTTAGTTGGCATCAACCCTGGCACTCTCTTAGAAAAAATGGACGGGTGTAATGGGTGCGAACACTGGCAGCTTGAATATCATTTACGTACAAAAAAAGCACAAGACATCCATTTCTTTACAATATAGAATTTATTAAGACGTAAAATAGAGAGATGAGCGAATCAGTCTGATGAAAATCTAATTTGCATCAAATTTTATGAGATTCGTAGATTCTGGCAAATTGCGGAGACATGTCCGACATTTTCTCATACATAAAAAAAGCTAATTTCTGATTACTTTGTTGGATGCTGAAGGTTTAACACAATCTGCTGCAGATTTAGCAGTTCCCTGAATGCTGAGATCTGTATAACCCCACCCACACCACTGATTGGCAGCTTTCTGTGTTCACTGTGCATAGGCAGAAAACTGTCAGTGAAGGAGATGGGGTTATACAGCTCTCATAAATATGCAGGTCTACTTAGCTGCAAGTGAGCTAATGCTTTAATGATAACTTTTGCTGATAAAAATGTGGTTTTATCAAAACTACAGCAAGCAGCCCAGTAAGTGTCACATCTCTAGAATCAGGGTCTATGCCCTGCATTGTGCTGCTTGCACATGAGGTAGCAAAAACCTGCTGAGAGATTCCTTCTAATGATTGGACATTTTTTCTTGTTTTAGCCTCTCCTCTTTTCAGCAGCCATAACAATTTAACATTTTTATTGAAATGCCTGCATAAAGCTTTGTTTTTCGCATGTTAAATTATTATATTTGTAGCACAATTTTGGGATAGATATAAATTGATTAATAATTTGTATAATTTTTCTTTGCAGCACAAATATACAAAAATAGCATTTTCATTTCATTTCTTTTGTTTAAATTTGTTTATATTTTTACTGTTCAGGTTTCATACCAATTAACCCTTTGAATGAATTGTACAGGTTTTTACAGTCATGTGGGCATCTAATATGTTTAGTTTTGTAATAAAATGCATCATATATATACGCACATACATAATTATTTACTTTTTAACCTCTCTCCAAACCACACCCCCGTTGGGTGGTTGTTTTATTTATATATATATATATATATATATATATATATATATATAAATGCACAGTGACACCATCTGCAGCAAGATGATGCTGCAGGTCTTTGGAGGTGGTCTGTGGATTGTCCTTGACTGTTCTCACCATTCTTCTTCTCTGCCTTTCTGATATTTTTCTTGGCCTGCCACTTCTGGGCTTATCAAGAACTGTACCTGTGTTCTTCCATTTCCTTACTATGTTCCTCACAGTGGAAACTGACTGGTTAAATCTCTGAGACAACTTTTTGTATCCTTCCCCTGAAAAGCTATGTTGAATAATCTTTGTTTTCAGATCATTTGAGAGTTGTTTTGAGGAGCCCATGATGCCACTCTTCATAGGAGAATCAAATAGGAGAACTACTTGCAAGTGGCCACTTTAAATACCTTTTCTCATGATTTGATACACCTGGTTATGAAGTTCAAAGCTCAATGAGGTTACAAAACCAATTTAGTGCTTCAGGAAGTCAGTAAAAAGTAGTTAGGAGTGTGCAAATCAAGAAAATGATAAGGGTGCCCATACTTTTGCACCGGTCAAATTTTGTTTAAATGCAGATTGCACATTTTCTGTTAGTACAATAAACCTCATTTGAATCCAGAAATATAACTGAGTCCATCAGTTATTAGATATATGAAACTGAAATACCTGTTGCAAAAACCAAAATTGTTATAAAGAAAAAAGGTTAACATTAATAGGGGTGCCCAAACTTTTACATATGACTGTGTATGTATGTATATATATATATATATATATACTGCTCAACTGCTCAAAGAAATAAAGGGAACACAAGCAGCCTGTTGCAAATGGAATAGTGTTCCCTTTATTTTTTGGGCAGTATACATGCCAGAACTGTAGAAAAGACATGGTCCGCACATCCAAAAATTATACTTTGATGTAATACCGCTTGGTAAAACTTTACAAAACTGAACATGAGCTTCTTAGTTTAATATTATGATCAGACTGGATGAAGACCACTGCCACGTCACGGCAAACTTCTCAATGGGCCCCTGATCTAAAAGAGGAGCCGCGGCGCTATATAAATATATATATATAACCATGATGAGGAGGCAAAGAAAGCAGCAACATCCAAATACCTTCAAAGGGTAAGACAGGTCCTGAAGAGTCAGCTCAATGGGAAGAATAAAATCTGCGCCATCAATACATATGCCATCCCACTTATCAGATACCCTGCTGGCTTAGTGGCCAAAAGAAGAGATGGAAGCTGCAGATGTGAAGACTAGAGTTGAGCGAAACAGGTCCGTCAGATTCAAAAGTCGCCAACTTTCACCAAAGTCAGGTTTCATGAAACGAAACCCGACCACAGTGTGAAGTCGGCCATGCGGTCGGTGACCCAAGCGCCAAAGTCGGGTTTCGCCAAATGCTTGCACGTGACTTTTTTCAGCCAATGAGAGAAGCGTAGCGTAGTGTAGCTGGAGTGGGAGTGGGAGAGAGAGAGAGGGTGAGGGAGAGAGAGAAGAGAGAGAGATTTCACTGCCTCTATGGTTAAAATTCATGCCAGGTGTGCTTACTGTCCTCCACTCACTGCCGGCTTTTCTCCCCATTGACTTGCATTGGGTTTCATGTTTCACGACTTTTCCCTATAGTCGGCCGATTTCGTTCGCCTCGACTTTTGAGACAGCACAGAGGCACTAATCATAGCAGCACAAGAGCAGGCACTAAGTACCAGATCAATAGAAGCAGGAATCTACCAAACCTCAGAAACCATGCCACACATAGTGGAAGGATTCAAAATGCAAGCAGGAATAGCGTGCACCAAATGCCACAGCCAAGAAGCGGGAATTGTATACAGGAACAGAACAGCATATGGGCCAAGTCCCCCTAAGTCCAGGTGGGAGACCCCAGAAAAAGTGGTGGCAAGTGAAAGGGCTAGAATCCTGTGGGACTTCAAGATCCAGATGAATAAGGCTAGTTTCACACTTGCTTTTTTTTTGCAGCGCGTTTTTCCTGCAAAAAAAGCATTGAAAAAACGCATACAAAAGCATACAACTGCTGCGTTTTTTTCAAGCATTTTTATGAGCATGCATGAAAAAAACGCAGCGTTTTTATGCGTTTGTATGCGTTTTTAGTGCGTTTTTACCGCGTTTGCGTTTTTTTCCAACATTAGGTGGCCCCTCACACTAACCCTAACCCTGACCCTAACCCTAACCCTGACCCTAACCCTTAACCAAATCATACTTAACCCTAACCCAAACCCTAAACCCTAACTAACCCTGACCCTAACCCTGACCCTAACCCTAACCCTGACCCTAACCCTTAACCAAACCATACTTAACCCTGACCCTAACCCTTAACCAAACCATACTTAACCCTGACCCTAACCCTGACCCTAACCCTTAACCAAACCATACTTAACCCTGACCCTAACCCTGACCCTAACCCTTAACCAAACCATACTTAACCCTAACCCTGACCCTAACCCTTAACCAAACCATACTTAACCCTAACCCTGACCCAACCCTGACCCTAACCCTAACCCTAAACCCCCTTAACTAACCCTAACTCTAACCCAAACCCCTAAATTCCATGGTTATCAAAAAAAAACGCATGTGCAAAAAAACGCATACATGAGCATGCCAGTGCGCACATATGCGCATCCATAGGCTATAATGGCCATTTTTAGCGCAAAACGTGCGCATATGTGCGCATGCGCTTTTTTGCAGGGCCAAAAAATGCAACATGCTGCGTCTGGAAAATACAAACGCACACCCCAAAAAAACGCAGCGCATGAAAATCGCATACATGCGCTTACCAGCGCGCAGGTATGCGCACCCATGTTAAATATAGGGGAAAAAACGCATGCGCACATATGCGTTTTTTTCCAGCGCTAAAAAACGCAAATGTGAAACCAGCCTAAGCAGGTGTTTTCTAACCAACCAGACATTGTGATAATATACAAGGATCAGAAGACAGCATTGATAATAGATCAGGCAGTGACAAGTGACAGCAACATCAGAAAGATGGAATATGAGAAGCTGGAGAAATACCAGGGCCTCAAAGGAGAACTGGAGATGTGGAAGGTGAAGGCAACAGTGATTCCAGAGTTGATAGGAGCACTTGGAGCAGTGACCCCCTAAGTTGAAGAATGGCTACAACAGATCCCAGGAGCAACATCTGAACTCTCTGTCCAGAAAAACGCATTGCTGTGAACAACTGAGATCCTGCGCAGAACCCTCAAACTCCCAGGCCTCTGGTAGAGGACCCGAGTATGAGAAAAGACAACAAAGAACACCCCCACTGGGGGTGAGAAAGAAATATATATATATATATTATTATTTATTATTATTATTTGATATTATAGCGCCATTTATTCCATGACACTTTACATGTGAGGAGGGGTATACATAATAAAAACAAGTACAGTATTCTTAAACAGTACAAGTCACGACTGGTACAGGAGGAGAGAGGACCCTGCCTGTGAGGGCTCACAACCTGCAAGGAATGGGTGAGGATTCAGTAGGCGAGGGTAGAGCTGGTCATGCAGTGTCTTGGTTGATAGGTGGTTACTGCAGGTCGTAGGCTTGTCGGAAGAGGTAGGTCTTCAAGTTCTTTTTGAAGGTTTCGATGGTAGCCGAGAGTCTAATATGTTGTGGTAGAGAGTTCCAGAGTAGGGGGGATGCACGGGAGAAATCTTGTATGCGATTGTGGGAAGAGGAAATAAGAGGGGAGTAGGGAAGGAGATCTTGTGAGGATCGGAGGTTATGTACAGGTATGTACCAGGAGACGAGGTCACAGATGTATGGAGCACACAGGTTGTGGATGGCTTTGTATGTCATGGTTAGGGTTTTGAACTGGATTCTTTGGGTAATGGGGAGCCAGTGCAGGAATTGACAGAGGGGAGAGGCCAGGTAATAGTGGGGGACAGGTGGATTAGTAGGGAAGCAGAGTTTAGAATAGATTGGAGGGGTGGAAGAGTGTTAGAGGGAAGGGCCACAGAGCAGAAGGTTGCAGTAGTCAAGGTGGGAGACTAGGGTTTTTGCAGATTCTTGGTTGAGGATTGTACAGATCCGTGAAATATTTTTGAGTTGAAGTCGGCAGGAAGTGGAAAGGGCTTGTATATGTGGTTTGAAAGAGAGATCAGTGTCAAGGATAACCCTGAGGCAGCAAGCTTGTTGGACTGGGGAGAGTGGGCAGCCATTTACTTTAATGGAGAGGTCCATTGGGGGGGTCGAGTGAGATGGGGAAAGATGATGAGTTCTGTTTTGTCCATATTAAGTTTTAGAAATCTAGTGGACAAGAAGAATGAAATACCAGACAGAAATTGTGGGATTCTGGTTAGTAGGGTGCTGATATCTGGTCCAGAGATGTAGATCTGTGTTTCATCAGCATAGAGGTGATACTGAAAACCGTGAGATTCTATGAGCTGTCCCAGGCCGAAGGTGTAAATGGAGAAGAGCAGGGGCCCTAGGACTGAACCTTACGGGACTCCGACAGATAGGGAGCGCGGTGAGAATTTGGTGTGCGAGTGGGAAATGCTGAATGTCCGGTCTATTTGGTATGATGCAATCTAAGATAGGGCCAAGTCTGTGAAGCCAAGAGATGAGAGAGTCTGTAGCAATAGGGAATGGTCCACTGTGTCAAAGGCAGGGGACAGGTCCAGGAGGAGGGGGACAGAGTAATGTCACTTGGCATTGGCGGTTAATAGGTCATTGGTGACCTTAGGGCAGGTTCAGTGGATTGATGCGGCCGGAAGCCAGATTGTAAGCGGTCGAAGTCAGAGCAAAAAGAGAGGTGGGAGGACAGTTCAAGATGGACGTGTTGTTCCAGTAGCTTTGAGACATAGGGGAGAAGTGATATAGGGCGATAGCTAGATACAGAGGATGGGTCATGAGAGGGCTATATATATATATATATATATATACCATATATACTCGTGTATAAGCCGACCCGTGTATAAGCCGACACCTCTAATTTTGCCACAAAAAACTGGGAAAAGTTATTGACTCGCATATAAGCCTAGGGTGGAAAATGCAGCAGCTACTGGTAAATTTCAAAAATAAAAATAGATACCAATAAAAGTAAAATTAACTGAGACATCAGTAGGCTAAATGTTTTTGAATATCCATATTGAATCAGGAGCCCCATATAATGCCCCATACAGTTCATTATGGGCCCCATAAGATGCTCCATACAAAATACACCCCATATAATGATGCACAAAGTTTAATAATGCCGCCCCATATAGGTTATGGCCCCATAAGATGCTCCATAGATTATGCCCCATAAGATGCTCAATAAGATGCTACATAGATTATTCCCCCATAAGATGCTCCATAGATTATGCCCCATAGAATGCTCCATAAATTGTGCCCCATAAGATGCTCCATAGATTATGCCCCCATAAGATGCTCCATAGCTTATGCCCCCATAAGATGCTCCATAGCTTATGCCCCTATAAGATGCTCCTTAGATTATGCCCCCATAAGATGCTCCATAGATTATGCCCCCATAAAATGCTCCATAGACTATGCCCCATATGCTGCTCCATAGAATATGCCCCATATGCTGCTCCATAGAATATGCCCCTATTTGCTGCCCCCATAAGTTGCCCCATAGACTATGCCCCATATGCTGCCCCTTGGACTATGCCCCCATATGCTGCCCCATGGACTATGCCCCCATATGCTGCGCCATAGACTATGCCCCCATATGCTGCTCCATAGACTATGCCCCCATATGCTGCCCCATAGACTATGCCCCCATACGCTGCCCCATAGACTATGCCCCCATTTGCTGCCCCATAGGATATGCCCCATATGCTGCTCCATAGACTATGCCCCCATCGTGCCTTGCGAAAGTATTCGGCCCCCTGGAACTATTCAACCTTTTCAGTGCAGCAAACTCACTCCGGAAGTTCATTGTGGATCTCTGCATGATCCAATGTTCTCCTAAATGACTAATGATGATAAATATAATCCACCTGTGTGTCATCAAGTCTCCGTATAAATCCACCTGCTCTGTGATAGTCTCAGGGTTCTGTTTGATGCACAGAGAGCATCATGAAGACCAAGGAACACAACAGGCAGGTCTGGATTACTGTTGAGGAGAAGTTTAAAGCAGGATTTGGATACAAAATGATTTCCAAAACTTTAAACATTCCAAGGAGCACTGTAGAAGTGATCATATTGAAATGGAAGGAGTATCATTCCACTGCAAATCTGCCAAGACCCGACCATCCCTCTAAACTTTCATCTCAAACAAGGAGAAGACTGATCAGAGATGCAGCCAAGAGGCCCATGATCACTCTGGATGAACTGCAGAGATCTACAGCTGAAGTGGGACAATCTGTCCATAGGACAACAATCAGTTGTACACTGCAGAAATCTGGCCTTTATGGAAGAGTGGCAAGAAGAAAGCCATTTCTCAAAGATATCCATAAAAAGTGTCATTTAACGTTCGCAACAAACCACCTGGGGGACACACCAAACATGTGGAAGAAGGTGCTCTGGTCAGATGAAACCAAAATCGAACTTTTTGGCAACAATGCCAAACAATATGTTTGGCGTAAAGGCAACACAGCTCATCACCTTGAACACACCATCCCCACTGTCAAACATGGTGGTGGCAGCATCATGGTTTGGGCCTGCTTTTCTTCAGCAGGGACAGGGAAGATGGTTAAAATTGATGAGAAGATGGATGGAGCCAAATACAGGACCAATCTAGAATCTGTGGAAAGAGCTGAAAACTGCTGTTCACAAACGATCTCCATCAAACCTCACTGAGCTCGAGCTGTTTGCCAAGGAAGAATGGGCAAGAATTTCAGTCTCTCGGTGTCCAAAACTGATCGAGACATACCCCAAGCGACTTGCAGCTGTAATCGCAGCAAAAGGTGGCGCAACGAAGTATTAAGTTAAAGGGGCCAAATAATATTGCACGCCCCACTTTTCAGTTTTTGTATTTCCACAAAAATTTAAAATAACCAATAAATTTCATTCAACTTCACAATTGTGTTCTACTTGATGTTGATTCTTCACCAAAAATTTACATTTGGTATCTTTTTATGTTTGAAGCATGATATGTGGGAAAAGGTTGAAAAGTTCCAGGGGGCCGAATACTTTCGCAAGGCACTGTATATACATATACTGTATATACGTGTATATATATATATATGTACATTTATATATATAATTGTAAATAATTGTATTTTTGTAGGGTGGACCTTTGTTTTATACATGTTTTTACTTTTTGCATAAAATATCTCTGTGGCACATTCTTTTTTTTTCTTTCATTGTCATATTTTTCCCACTGTCACAAGAGCATCTAAATTGCCACCTAAAAACATGAGTTTGTCTCTCCAAGACCTAGCAATTTGCACAGCTGATCTGCAGTAACCACTAAACAGTGTATGGAGCTGTGGCATTCGGTCCCGTGTACAGTTTACATCCGGTCAATGACGGAGCTGGAAACAAGTAATTGTGTGGGTGACTGGTGTCAGGCCCCTCCAGTCTCAGCAGCTGCTATGGCTTAGAGGGAGCATTGGATCCCAGTGAATGATTGACAGCCACTATGTAGAATCGTGCATGCAGAGCTGTCACTTAATAAAACCGCCCTTTTGGCTTCTACACCCAGACTGAGCAGGGATTTCAACGAATAAATTACAAGTTACACTAAATCTTTTCCCCCAAAACCAATCAATGAATGTGGTGAGCTTCTCCTGCTCTATCCACGCTGCCCATAGGCGGCACAGCATTTCTATACTGACTGATTCCCTTTGGGAAAGCTGGAATCTTGCATTGTTGTCTGCAGACTGTGAGCGATGATTAAAATAAATGAAATCCTGATACAGGCCTTTACACAGAAGATAAAATAATCACAAATTGCCTCTACTCTCTATTATCCATTCTCATATTGTGCTAAAAGGTGTCCTGTGCACTTAGAGGGAAAGAACACACTACTAACGCTACCAAATCATGCGCTCTAGTAAATATGCCGTCGGTGAAACAAATGCTGGGATAAATAATTCTCTCTCATAAATGTGCATACAGTTTTATATTTTATATAATAATATGCAAGAAAGTGAGACATTCTAATTAGAAAATAAAACAATAATTATATGCTGAATCCTTGCAAAAGATTTACGGTCTATATAAATAACACAAGTGAAAAGAAAAAAAAACATTAATCAGTAAACGTATTAAAAGATAACAGGAAGAAATTTGATTTATTTTTTTTTCAAAATTTAAATACAAGGACTTTTTTTAGACTTAATTTTCCTGTGTAATCCTAAAGGGTATCAGGGTATTAAATGGGTGCAAAAGAATTATTTTCCTTTTTAATTATAGTTAGATCTTTTTTCCATGTTTGCACTGTCATTGGGCAGCATGGTGGCTCAGTGGTTAGCACTGGTGCTTTGCAGCACTCGGGACCTGGGCTAAAGTCCCACCAAGGACAACATCTGCAAGGAGTTTGGTATGTTCTCCCCTTGTTCCCAGTAATGGGAACGACTGTCTTCACTGAATACAGATTTTACCTTAGAATTGAGAATTTTCATAATGACTGATCAATTCTGGCAGAGAAAGAAGCAGATTTCCCTTATAAGAAATATTACAAAATTTCTTATTTTCATGTGTACTATTGATTTATGGAATAAAAATGACGGTTACTCTTTAATCTTTCCTGTATAGTAACATAGTAACATAGTTATTAAGGTTGAAGGGAGACTTTAAGTCCATCTAGTTCAACCCATATCCTATCCTAACTTGCCCTAACATGTTGATCCAGAGGAAGGCAAAAAAAAAAATGGGCGCCTTTAGAATATTACATGCCCAGTGAGAATTTATCTGGATTTGAATGCAAGATAAGAAGAAAAAAATGTCGATCATACATACTGTATATTTAACATTTTTGGGGAACAGTGTCACCATGGATTCTGTATACATGGAAAAGTAGTGCAGATTTTAAGACTCTGTAAAAAGTTTCTTTCACCACCTTGTACGGGACGTTTATTACGTGTGAGTAATTGTGATATAATATGTGACTGTTTGTTAAACGCCCTGGTGTCATAATTGCTCTAAGAATACAGAATCATGAACATGGAATCCAATACCACATAAAGACGTGGCTACAAATGCCGATGAGTTGCAGCTAAAGAGAACATGTTATTGTACAAACACGGATCATCCAGGAGCTCTTAATCACTCTGTCAGTGCTCATGAGTCTGTGGTATACAGCTGTTAACCCTTTCATGCCATGTGTTCGCATTTATCTCAAACAACTACAACTGAAATTACATTTTGGCAGATTTTGCGGCAATATTTTGAGCCAAACTCAAGAATAAACCAAACAGAAAGAGAAATATGACGGAAAGTCTTTAATTAAAAAAAAAAAAATACCATATGGTTGCAAAGATATAGGCCTTATTATTCATCTTATGGAGTTTACCATCGAGGGTCCTAGGGGGCGGAAAAAGAACAAAAGCAACAACTGGCCACTGTTGACCTGGTGACAGGTCTTCTTTAAAGGGAAACTGTCACCTGTGTTTTGCCACCCAATCTGGGAGCAGCATAAAGTAGAGAAAGTACCATAATTACAGCAATTGGTCACTGGGCTGCTTGCTGTAGGTTTGATAAAATCACTGTTTTATCAGTAGGAGTTTACTAAGCGTTTGCCTCAAGTGGATGAGGAAGAGGAAGCCACTGAACCACAGCTAGGAAAGGAGAAACTTTTTTTTTTTAATGAAAACCGCAATAGAGGGGCAGGGTGAAGACACATGGGGCAGGATTGGAGATCATATGAGGCAGGATAATGACACATGGGGCAGAATGTAGACATCTGGGACAGGATGGAGATATCTGGGGCAGGATGGGGAATTCTGGGGTAGGATGGGGACAACTGGAGAAGAATGGAGACACATGGGGCAGGAAGGGAGAGCACATGGAGCCAGGAATGAGACACAAGGGGCCAGAATGGAAGATGTTATTACAGGTAGAGGCCAGGATGTTGGACATTATTACTGTAGAGGCTAATTAAGGGATATTATTACTGCTGTGATGTATTTCATTTTTGAGGTTACTGTTTTCAGTGGGGGATGTCCTGTTACTTTGCAGGGTGACACTATGTCACTTTTTTCATCATCTAGCACAGTGCAGAAGTTGGGGAATAATTGGGGAATGTGCTCTAGATAACGGTGTTATTTTCTGCAGAGATGAGTTCTGGCTGGAAGAAGTGATGGCGGTCTGTGCTGGATGAAGAAGAAAAGCGAAGATGAATATCTTCAACAAGAAATGTCATTGTTGAGTCAGTGTGTTACGTGTACACTGACACTTTACACTGTATACTATGTACTGAGCTCCTGTGAGTAATGTCACTGGTGATCCCTGTATTACCTGTACATTGACACTATATACAGATCTCCTGTGTATAATGTCACTGGTGATCACTGCATTACCTGTACACTGATGCTATATACAGAGCTCCTGTGCATAATGTCACTGGTGATCCCTGTATTACCTGTTTACTATATACACAGCTCCTTTGTATAATGTCACTGGTGATCCCTGAATTAACCATATACTATATACAGAGCTCCTGTCTATAATGTCACTGGTGAGTCCCTGTATTACCTGTACAATTACACTATACAGTGTATAATATATACAGAGCTTTTCTGTATATTATCACTGGTGAGTGATATCACGGAGCTCCTGTGTATAATTGCACTTATGGTAATATTAGTATCGTGTTTTTTTATTAATGGTCAATCTTGTAGTATTCGGTCACTATGTGGTGGTAATGTGTGGTCTGGCCATGGTGTGACCGTATTGGTCCCTTGCATGTGGTATTATTGGTTATTTTAAAACACGTATGTGCCACATTCCATTAAAGAAAAATTTAAATATATACTAAAAAAGTGTATTGGGCATTTTAACAAATTTTTAATAGGTTAGAGTAGAGTAGGGCCCTGCCAAAAGTGTCTCCTTGCCATGTAGCAAGGCTTAAAAAATCTTTTAGCCAAAACAAAAGCTGATGGCTATGTATGTGATATGGTGTTCAATGGGAACTGTTAATGTGTGATTGGTGAGGACGTGGTGTAAAGGTGGGGTTTTTCCAAGAGCGTGGAAGGTTTGGGGGGGGTGCAGTCACAGCTGGGGTGGAGCCTGGGTGGAGTTTCAAGGCGGTCCAAAAAGTTTGCCATTATGCGTCCCTGAAACTTCTAGTGGCAGCGTTGTGTATGGTTGGCAAATTGGAATAGTAAAACGGGCATTCAAAAAGAGATATGCACAGTTAAACTATTTTTAACAGAAATTAACCCTTCTCTAAACGTCAACGAAAATGCAGCAGCAGACCACAGAATAGGTGTGGAGTATAGTTTGTGGTGTATGGCTGTCACATTAGGCTAGTAATTAAACAGATCTGCAAAAGGAGAAATGCCCAGTTAAATGTCTAGATTTATTTATTTTTTTTTTTTAATCAAATTTCTTCCCAAAAAGGACATAAGAAGAAATACTAGGTAGGTACAAAACCAAAAAGTCAGCATCCGCAACAGGATACAGTATTGGTGTGGCATGGAAGAATGTAAAACTTTACTAAGAAGACAGTCGCATTTAAATATCTGGATTTTGGGGAATTTTCTTTTGTATTTTTTAAAACAAATATTCTTCCCTTAACAATAAAGATTGCACAAGAAATGCAAAAACTCAGTGCAGTGCTTGTGACAAGCAAGCAGACAATCTCTTACTGGCTCTGATTTTAGATTTAATTTTCAATGAAAAATATTGTGATGGCTTGCCGATTTCTAGTGTAGTAAGATAGAAGAAAAACAGTGAAAGGCTAGAGTCACATGACAGTACTTTCTCTCATCTGAAAGAATCGGGAATATTATGCTAATCACACTCTGTTCAGAGTTTGATCAGCGTGTTATCACAGTGTGGATCTAATTTTCCTCGGATGAGGAGAAGATGGTAAAAAAAACAAATCATTTTCTCCATTCTGTCACTCCATTAAAATCGGACTGCACTCAGATTTCCTACGAGCACAGTCGGATTTTTTCCATGGACTCTGTGATTTACATGGCCGAATGCTGCAAATATTGGATGTAAATAGATCATGCTGTGATTTCTTTCTAGGGCAGACTCTGTCCAAGGAAAAATTTGGATATTTGCACAGTACCATAGAATATAATTTGTCCGAGTGTGATCCACTGCTTTGTCAGATTGCACTCAGTCTGAAACTGCAGTTTTCCGCATAAGTCATTAGTGTAATTCATATGCATCAGGACAAATACTTCAGTACTGCAGTTGTACAACTCATTACTGTCTTAAATATTTCCAATGTTTAA
This sequence comes from Dendrobates tinctorius, assembly GCF_039654945.1. Lineage (NCBI taxonomy): Eukaryota > Metazoa > Chordata > Amphibia > Anura > Dendrobatidae > Dendrobates > Dendrobates tinctorius. The sequence goes on from NW_027361812.1 coordinate 15,246,865, forward strand.
AGGCTTTCTCTTACTATCGCTATTGCTCAGCTGTCAGCGTGTAGTCCTTTAACTATCCTAAATAACACTAGAGTGGCTGCTGCATTCTCTGCCTTGGCTTTTGTACAGGCTATGATGACTGTACTATAAAATATGATGTGATAGCTGCAAGGCATTATAAAGAATCTTGCATGGTCATATCTGATGTCATTTGAGCTTTCTGTGCAATCTCCCACAAAGTGTAAAATGGCAAAAAAATGTATGCAGCTACTGTGCTTTGTAAAAAAAATCACTTGAAATGAGCTTTAAAAGTGGCAGTAGGCCATTATAAATATGAGCAACGGGTTTTTAGTAAATGTGAGTGAGGTAGTAATACTTTATAAAGTGTTCTTCATGTTTCACATGCTCATATGCTTTCAGATGACAGATTTTTAGTTCAGTATTGAGCAGACATTAGGATTATGTACTGTGTAATGGTTAATTCTTGTGTTTCTTACAATTTCAGAATCACCCAAGTTTGCCAGAGGGTTTTCTTTATTCCTTGGCAAGGAATGGTTATGACATTTTCATCTAATACTTAGATTTCAAAGCCTTTGAGGCTGATTGAAGGACGTTACAGCATTCTTATTAATATTCTTTTTTCGTCACCCATTATCTTTCAGCATGTAACTTATCTTATAAAATGTTTCAAAACACTGGCTATTATAATGTTTTGCTCCTCCATTCTCCATTTTATTGCCGTCTTTTATCATTGCTGCAGATATAACAACACTTTCAATCTGTGTTAATCTCAACATTAATCTGCACTTGTTTGCTGCCAAATGTAAAAGTTTAAATTCCAGTACTGCGGGGAGAGGTGTTTGCTCAGTTTAAAAGGTATGCAGTATTTTTTTTATAGCTGTTTATTGTCTTATTAACCTCCAATGGCTTACAGAGAAATTCTTTTGCATAAAAATGCAGTGGTCCAGTTTTTCCAGGTGAAAGAAACTTATTTAAAGGGTCACTAATCTGAAAATGAAAGCTAATTAAAACAGTCATCATGCAATATTCATAAAAGTGAACACAATTTACACGATAGGCTAATAGCTTAGATGTCTCGTATTAAAAACCTTAATTCTCTACTTTCTGGCATCTTAGACAATGAATCTTAAATGTATCAAGTGTGATTAGTAGATTTAAAGAGGGATGTCCTACAATTACAAGATTGCTGGATGTCTCATCATTAGGACTCCCAGTAATCACGAGAACAGGGGTCTGGTATCCCTAGTTTGAATACATCAGAGGTTGTACATACACACTGCAGTTTCATCCATTGTCTAAGGGAGTAAAGAATATAGCCATGTGCTTGATTGCCACTTCAGTAAAAATGAGGACGCATAAGCCATCACAGAAAATGCAGCACCATGTCACGGATGCAGAGCACAACATCTGGAGCCACACTCCCTCTCTCTTAGCTCTGAGCCACAGTCTATCTTCATTTTCTCAGGATACAGTGTAGGGAAGGTGACCTGACGGATGGACGTGTCAGTAGGGAGAAGGGATGGTTTGTGCACTCTAGTCGGATATTGGCAATGACAGAAGGGAAACAGCTGGGGAAAATGGAATAGGAGTGCAATACCTAAGTTTGACCACAAGATGGCAGGGGGAGCGTAGTTCAGGACTTGACAGCAGCTTAGGGCTTTACAAACCGCTTAGTCATGGGGGGCGGAGAGATAGTAACCCAGGAGGGAAATTCCCGAGGAAGGGGATAAGTAGGACAGGACAGGGTTCCAGAGACTTCAAGTCCCGGGAGGAGCTCAGGAGGAGAAGAATCAGTAAGGAGAACTGACAGCGGTGGAGAGCTCGACCAGGGGACTGATAGGAAGAGACAGTCAAGGGGGAGGCCCTGACACAAAGAACTGCAGGACAAATGAGGCCCCGGGGGTACCCATTGGATGACGAACTCGGATTGGTGAAGCGCTGGCGGTAGATAGGCCTAGAGCAGCCCCAGCGAAAGAGCGGTGAGGAACATCACTACGAATAAAGAAAGGTGCAGGTACCCGGGCCTGAATACGGAGAGCTATGAAGGTGCTGCGGTGTATGGCTACAGTCGTCAGGAGGACGGCCAATAAACTCGGACCTGTTGCAACCAAAATCTGCCTCCATCTGGTGTCTGTGTCATCTGGTCGCGGTAAGCAGTGGACCACCCCCCAATCTGGGCCCACACCACATTTGGCGTAGTCGGCAGGATCGCCGACGCCAATGCTCTACCTTCAGCGGCAAGCCTGCGACAGAAGTACCCAGAAGAACTCGAGTTGCCTTACCTGTGGATTACAAACCTGAGACTTTGTTCCAGATCATTGGCTGTCATCAAAGGATCCGGGGTGGTACAAAAACCGGACAAAATGGCTGTGATATTCCAGCGTCAGGAAGAGGCACGGGCATTTGCAGCTGTACTGGATGATCTGGTGCCGTCTCAAATCCGCCCCCGGGGGTAGCAGTGTACATCTGGAGACCGCTGCCCCCTCATGCTAGACCCTGGAAGATGGGTGGAGAAGCCGACCACTGCCCCACCCAAGAACGGGAGTGGCCTGGGTGGGGAGACTGGCTGCGGCTGCTTGGCGCCATTCAGTTGCTGTACACTGGACGGAATGTGACATTGCAGCTGCCGCGGTCGTGGACGCCTGGAATGGCGGTGGCACCAGGAGGGCAAGTCTCGTTGGGATACTTGCCCCTGGGACCCGCCGGCAATACCCTTGACACCGGTTGGAGAAAAGGAGCAACTTTGGGCCCTGCTGGAGCAGCCGCCTAAGAGATCTTCAGGGAGGCTCCCCGCAGAACCATCGAGCCTGGAGGTTGGCCCTGTCGGACAGCGGGGTGAAGATTCTTGGCAGATGATGGAGCGGCGGGGAAGCCTGTTGGGAGCCACAGTGCCAGGGAAAGTGAGCGTTCCCCGGGTCCCGCCGGCGGCGCCGCAGGCGTATCCTGTCCCTGCGCTCCGTGCACCGGACGAGCCTCGGGGCTCCGACACCGGCCCTTGGCCTCCCCGCCCGACCTCCCGCTCTTTAGTGACCCCAGCTCCGGACGATTCCACGGCCCTTGCCGGGCTGACCGACATCCCCAACAACAACCTCCGAGCAACCCCACCCACGGAACCAGCCCACGGCCGCCCCCGCCGTGCGCCAGCATACGGCGGCAGCCTATCCACCTGGGCCTGCCGCCATGTCAGCTCCACTCCAGGTCACCGCTACAAGCGGGCTGCCGGCCGCCACGGCTAATCCACCGGCCTCTGCGGTCGCCGCTGTTCCATCAGCGGCCCTGGCTGCAGTCGACCCGCCGGTGCCTGCGGCCGCCTTGGTTCCGGTTGTGGCCTCCCCAGCAGCCGTGTCCACTCCACTCCCGGAGCTGGCTGCAGCCTGCTTGTCATGCTCTGCGGCCTACTCACCAGGACCCGCGGCTGCCCCTGCCCATCACCTGGCCCCAGCTGCTGCTGGACCGCCGGAATCTGTGGCCGCCTCTGCCCCACTCTCAGCCTCGGCCCGCCCATGGGACTCTGTGACCTACACCGGACCTTCCGCTTGGGTTGCGGAGGTCATCAAGAAGAAGAAGGCCAGAGAGCGGGAGATCTGGGGGCTGCTCCACGAGAAAGGAGAGGCTGGGATGGTGGCTCCATGATTCACAGGGCGGCTTGTATACACCAACCTGGAGAAGGGTTACGGGTTCATCGGGATCTCGCAACCGGCCAAAATGTATACCTTAACGTGACTTCCATCCGTCATGGCCGGGCTTTGCAGGAGGGAGATTTGGTGTCCTATTATAAGGAATACTGCACCCGTGGCTACTACGCGGTAGCAGTGATCGCCAAGCCCGAAGGCCCCGAGCCCCCGTAAAAGGACCCACAGAGACACTTCAAGCACCCCGGGGACCTCACGGCTGTGGGGTTCCCTGCTGGATTGGCACAACATCGGCCGTCAGGAGATGGCCCGGACTACCGGGATGTCGATGCACCGTTGTGCAGCCTAAAGGACAGTTTTACATTCAAGTTAAGAAAAAAATTTTTTGTTGTTTGCTATTTTCTCCTGACACAGCGGGGACACGGGGGGGAAGTGCTAATGTTAAAGGAAGGGGGAGTACTTCCATTTTGTGTTTGGAATATTGTGTTTAAAGAAGGAGTTAAAGTAAAAAAAAATAAAGAAAAAGGGGTTACTCCTGTTGAGTCACCCTTATTGTTATTAAAGCAAAGGTAACCATATATACGGTGTACCAAAAGTTGATTTAATGTGTAGTATGTATAAGAGTATGTTACAGGTCCCCGGTACAGGGTATGATAAAAACGCCGACCATGACTTTCTAACTGGAGAGACAAAAAGACGGAAGACATTGAACCGGACAGTGGTCCTTCAGTCAGGTCCCCGACACCGCGCACACCCAAAGGGATAGGCGGGCGCTAGCGATGACCTGGTAGGCAAAAGGCCTCGGTCATGGCATTCCGGACAGTTGAGGGTAACAGAAGGGGAGAGTAGTGGGAGGTTCACGCCATAGAGTAGTTCGGGTGGACCTAACCCAACTTGAAAGAAGTTGTCACGTGGCGTGCGCACCGGCGAGTAGCAGTACGCTGCTCGGAGCATGGTGCTCCTGGTTTGGTTCAGCCCCCTGCGTATGGCGAGTTTGGCCCAACAACCTGTCCGACAACAGACAGTGGACAAGCTTCAGGACGACGAAGGTAGGGAATACAATTGTCGAGGACAACAATAGACAAAGGAAGGAGGAGTGTAGGGAAGGTGACCTGACGGACGGACGTGTCAGTAGGGAGAAGGGATGGTTTGTTCACTGTAGTCAGACATTGGCAATGACAGAAGGGAAACAGCTGGGGAAAATGGAATAGGAGTGCAATACCTAAGATTGACCACAAGATGGCAGGGGGAGCGTAGTTCAGGACTTGACAGCAGCTTAGGGCTTTAGAAACCACTTAGTCATGGGGGCGGGGAGATAGGAACCCAGGAGGGAAATTCCCGAGGAAGGGGATAAATAGGACAGGACAGGGTTCCAGAGACTTCTAGTCCCGGGAGGAGCTCAGGAGGAGAAGAATCAGTACGAAGAACTGACAACGGTGGAGAGCTCGACCAGGGGACTGACAGGAAGAGACAGTCAGGGGATGGTCCTGACACAAAGAACTGCAGGACAGACGAGGCCCCGGGGGTACCCATTGGACGACGACCTCGGATTGGTGAAGCGCTGGCGGTAGATAGGCTTAGGGCAGCCCCAGCGAAAGAGCCGCGAGGAACGTCACAACTGAAGAAAGGTGCAGGTACCTAGGCCTGAATACGGAGAGCTGTGAAGGTGCTGCGGTGTATGGCTACAGTCGTCAGGAGGACGGCCAATAAACTCGGACCCGTTGCAACCAAAATCTGCCTCCGTCTGGTGTCTGTGTCGTCTGGTCGCGGCAAGCAGTGGAGCACCCCCCATTTCCAATGCCATACTTACATACTTACCTGACTGGGAGGAGCGTTGCCGCGGTGCTTCTCTTCGGCCAGAGACTGGGGCGGGAGTGTGGCCGGAATTACGCATACACATAGCGCGATCCGGCGCCATTTTACTGAAGACACACTTGCAGTGTGTCTTCAGCAATATGGCACCGGACAGCGCTATGGGCATGCACGTACTCCGGCGCCAGACTCCTCCCCAGCCTCCAGCAGAATGTGGTGACAGCGCTGGAGCACAGGAAAGAAGGGTGAGTATAAATGTTTTTTTTTGTATGTGTGTAGTTTTAATAGGAGTGAGGGGACCATGCATACCAGGATAGGGGAGGTGAGAGGACCATGCTTACCAGGATTGGGGGATGAGGGGTACCATGCATACCAGGATTGGGGGATGACAGGACCATGCATATCAGGATTGGGGGATGAGGGGTATCATGCATACCAGGATGGGGGGGTGAGAGGACCATGCATACCAGGATTGGGGGATGAGAGAGTACCATGCATACCAGGATTTGGGGATGAGGGGTACCATGCATACCAGGATAGGGGGTGAGGGGACCATACATACCAGGATAGTGGGTGAGGGGACCATGCATGCCAGGATAGGGGGGTGAGAGGACCATGCATACCAGGATTGGGGGATGAGGGGTACCATGCATACCAGGATTGGGGAATGAGGGGTACCATGCATACCAGGATAGGGGGTGAGGGGACCATACATACCAGGATAGGGATGAGGGAGTACCATGCATACCAGGATTGGGGGATAAGCAGTACCATGCATACCAGGATAAGGGGTGAGAGGACCATGCATACCAGGATAGGGATGAGGGAGTACCATGCATACCAGGATAGGGGGGTGAGAGGACCACCATGCATACCATGATAGGGAGGGGTGAGAGAACCATGCATACCAGGATAGGGGGGTGAGAGGACAGAGGACCATGCATACCAGGATAGGGGGGTGAGAGGACCATGCATACCAGGATTGGGCAGGTGAGGGGGCCATGCATACCAGGATAGGGGGGGTGAGGGGACTATGCATACCACGAAAGGGGGGTGAGGGGACCATGCATACCACGAAAAAGGGGGTGAGGGGACCATGCATACCAGGAGGAAGAATGGGGTGCCATGCATACCAAGATTGGGGTGGTGAGGGGACCATGCATACCAGGATGAAGAATGGGGTGCCATGCATACCAGGATTGGGGGAGTGAGAGGACCATGCATACCAGGATTGGGGGATGAGGGGTACCATGCATACCAGGATTGGGGGATGAGGGGTACCATGCATACCAGGATAGGGGGTGAGGGGACCATACATACCAGGATAGGAATGAGGGAGTACCATGAATACCAGGATTGAGGGATGAGGGGTACCATGCATACCAGGATAGGGGGTGAGGGGACCATGCATGCCAGGATAGGGATGAGGGAGTACCATGCATACCAGAATTGGGGGGTGAGTGGACCATGCATACCAGGATTGGGAGATGAGGGGTACCATGCATACCAGGATTGAGGGATGAGAGGACTATGCATACCAGGATAGGGGTGAGGGGACCATACATACCAGGATAGGGGGTGAGGGAGCCATGCATACCAGGATTGGGGGTGAGGGGACCATGCATACCAGGATAGGGGGTGAGGGGACCATGCATACCAGGATAGGGATGAGGGAGTACCATGCATACCAGGATTGAGGGGTGAGGGGACCATGCATACCAGGATGAAGAATGGGGTACCATGCATACCAGGATGGGGGGGTGAGGGTACCATGCATACCAGGATAGGAATGAGGGGTGCCATGCATACCAGGATAGGAGGGTGGCAGCACATACCAGGATGGGAGACCATATACCAATTAAAATGCTCACCACCGGGCGCAGAACGGGTTCATACTTTTAATGGATGACGGTCAGTCACAGCATAAAATGTAAGGTAAATCACAGGGATAAGGCATGATTGGCCTGATCAACAAAAGTTACAAACTGTTATTCAACAGTCAAACTCCCATTGAAAGTCAGTCTTCTTACAAGACCATCAACGTCGTGAAAATTGACAGCCAAGGAGGAGCAAAGTCTCTAGCCTGTGCTCAGATGCAGTGGAATCGCTGTGTTATGTTCCATAATTGCCACAAAACAAAGCTTACACTTCATTCTGGACATCCAGTTCAAGTGACCTCAATTAAGTCTGGGTACCCACTGCATACAGAATAAAGTTAAGTGCCTGCAATAAATATATTTATATATTACCTTTTGAAGAAACAATTATATCACTTTTGAGCATTAGTGGGTTATTACCTTGCCCCCTAGGCCAACAAGGCATTTGGAATTTTATATAACAGCAAAAACAACCACAAGGTAAAATAAAACAGAGCTGCATTGACAATTACCAATTATTGATGAGCGCAAGTGCTCGTTACTCGAGTTTGCCTAGGATGCTCGCTTATGCACCAATTAACGTGGGTGCTGGAATGACATTTTCGAGTCCCTTCGCCCGGTCCTTCTCAGGCCTTATTCACACAAACATCTTAGACATATGGTAAGATATGAATGCTAGAGGTTAGGACCATCCTGAATAGGGTCACCAACCGTGACATGGAGGGATGGGTTTTATAAAAAAAATTATCATAAATATGTTCATTAAGTACCCTATATTATTTTCATGCACTGTTGCTATTCTTTTACTTACTGCAGGGTATTTGCGCATTTTGTTTTTCTCTTGGATTTTACAGTATATAATATATGGAGCACTGATTAAGAACTATGTACTTGCTAGTATTTCACCAAAATCTCCAACTACACCCATATGAAGATGTCCAGTTTTTAGTTTTAGCAGATGTGGCCTAGCGACAAGAGACAGATGGAATGACAAAAGGCTTCTTTATGACTAAACCCAAATGAATATCTTGAGGCTAAAGGCTCCTTTGTGGCTAGGTTTAGTTACTCTGAGATAAATCACGCTTTGCATAGAGATGAGAGAATCTTTTGAAATTTGAATTCACCAACTTAGCCAAATTTTTCCTAAAATTTGATTTGCGCAAATCGATTTGCAATTACGCAAATTCCAGAGAAAAGAGGTGCCTAAAACTCTGACGTCTCCTAGGACTTTATCCACCCACCTTTCTAGAACTTTAACCCCTTCCCTACACTTACGTCAAAAGTAGAGTCCCTGACCTTGATTTGGGCTTGAAGGCTGAGCTGGCATCATTCCCCGTACTTGATGGCTGATTTAATGTTCCACCTGTGGCTGTTAACTAGTTAAATGCCACTGTTCAGGGTGCCAGGTGTGTTTGATGCCCATTTTTTCTATGTCCAGCCCACCCAATAATATATGTGAGTAATATCATGTGATTAGTATTGGCTATGTACCCAAGGAAGTGGGCAGGATGTCCACGAAACGCGTAGTTTTTCTAGCCCTGAATAAAGTATGCAACTCTTCTGAACTCTGTGATTCTCTTGCCTGATTTTGGAGGAGCGCGGAATTGTCAGCATCTTGAATATCCTATCCAGAATTTCTTGAAGATCCTTCGCGGGTCTGGTGCCATCTGCAGCTCACCTATCATACTTAGTATATGTGTTGTGCATACTCACAATGTGTTAAGGTGAGAATTTTACCTTACAGTAAACTAATTGTTAATTGGGTAACTGTGCTATTGCGCTCCTCTCTTTACCATTTGTAATCACTGACAGTGGCATTTATCATACTCCTGCATGTAGTGCCTCACTCCTCCCTAATGGAATATGTCTGGTGCAACAAATCGATTCCTGTCTATGAATGTTTAGTTGCTAGATTTGTATGCTGTTTATGAAGTTAAAAAAAACTCCCAGAGGCTCACACAGGGAGAGCATGTGACTGTAGTTTCAGTTTTCCTGTGTCTGTGTATGAGAGAAGCAGCCTGCTGTAGATGCTGCACAGATAGAGACACACAAATGATTTATTCCTGATCTATTAAGCTTATCATATATTCATCCTGTTTGTTCCTGAATAAAGAAATTCTGTTGTCACACTCTTGGATCCTGAATAATCCGCTGCCAACAGGTTATGGGCCTAGAGTGACACAGAACCACAGAGTAACACAGCAACAGAAGCACAGAGCAACAGAGAAGATGTCCACAAGCAGCAATCCTGTGAAGCTCTCAGTGCCAAGTCTCACTAACCAGAACTACCAGTCCTGGAAATTCAAGGTGAAGATTCTGCTCATAAGAGAAAGTACGTGGACATATACTCAGGAACAAGTGCCTCATACATTACGAGATGATTGGCTAGAGAAGGACCAAAAAGCACAAAGCATAATCTCCCTCAGTGTAGATGATAATCAGATTGTGCATATATGCAAGTGTACAACTGCAAAGGAGATGTGGAATGAGTTATAAGAAAGTGCATGAAAGGTCAAATCTCAGCAATAAACTTTATCTCATGATGAAGCTGAATCAGTCTAAGCTAAGTGATGGACAGAATATGCAGGACTATATAAGAAACACCCTAGAGATTGTGGAGCGTCTCTGTGGTATTGGAGAAGAAATTAAAGATTTTCATGTTGCTGCACTTCTATTAAGTGGTCTTCCAGAGAGTTATGACACACTCGTGACTGCACTAAATGCACGGCCAGATGATGAGCTGACACTAGAACATGTTAAAAGCAAACTTGTGGATGAATTCAAGAGAAAATGCAGCTGTACCAGCAGTAATGAATCCAGAGCAGAAGCAGCATTAAAGACTTCTTTAAATATAAGAGCAATCTAAAAGAAACTTGTGAATGTTTTGTCAGTAAAAAGCCCAGCCGCCTTAAAGCAGACTGCAGAATTTGGAAAGCAAGAATGAGTCAGCTTAAAAAGAAGTCGTCAAAGGGTTAAAACAGCTGTAAAGGAAGATTCTGCATGTGTTGAAGCTGCATTTTATGCCAGTACAGGCCCATCTGCAAAGCATATATGGTGTATAGATTCTGGTGCAAGCAGTCATATAACAAATAACAAGGATTTCTTCACTGACCTTAATGAAAGCAAGTCAGAAAAGGTCATCTTAGCTAATGGTCACTATATGACTTCAGAAAGAGTAGGACATTGCTACCTCCGCTGTCCAGTTTCCTCAGCACAAAGCAGAAAGATCCCAATAAAGGATGTTCTCTATGTTCCCAGCCTTAAAAGCAATCTTCTGTCAGTAAAGAAGCTCACGCAAAATGGGAATGTAGTTACTGTTAAAGATAACAGCTGCATCATCTCAAAAAAGGGTCACAGACTTGCAGAAGGAAAAATCCAAAATGAACTTTATCAGGTAAAATGCAAAGAGAGAGTGTACAGCGCTAGGCAAGATCTACATAAGAACTATATCCATGTATGGCACAGACGTCTTGGGCACAGAGACCCAGAAGCAGTAAGGAAGCTAGCTAGCTACACTACCAGTGTAGTCAAATGATGAAGTGCACTAGCTGTCTTAAAGGGAAAATGTCCAGAAAATCCTTTCCTAAAATAAGCACCACTAGAACTGCACAGCCTCTGGATCTAATACATACAGATGTATGTGGTCCAATGAGTGTTTAAACTCCTAGCAAGAAGAGATATTTTCTCACATTTATTGATGACTACTCCAGATATACAGTCGCCTACCTGCTTCACAGTAAGGATGAAGTTGCACAGGAACTTGAAGAATATCTTGCTGTAGTGTTTAACAAATTTGGAAAAATGCCAAAAGCCCTGTGTGCGGATAATGGAACCGAATATACAAGTGGTAAAGTGCAAACCATTTTGAAAAAGGATGGAATTGTGTTCCAGACTACCATTCCATACAACCCAGTACAAAATGGCATTGCTGAGAGAAAGAACCGTACTCTCTGTGAAAGTGGAAGAAGTATGTCGCTTGATGCAAATCTACCTACAACATATTGGGGAAAAGCCATCATGACAGCTTGCTATCTTGAAAACAGAGTGCCAGGTAAAGCCACAAATAAAACTCCATATGAGCTATGGAACTGCGAGAAGACTAACCTGAAGCACCTCAGGATATTTGAAAGCAAAACGGGATACAGAATCCTGCACCCAGAGACCAACACAGTAACAATCAGCAGAGATGTAGTGATTGATTGAAAACTCTGTATCTCTCAAAGTCCATGAAGTTACACCAGTTATTCAACCTAAGAAGTAAGAACAAGAATCTCAATCACCAAACCCAGACACCGAGAAGGAAAACACTCAAGTGTGGAAATGCTCTAAAGCCATCAAGGAAGACATAGAAGAACCAAGACAACCTCCAGTCAGGAGATCAGAAAGGCAAAACAAAGATATCCCAGCTAGACATCTTTCTTATATGGTCAGAACACTTCCTTAACCAGAGCCACAGTCATGGAAGGAGATGCAAAAACTGCCTGTTCACGAGAAGCAGAAATAGATAAATGCTGCTAATGAATAGATGGAGTCCCTTCACCAACTCCAGACATGGGAGCTTACTGAGCTACCACAAGGAAAAACAGCTATCGGATGTAAGTGGGTCATTAACCCCTTCACCCCCAAGGGTGGTTTGCACATTCATGACCGGGCCAATTTTTACAATTCTGACCACTGTCCCTTCATGAGGTAATAACTCTGAAACGCTTCCATGGATCCCGGTGATTCTGACATTGTTTTCTCGTGACATATTGTACTTCATGTTAGTGGTAAAATTTCATTCAAATAACTTGCGTTTATTTGTGAAAAAAATGGAAATTTGGCGAAAATGTTGAAAATTTTGCAATTTTCCAAATTTGAATTTTTATGCCCTTAAATCTCAGAGATACGGCACACAAAAAACTTGATAAGTAACATTTCCTACATGTTGACTTTACATCAGCACAATTTTGGAACCAAAATTTTTTTTTGATAGGAAGTTATAAGGGTTAAAAATTGACCAGCGATTTCTCATTTTTGCAACACCATTTTATTTTTACGGACCACATCATATTTGAAGCCACTTTGAGGGGTCTATATGATAGAAAATACCCAAAAGTGACACCATTCTAAAAACTGCACCCCTTAAGGTGCTCAAAACCACATTCAAGAAGTTTATTAACCCTTTAGGTGCGTCACAGGAATTTTTTGAATATTTAAGAAAATGAACATTTTTTAGCAAAAAAAATACATCAGGTTCAATTTTTTTTATTTAACCAAGGGTAACAGGAGAAATTGAACTGCAAAAGTTATTGTGCAATTTGTCCTGAGTATGCTGATACCTGATATGTGGGGGGGAACCACTGTTTCGGCGCATGGCAGAGCTCCGAAGGGAAGGAGCGCAGTTTGACTTTTTCAATGCAAAATTGGCTGGAGTTCAGATTGGACGCCATGTCACCTTTGGAGAGACCCTGATGTATCTAAACAGTGGAAACCCCCCACAAGTGACCCCATTTTGGAAACTAGACCCCCCAAGGAACTTATCTAGATATGTGGTGAGAACTTTGAACCTACAAGGGCTTCACAGAAATTTATAACGTACAGCGGTACAATTAAAAAATCATATTTTTTCCACAAAAATGATCTTTTCACCCCCAATTTTTATTTTCCCAAGGGTAACAGGACCCTAAAAGTTATTGTGCAATTTGTCCTGAGTACGCTGATACCCCACATGTGGGGGTAAACCACTATTTGGACGCATGGCAGAGCTCGGAAGGGAAGCAGCGCCATTTGACGTTTTTGGCTGGAATTGAGATCTGACACCAAGTCGCGTTTGGAAAGCCCCTGATGTACCAAAACAGTGGAAACCGCCCACAAATGACACCATTTTGGAAACTAGACCCCCCAAGGAACATATCTAGATGTGTGGTGAGCACTTTAACCCCTCCAGTGCTTCACAGAAATTTATAACGACCGGGCGTGAAAATAAAAAATTTGTATTTTTTCCACAAACATGATCTTTTAGTCACCAATTTTTTTATTTTCCCAAGGGTAACAGGAGAAATTGAACCCCAAAAGTTGTTGTCCAATTTGTCCTGAGTACACTGACACCCCATATGTGGGAGAAAACTACTGTATGGGCACACGTCGGGGCTCGGAAGGGAAGTAGTGACGTTTTGGAATGCAGACTTTGATGGAATGGTCTGCGGGTGTCATGTTGCCTTTGGAGAGTCCCTAATGTACCTAAACAGTGGAAACCACCCACAAATGACCCCATTTTGGAAACTAGACCCCCTAAGGAACTTATCTAGATGTGTGGTGAGCACTTTGAACCCCCAAGGGCTTCACAGAAGTTTATAATGCCCGGGCATTAAAATAAAAAAATCGTATTTTTTCCACAAACATGATCAATTAGTCCCCAATTTTTTTATTTTCCCAAGGGTAACAGGAGAAATTGGACCCCAAAAGTTGTTGTCCAATTTGTCCTGAGTATACTGATACCCCATTTGTGGGAGAAAACTATTGTATGGGCACATGTCGGGGCTCGGAAGGGAAGTAGTGACATTTTGGAATGCAGACTTTGATGGAATAGTCTGCGGGTGTCATGTGCGTTTGGAGAGCCCCTGATGTACCTAAACTATTGAAACTCCCCACAAGTGACCCCATTTTGGAAACTAGACCCCCCACGGAACTTATCTAGATGTGTGGTGAGCACTTTGAACCCCCAAGTGCTTCACAGAGGTGTATAACGCCCAGGCGTGAAAATAAAAAATCATTTTTTTCCACAAAAATGATATTTTTGCCCCCAATTTTTTATTTTCCTAACGGTAACAGGAGAAATTGGACCCCAAAAGTTGTTTTGCAATTTGTCCTGAGTAGGCTGATACCCTACATGTGGGGGTAAAACACTGTTTGGGCGCATGGCAGAGCTTGGAAGGGAAGGAGCACCATTTGACTTTTTCAACTCAGAATTGGCTGGAATTGAGATCAGAAGCCATGTTGCATTTGGAGAGCACCTGCTGTGCCTAACAGTGGAAAGCCCCAATTCTAACTCCAACCCTAACGCCAACACACCCCTAACCCTAATCTCAGCCCTAACCCTAGCCCTAACCCTAGCCCAACCCTATCCCTAACCCTAACCTTAGCCCTAACCCTAACCCTAGCCCTAACCCTAACCCTAATGGGAAAATGGAAATAAATACATTTTCTTTTAATTTTATTATTTTTCCCTTACTAAGGGGGTGATAACGGGGGGTTTGATTTACTATTTATGGCAGTTTTTATATTTGGCAGCTGTCATACGCTAAAAGACGCTTTTTATTGTAAATATAGTTTTTGCATCACCACATATTGAGAGCTATAATTTTTCCGTATTTTGACCCACCGAGTCATGTGAGGTCTTATTTTTTGCGGGACGAGTTAATGTTTTTATTGGTACCATTTTCGGGCACGTGACATTTTTGATCGCTTTTTATTCCGATTTTTGGGATGCAGAATGAACAAAAACCAGCGTTTCATGAATTTCTTTTGGGGGGTGTGTTTACACCATTCTGCGTGCAGTAAAATTGATAAAGCAGTTTTATTCTTCATGTCAGTACGGTTACAGCGATACCTCATTTAGGTCGTTTTTTTATGTTTTGTCGGTTTTATACAATGAAAACTATTTTACATAAAAAATAATTATTTTTGCATCGCTTTATTCTGCAAGCTATAACTTTTATATTTTTTTGCTGATGATGCTGTGTGGCAGCTCATTTTTTGCGAGACAAGATGACGTTTTCAGCGGTACCATGCATGTTTATATGCGTCTTTTTGATCGCGCGTTATTGCACTTTTTGTTTGGCGGTATGATAATAATCATTATTTTTTGCTTCTTTTTTTATTTTTATTTTTTAAGGGGTTCGCTAAAGGGGTTGACTAATGGGACTGTTTTATAGGGCAGGTCGTTACGGACGCGGCGATACCTAATATGTGTACTTTTATTGTTTTTTTTATTATTTCCAAAAAATGGACTCATTGGGGGAATTTTTTTTTTTTTTCTAATTTATTTGGCGATTTTTTTTTAATTATTTTAACACTTTTTTTTTAACTTTATTACATAGTCCCAGGTGGGACATCACTGTCCTGTGACAGATCGCTGATCACTGTGACAGATCAGCGATCTGTCACAGGCACTGCTGCAGACTTCCTCATGCCTGCGCTTTGCAGGCACTGAGGAAGCCAGCTCCCTGCAGGCCCCGAAGGCCCACGTCACCATCTTGGATTCGCTGCACATTGCGCTGCCGTGGGGGGCTCAGGGAAGCACGAAGGGAGCCCCCTCCCTGCCGATGCTTCCCTTTAGCCCCCGGTACACCGCGATCATGTTTGATCGCGGTGTGCAAGGGGTTAACGTGTTGGGGCGGTCCGTGACCACCCCTCACACATTGTGCCGGGTGTCAGCTGTGATAATTAGCTGACACCCGGCCGCGATCAGCGGCGCTCACCACGTGGGCGCTGCTTATCGCTGAGTTGTACTATCCTGTCCATGGGCATAGGGACCCAGGTCCCATGGACGGGAGAGTACGTCTGATGTCAGGAAGGGGTTAAAAAACAAATATGACTCAGAAGGTAAAGTTCACCGATGTAAGGCAAGATTGGTCGCAAAAGGGTACTCGCAAAAGTATGGTGAAGATTATGATGCTACATTTTCTCCAGTTGCGAAGCAAACCACATTCAGAACTTTAGCGTTCGTAGCTGCAGTTCAACAGATGACAGTGAGACATTTTGACATCAAAACAGCCTTCCTACATGGTGACATTGAAGAAGAGTTGTACATGAGCAAACCCGAGGGATATATTAAAAAGGGTGAAGAGCACCTTGTTTGTAAAATGCAAAAATCTCTCTATGGACTTAAGCAGTCACCAAGAACTTGGAACTTGAAAACGAACAAAGTTTTGATGGATGAATGATTTAAAAGATCTCAAGCTGATCCATGTTTGTATACGAAAAATGTGGCGAAGGAGTGGATGTATGTTCTCCTATATTTAGACGATGTAATCATGTCTCTTCAAGATAGATGAAATTCTCAACCAGCACTTTGAGTCTAAGGACCGTGGAAATGTGACATATTATTTGGGAATCCAAATCTAGAGAGAGGAAAATGGGAGTTTTCTTCTCAACCAAAGTTCTAAAATTTCCGCAATACTAAACCAGTTTGGAATGTCAGAAGCCAAAGGTGTATCAACACCAATGGATCCATCCTACTTAAAGTTGGAAGGAGAAGATCTGTTACCCAGCAATGAGAGTTACAGACAAGCAGTGGGGACGTTTCTGTACATTGCAACCACAACTCGTCCAGATATCACAGCCACAGTCGGAATTTTCTGCCGACGTGTAAACAAGCCACGCCAAAGAGACTGGAATGCAATTAAGAGAATTCTTCAATATCTTAAGGAAACTCAAAGGCTAAATCTTAAGATATCTGCATTAGGAGATCTCACTCTCAGAGGTTTTGTGGATGCAGATTGGGCTGGAGATTCAAGTGATCGGAAATCTACAAGTAGTTACTTGTTCAAGTTAGGAGAAAATTCAACTTCTTGGTCCAGTAAAAAACAAGTGTCAGAAACATTATCTTCTACATTAGCAGAATATATGTCTGCTGCTTATGTAAGTCAAGAAGTAATTTGGTTGAAATACCTTTTGAAAGATTTCAGCAAGCCATTAGCTCAGCCAACAGTTATCTATGAGGACTAAGCACATTGATGTAAAACATCACCACTTACGTGTCTTAGTGGAACGTGGTGTACTCGAGTTTGTTTATTGCGAGTCTGACAAGATGATAGCTGATGGAATGACAAAGCCATTATCAAGAGCCAAGTTTGTGGACTTCAGAACTGCAATGGGACTAACAGGATAAGTATTTGTTGAGTGGGGGTGTTTGAATATGTTTGGTGCAACAACTCCATTCCTGTCTATGAGTGTTTAGTTGCTAGATTTGTATGCTGTTTATAAAGTTAAAAAAACTCCCAGAGGCTCACACAGGGAGAGCATGTGACTGTATTTCCTGTTTTACTGTGTCTGTGTATAAGAGAAGCAGTCTGCTGCAGATGCTGCACAAATAGAGACACACAAATTATTTGCTCCTGATCTATTTAGCCTATCATATATTGTTCCTGTCTGTTCCTGAATAAAGAAGCTCTGTTGTCACACGCTTGGAGAGTATACTGAATAATCCACTGCCAACACTCCCCATTGGTGCTCCCATGACGTGATCCCAGGTCGCTCAAGGTTAGACATGACAACTGGTGGTCTGCTGATGACCCCCATACCTGTATTTTTGAGCCTCCTATGAACGCCGGCCTGGGTGATTTTAGCTATATTTACCAGTGCTGATGTCCGATCTATCAAAATATGAAATAAACTAATCCAATCGGTGAACAGCATAACAAGAAAAAAGTTAAAAAGCCAGAATTACGTTTTTTTGTCCAATGCAACATTGCAGTAAAATGCAATAACAGCCAAACAAAACATTGTTTCTACCCCAATATGGTATCAATAATAACGTCAGCTCAGGATGCAAAAAATACGTCATCACCCAGCCCAATATCCTGAAAAATTAAAGCATTACGGGTCTTGGAAAATGCCATCAAAAGCAAAATTATTATTTTTTTACAAATTTCCAATTTTTTAAAACACCTAAATAAAAAAAAAGATGCGTTTGGTATCGGCGTACTCATACTGACCTGGGGAATCTTATTGTCAGGTCAGGTTTGCTATATAGTGAACAAGGTAAATAAAATACCCCAAAAATTGTAGAGTTGCACTTTTTTGCAATTCCAAGGCACTTGGAATTTGATTTATCTTTTTCAGTACATTATACGGTAAATGAATGGTGTTATTCAAAAGTGTAACTTGTCATGCAATAGACAAGCCCTCATATGTCTATAAGGCCAAAAAAAAAATGCTATGGCTCTTGGAAGAAGGGGAAGAAAACACAAAAATGGAAAATCGCACTTTTTAGTGAAGGGGTTAATGTAAACATAGACTTCATAATGTCAAAGTGTCATTGTCCTCAACATATATGACTATGGGTAATCGAGTGGTAATTATTCTTCACTGCTGTGCAGTCACACACTGTTTATGTTCACTTTGTTCATTGTTTATGGCTTTTCCTTCTTATCGCTCTGACTAAGCTTTAAGCTTTGAGCGACTTAGTTCTGTTTAAAATGAATTTGTGGAAAATGTTATTAAATTTCCAAATCCTGCCAAATTCAATCAAGTTGTGATTTAATTTGTTCAAATTTGCCAAAAAACAACCTCTGCCATTTTACACATTGCTATTGCAGAAGATTGCATCAACCACAAAAGGCTCACATGACCTCATGCACAGTTGTGTGGATTTTCCCTTAATGCACTGCAGCTATCACATTATATGGTACAGTGTAGTCAAACAAGAGAGACTACCAAAGCATGAATAAAAAGCAGGTAAGTGAATGCAGCATCCATTTTAGAGTGATTCCAAATAGAGGACATCAGAGCTCACAGCTCAGCAATAGATATAGGGAAAGAAAACCATTGGACCAATACACCAGCATAGAAGAGTGTAGTAGTCTGTGTAAAATACAACGATCCAAAGGAGCAGGTGGACGTAGGGTTGACACCAGCAGCAACAGTGACAGGCTCCGTTTGATCAGTTACATAGAGTATTGGACATTTACCCTGCTGCATTTACATTGTAGATTTTTTTCTTAATTATGAATGCACTATAAAGCAGCAGCAATATTTTTTTTACAGAAATGAAATCTAAAATCAGCAAATCTACTGATATGTTGCATTTCGTGTGCAATTTTTTTTGTGAAGGGTAGAATAATTATTTTTTTAAAAAATACAAAATAAAATTCCCCAAAATACAGACATTTTACTGTGGCTGTCTAACTCACAAAGTGGTTTGT
Source organism: Dendrobates tinctorius (assembly GCF_039654945.1). Taxonomy (NCBI): domain Eukaryota; kingdom Metazoa; phylum Chordata; class Amphibia; order Anura; family Dendrobatidae; genus Dendrobates; species Dendrobates tinctorius. The sequence goes on from NW_027361812.1 coordinate 15,266,095, forward strand.
ACACCCTTTTGAATAGTTACATTTTACATGCATACATGCCATTCCAATACTACAACCTATATAGCATTCAGTATTACATTCTTTTAGGATTACATTTTTTTTATTTAGACATTCAACTGTACGTCTGTTTTTGCACACGTTTTAACCCCTTAAAGACCTCCGCCATACTATTCGCTTTCAATTCTTTGATGTGGGCTCCAGTGCTGAGCCCACATCTTTACTGGGACATGTCAGCTGTTTTGAACAGCTGACATGTGCCCACAATAGGTGCAGGTGGAATCGCGATCCACCCGTGCCTATTAACTAGTTAAATGCCGGACTTAGTCAATTAGAGAGCACCATCAAATATATAGTACACTAATATACAAATAAGGGGATCTACCCAAGACCTGTCAACACATAGCATTAACCAGAAGAAAAAGAGGCAGGTCACAAAAACTGGGATCACCACAATCCAAACATTAGGTGACTGACATAAAAATTTTTATTAAGAATATACAAATCACACCAAAAACTCACATAGAATAAAAGCATTTAAAAACACCTTTTACAAGAAACAATAGACGTAAGCTGACAGGCCTTGTGGACAAAATATTCTGTTAAGGGTAATCCACCCAATATTATACAAAACCCTAGGTATATAAGTAAACAGCCAAAAGTAAAGGCATAGCTGGTCCTGGATTACTATTGATATGGAATAATTAAAGATATTGTCACGATCCATGCTGGACTGTGTCTCTGCACCATCCAGCTCACTAGTAAGGGATAGGTGCAGGGTGAGCTAGGGTTTAAAAGTATCCTGCTCAGCGACAGGGAATGTGAGGAGTGCAGGGACACTGGCTCAAGGGAGTGCAGGAGGTCTCCACGTCCCCGTTCCCTAGAGCAGGGCCCACCGTTGTAACTGTTATTCCCGGTGTTCCCCTTTACTCTGTAAATTCGCCCTGCTGGAGGTGGTGTATCCAGCTACACGTGTAATTGAAATTCGCCCTGCTGGAGGTGGTGTATCCTGCTGCACGTGACATTGTTTAAATTCGCCCTGCTGGAGGCGGTGCATCCAGGGTCACGAGTGTCTTAGAAATTCGCCCTGCTGGAGGTGGAGTATCCAGTCACACGTGACATCACAGATATGTGGTATGATGCTGTAGCTCACTTCATTTGTCACTAGTCTCTAAGCCCAAGCACCCAATAGTGTACACACAGGTCTAATAAGTAATACAGTCCATGAAATTTTGACTGAATAAGTAATCCAAGGATATAAACTTTGCTAAGAGGCACTAAAGTAAGGCGAAAAACAAAATAGTAAGGTTACACATAAATAGCATCAAAGCATACCCATATGAAATGTTCATAGACCAGGACCTATTTACCATACTAGGCTGCCAGAAGGAGACAAAATTGGAAACTCTCGACGTGTGTCACCACTACCGTGGCTTCCTCAGGGGTGAACAGCATGCTATTTATTTGTGACCTTACTATTTTGTTTTTTTGCCTCACTTTAGTGCCTCTTAGCAAAGTTTATAGCCTTGGATTACTTACTCAGTCAAAATTTCATGGACTGTATTACTTATTAGACCTGTGTGTTCACTATTGGGTGCTTGGACTTAGAGACTAGTGACAAATGAAGTAAGTTACAGCATCATACCCCATATCTTTATTTATTCCATATCGATAGTAATCAAGGGCCAGCTATGCCTTTACTTTTGACTGTTTACCTATATACCTAGGGTTTTGTGTAATATTGGAAGAATTACCCTTCACAGAATATTTAATCCACAAGGACCTGTCAGCTTAAGTCTATTGTTTCTTGTAAACAGTGTTTTTAAATGGTTTTATTCAATGTGAGTTTTTGGTGTGATTTGTATATTCTTAATAAAAATTTCTATGTCATTCACCTAGTGTTTGGATTGTGGTGATCCCTGTTTTTGTGACCTGCCTCTTTTTCTTCAGGTTAATATTAACTAGTTAAATGCCGCTGTCAAACTCTGACAGCGGCATTTAACGTGTGCTTTCAGCAATCGGGCCTGAAATACACACACCGGTGACCCCCGTCACGTGATAGCAGTTCACCGGTGTGTTGGCATGACAACCTGAGGTCTCCTTGCCAACAAAGTATGTACTGTATAACAAAATATAGATATGAAATTTTGTTAATGATCAAATACTTATTTTCCACCATAATTTACAAAATAAATCTTGCCAAATCAGACAAGGTGATTTTCTGGATTTGTTTTCGCATTTTGACTCTCATATTGGGGTCTACCTATGATGTCAATTACAGGCCTCTCTCATCTTTTTAAGTGGGAAAACTTGCACAATTGGTGGCTGACTTAATACTTTTTTTCCCCACTGTACATGCTGCACATGCAGTGGAGTGTGATTGAGTGTGTGGCCAGGTGTCTTTTATACAGGTTCACTAGTTTAAAATGGTGCAATAAATAATGAATGCAGAGTAGGAGGGCTTCTTAAAGAAAAACGAACAGTGAGAGCCAGAATTTTTGCTGGTTGGTAGGTGATAAAATACTTATTTCATACAATTAAAGGCAATTAAATTGTGTAAAAAATAAACAATGTGATTTTCTTTTTTTTAGATTCTGTATCTCACAGTCAAAGTGCACCTATGATAAAAATTAACAAAAAGTCCAGAAAACTTATGGGGCTGGCACTTCTAATAAGTAGATATACATAATAAATTGATGACAATAATTATCAGACTAAGGCCTCTTTCACACTTCAGTTTTTTGCATCAGTCAAAATCCGCCAAATGGACGGATGCTGGATCCGTTTTCGAACTGATGACAACGGATGCCACCCATCCGTTTTTTTGATGGATCCGCAAAATGAAGAATTTTAAAGGAATGGCAGCCTGGAAAAGGGGAGAGAGAGAGAGAGAGAATTTTTTTTTGTCCGGCACCCAGAAAGAATTTCGGGTTAAATGAGTGTCTGGAGGATCCGCCAGAGAAAAAAACGTTACAAGCTCCGTTTTGAAATCTTTGAGGATGGTGACGGACAACAACTTTTGGCGGATCCTCAAAAAAACGGATGCAACGGACAGCAATCCGTCACAATCCGCCATTAATGCAAGTCGATGGGGAAAAAAACGGATCCTCAAAAAAAAATTGAGGATCCGTTTTTTTTCAAAACCTGGCGGATTGTGACTGATTGTAAAAAACTGAAGTGTGAAAGAGGCCTAAAAGAAGAGATCCATAATAAAATTCAGTATTTAGCGGTAATCTTTAAAAAAAAACACAGTGAAATAAATAACAGAAATAAAAAAGCAGTCATGTCTCGACAAGAGAGCCATCACTAAATGACCAGAAACTTCATAATAATAGACAGGTGTATACAATAAAAAAATACATATACAGTGCCTTGCAAAAGTATTCGGCCCCCTGGAACTTTTCAGCCTTTTCCCACATATCAGTTTTGTACATCGAGAGACACTGAAATTCTTGCCCATTCTTCCTTTGCAAACTGCTCGAGCTCAGTGAGGGTTGATGGAGATCGTTTGTGAACAGAAATTTTCAGCTCTTTCCGCAGATTCTTGATTGGATTCAGGTCTTGACTTTGACTTGGCCATTCTAACACCTGTATACGTTTATTTGTGAACCATTCCATTGTAGATTTTGCTTTATGTTTGGGACCATTGTCTTGTTGGAAGACAAATCTCCGTCCCAGTCTCAGGTCTTTTGCAGACTCCAACAGGTTTTCTTCAAGAATGGTCCTGTATTTGGCTCCATCCATCTTACAATCGATTTTAACCATCTTCCCTGTCCCTGCTGAAGAAAAGCAGGCCCAAACCATGATGCTGCCACCACCATGTTTGACAGTGGGGATGGTGTGTTCAGGGTGATGAGCTATGTTGCCTTTATGCCAAACATATCGTTTGGCATTGTTGCCAAAAAGTTCGATTTTGGTTTCATCTGACTAGAGCTCCCTTCTTATACATGTTTGGTTTGTCTCCCAGGTGGCTTGTTGCAAACTTTAAACAACACTTTTTGTGGATATATTTGAGAAATGGCTTTTTTTTGCCACTTCAATTAAGGCCAGATTTGTGCAGTGTACGACTGATTGTTGTCCTATGGACAGACGGTCCCACCTCAGCTGTAGATCTCTGCAGTTCATCCAGAGTGATCATGGGCCTCTTGGCTGCATCTCTGATCAGTCTTCTCCTTGTTTGAGATGAAAGTTTAGAGGGATGGCCGGGTCTTGGTAGATTTGCAGTGGTATAATACACCTTCCATTTTAATATGATCACTTGCACAGTGCTCCTTGGGGTGTTTAAAGTTTTGGAAATCATTTTTGTATCCAAATCCGGCTTTGAACTTCTCCACAAAAGTATCACGGACCTGCCTGTTGTGTTCCTTGGTCTTCATGATGCTCTCTGTGCTTCAAACAGAACCCTGGGTCTATCACAGAGCAAGTGCATTTATACGGAGACTTGATTACACACAGGTGGATTATATTTATCATCATTAGTCATTTAGGAAAACATTGGATCATTCAGAGATCCACAATGAAATTCTGAAGTGAGTTTGCTGCACTGAAAGTAAAGGGGCCGAATAATATTGCACGCCCCACTTTTCAGTTTTTGACATTCCACAAAAATTTAAAATAACCAATAAATTTCATTCAACTTCACAATTGTGTCCCACTTGTTGTTGATTCTTCACCAAAAATTTATATTTGGTAAAATATATATTTATCAAAGGAAAAAATATCCTAAAATGGCACATCAAAATCCCCTAAACATTATATAAGAAAATTAACTCAACAGTGAAGAGGGAGACATCTCAGTTGCCAGAAAAAATTCATAGAGTAACAAATATAAATGCTATGATGGACTATATAGAAGTAAAGGGGCTCAAGCAATTCAAAGGCAAAGAGAGTATGCAAACATCCGCAATTTGGCACCAATGAAAAATCTTCAAAATGTAGCACTAGTGTGGCAACAGAACAATAAGGAGGAGATGCCCAAGCGGCCAGAAACTATTCAAACAAATTCTGTAACTACCTGGTACATAGACAAGTGACGGCTCCCCACCCATGTTGAACACAGCCAAGATGCGAAGCAGAGGGTATATGTACAGGGTGGGCCATTTCTATGGATACACCTAAATAAAATGGGAATGGTTGGTGATATCAGCTTCTTGCTTGTGGCACACTAGTATATGGGAGGGGGGAAACTTTTCAACTTTTCAACTTATCTATGCTATTTAGTGTAGATATACAATTAATAGTGAACAATATTTTTTTTTATTATATACACTTAAGTACATTAATTACCAACACATATTTTATATATAACGCAATAACCCAATTTTCTACAAATGGCCATATTCACCATGTAAGTAAGATATATTACAGATACATACAGTATCCCAAAATATAGATATAGAAGATATTCCATGTGAGAACACAAATCTATCTTATTATTCACCACACAATATATAATGAGAGTATTATAATATTCGTACATACTGTATATTGGATATAACAAATGCAACTGTCAATTATATGGCATAAATACAGAGGAAACACAATATTATTGGTTTATGCCCTCATAAAAAAGAAGTCTTTGAAGTGAGAAATATGGCAACAGTTGCATACAGCAGATTCAGTCATAATGAAGCCGAACCGGAACCCCTATAAATCAATAAAAACAAGGTTAAACAAATCATAAAAAGGCAAAAACACAAAAATCAGACACACACATATATATGGCAATGGATGTGTATTTCACACAGTAGACCAGTGACCACAAGACTGGGACAAAGCTTAAGCTCTCATTTAATCCATTTGGATATAAAATTTTAAGAATCCAGACCCACCTGGACTCTAATTGGGCAAAACGCTGTGATATCTTGCCTCTGCGTATACTAAGATCTATGGAATCAATGTCCCTGACCCTGAGAAGACTACCATTATATTGATGGTGTCATTTAATGTGGCGTGGTATAGTTTTTAGTGATAATGTGTCCATGTGGTCCACCGTGGCTAAAATGCCAAGAACATGCTCCATGACATGAACCTTAAGTTGGCATGTGGTTAAGCCAAAATAAATAAGCCCGCACGGACATGTAGCATAGTAAATTACATTGTTAGACATACTGTACATGTGATTTTAATTTTATAATTTTTTATCTTTTGGAATCAGAAAATGAATCACAACGGTCAATATCTGGGAATGCAACACAACGTCCACACAGAGAGCATATGGACCAGATATACTCTTTAAATGAGTCCTAATAAGAGCAAATGTAAATTAAGGCAGCTCCAACGTAAACAGGCTATGAACTAAAAAAATAATTATAGAACTGCACACTTTCATTTTCCTGGTTTCATACAAGTTTTTTTTCCAGGAAGTTTTGAAAATAACACCATTTGAAAAAAAGAGGTGAAATGTCACTTCTTCGATGTGGATTCCTCATTGAATCCACTCCAAACTACACATTCAAGTCAAATGATGTCAAATAGCTGCATGAAAAAGTTGGGGACCTCTGACAATCATTTCAATTAGTTAACCAATTAATTTCATCTATTTTATATGTATATTGTGTGTGAAGTAGAGATGAGCAGGTTGTTCTGCTGAGGATCAAGTTTGAGTGTCGAATTTAACCCGAATTCGAACATTTTGAGATTTGATATGTGGTTTGCAAAAAAAACTTGCCAGGCAACATTTCCTCCACTGCAGAAGCATTAGAGAGCGGACTAACATCATTTTGCATTGCCACAGGCCTCCAATACTGCCCTGCAGCTAGGACATTTAGCTGATCAGTATTGTACCTTGTACAGTGGTGGTCAGTACCTGGGCCATCACAGATAAGTGCTTCCCAATGGAGCACAGTTTGTACGGCAGAGTTGTTTTCCATCTCTAGAGTCAGTCGGTAAGTCTCTCTCTTTTGTAGAGTATAAGCTGTTATGGTCAGCAAGGTTTTCTCTCTCTCTCCCTCCCTTCTTTTTCCCATATTGCTGGAATCAGAATCTCTGCCCCTACTTTATGCTCCTCTTAGATGGGGTAGCAAGAACCTGCTGACAGATTCCCTTTAATTCTGAAGGTAACATCTGGATAAAGCGTTTTTCCTCGCAAAATGGGGTGAAAAATGTCAGGAAAACTTGTTCCTATAAATGTCGTGTATACAGGCACCCTCAGAGTGATTTTCTATTAATCATTTTTAGGAAAATTATTGTATTTACATTGTTCTTGATTGTTGTTTTTATACCTTTTTTTAACAAAACACAGCAGCCAGATGTCAGCTGTAAGTCAATATAGAGAAACAGCCCATTTTCTTAGGTCATCTGCCGTCATTCTTGGTGCATTGTATGGGTCAATGGCATTTTATTTTGTTTTTAAACACAGCATACTGTAGATGTGGCATTAAAAGAAATCAGGTGTGGCAAATACAGAAAAACGCCACCAAAAATCAATTGTATCAACAAATGAAAATCATTTCATTTTCCAAGCAAAACACCCCACTGCAATATAAGGTAGAGATGTATTAAAAGTGCTAACTTTTAGAAAGTGCAAACTTAGACTGAACTTTATTAAAATATACCAAAAATATGTGGTTCATGATGATGATGAATTTGGAACATTTCTGTTTTTTAAGAGTGGCGCAAAAAAAATCAGGCACAATTTACAATTAATGCAGCAGTAAATGTCTCTCTATATGCGACGGAAACCTAATGGTTCTGGAAGAATATGCTCTGGTGCCACTTTCAAGCACAAATATACATTCTGTATTCACTGCAATGTAAGAATTAGCCTAGTGATTGCAAATAAACAGCCATAAATAGCAAGATGGTTAATCAAAATGTAATTTATTTCGATTGAAGGTGTATTTATCTGAATATTGTATAATCTAATAGAAATAAGCAAATCAAGTCAATGCAAATCAAATTCATGTTAAATTTTTAGAAATTCGGTGGGACAGGCAAAATTGAACAATTTGCAATATGCTTTGCACAAGTCATTAAACATAAATACCGACATTGTACACAATAGAGAATTAAACAGAAAAGGTTCTCATGACCTCAGGTATGGCCGGGCAGTCTTCCTCATATTACTTTGCAGCTATTACATTACATAGTTTAGCAAAGCTTATCAAGAGGGGCTATTATATCCAGTATAAAAGTTGAAGCAGGGAATGCAGCATAATCTGGATTGCGAGAAGACATCACAGCCCAAAGCTTATCAATAAAGATTTTGAGAGAAAGTCATAAAACACCAAATAAATTGTATAAATCAAGTATGTGACAGCAAAGAAGTGGATTATAGTAACCATCCATTTAACCATAAACATATGGGTGGAGGTAATTTCTAAGTTGTATTTGCTTCAAAGAGTTTGAAAGGGGTTGGCTACTGTCATGGGAGACCTCAGAGTATTATGCACATATTTTCAGGGCAATTTTTTAAAAAGTTTGTTAAAGTTGGTGAATTTAAATTTTAAAAGATTTACTCACCTCTAGAGCAGAACATTACACCAGGCCCAAATGTATGGAGTACTATGCATGTGGATACATTTTAAACATGGTCAAGATCTTTTATGGTCAAGACTGACAAAGGCCGTAAACAAGCGTCAGCATTGCTTGCTATTTAAGTGAAATGATTCACCTTGAATTTAACTTTTTTGAAAAATGTAGCAAAACTTTTGAATTAAATTTGATGTGATCTAGACTCTATGCTACTATTAATAAATCCCAGAACTCTTTTTTGCCTTTTTTGTGAATGCATCACTCTGTTAACTCATGTGCAGTCTGTTATACAGTTAGGTCCATATATATTTGGACAGAGACAATATTTTTCTAATTTTGGTTCTAGACATTACCACAATGAATTTTAAACAAAACAATTCAGATGCAGTTGAAGTTCAAACTTTCTGCTTTCATTTGAGGGTATCCACATTCAAATTGGATGAAGGGTTTAGGAGTTTCAGCTCCTTAACATGTGCCACCGTGTTTTTAAAGGGACCAAAAGTAATTGGACAATTGACTCCAAGGCTATTTCATGGACAGGTGTGGGCAATCTCTTCGCTATGTTATTCTTTATTAAGCAGATAAAAGGCCTGGAGTTGATTTGAGGTGTGGTGCTTGCATTTGGAAAGTTTTGCTGTGAAGGAAACATGCAGCCAAAGGAGCTCTCCATGCAGGTGAAACAAGCCATCCTTAAGCTGCAAAAACAGAAAAAACTCATCCGAGAAATTGCTACAACATTAGGAGTGGCAAAATCTACAGTTTGGTACATCCTGAGAAAGAAAGAAAGCACTGGTGAACTCTTCAATGCAAAAAGACATGGGCGCCCACGGAAGACAACAGTGGTGGATGATCGCAGAATAGTCTCCATGGTGAAGAGAAACCCCTTCACAACAGCCAACCAAGTGAACAACACTCTCCAGGAGGTAGTCGTATCAATATCCAAATCTACCATAAAGAGAAGACTGCATGAAAGTAAATACAGAGGGTTCACTGCACGGTGCAAGCCACTCATAAGCATCAAGAATAAAAAGGCTAGACTGGAGTTTGCTAAAAAACATCTAAAAAAGCCAGCACAGTTCTGGAAGAACATTCTTTGGACAGATGAAACCAAGATCAACCTCTACCAGAATAATGGAAAGAGAAAAGTATGGCGAAGGCCTGGTACAGCTCATGATCCAAAGCATACCACATCATCTGTAAAACACGGCGGAGGCAGAGTGATGGCTTCGGCATGCATGGCTGCCAGTGGCACTGGGTCACTAGTGTTTATTGATGATGTGACACAGGACAGAAGCAGCTGAATGAATTCTGAGGTATTCAGAGCCAAACTGTGTGCTCAGATCCAGCCAAATGCAGCCAAACTGATTGGTCGTCGTTTCATACTACAGATGGACAATGACCCAAAGCATAAAGCCAAAGCAACCCAGGAGTTTATTAAAGCAAAGAAGTGGAATATTCTTGAATGGCCAAGTCAGTCACCTGATCTCAACCCAATTGAGCATGCATTTCACTTGTTAAAGACTAAACTTCAGACAGAAAGGCCCACAAACAAACAGCAACTGAAAACCACTGCAGTGAAGGCCTGGCAGAGCATCAAAAAGGAGGAAACACAGCGTCTGGTGATGTCCATGAGTTCAAGGCTTCAGGCAGTCATTGCCAACAAAGGGTTTTCAACCAAGTACTAGAAATGAACATTTTAGTTACAACTTACAATTATTTAATCTGTCCAATTACTTTTGGTCCCTTTAAAAACAGGGTGGCACATGTTATGGAGCTGAAACTCCTAAATCCTTCATCCAATTTGAATGTGGATACCCTCAAATTAAAGCTGAAAGTCTGAACTTCAACTGCATCTGAATTGTTTTGTTTACAATTCATTGTGGTAATGTCTAGAACCAAAATTAGAAAAATGTTGTCTCTGTCCAAATATATATGGACCTAACTGTACTATATCTACTGAAATTCCCTGATCCACCCAGTCAGTGATTCCATCATAGAAGGAAATTGATATGACTTGTTGGCGGCAAACCCTTGCTGGCTTTGATTAACTACTGTATTCTTTTCCAAGTACTTACATACATGCTGTTTAATAATTTGTTGAAAGCTCTTTCCTGGTATAGAAGTAAAGCTCGCTGGCCTGTAATTTCCTGGCACCATCTTCTTTCCTTTTTTTGACGATTGTGACAACATTTGCCCTTCTCCAATCTTCTGGGACTTCTCCGGTTCTTCAGAAATTTTCAAAGATTCTGGCAAGTGATTCTGCAATTTCCTCTGCTATCTGTTTCAGTACCCTAGAATGTAATTCATGTGGACCAAGAGATTTAAATTTATTTAAATTAGCTACACACGTAGTCAAAATTGTTGGTACCCCTCATTTAATGACAGAAAACCCCACATTGGTGACAGAAATAACTTGAACCTGACAAAAGTAATAATAAATCAAAAATCTATGAAAATGAACAAATGAAAGTCAGACATTGCTTTTCAACCATGCTTCCACAAAATTTTCAAAAAAATAAAACTCATATTTATTGCTATGTAGTGGTTCATTCCTCTTTTTATTTCAAACGATATCTTACTTTGGCTTAGGGGGATGCCCCAACTGCCTCTCCTTTAGGTAAACTGTTCGTACCTGTGGATCTGCATCTTAAGGTTATAAGTGAACATCGTGATTCAGTTTTAGCCGGACACCTTGGAATAAAAGCCACAACAGATATCCTTACCCTGCGTTTTTGGTGGTCTAGGGTGCATCAGGATGTTCAGGAGTATGTAGCTGCCGTATTGTGTGTGAGCGTTCTAAGACCCCTCATACTCGTCCGTCTGGGTCTCTCCAACCATTGGTGATTCCCAATAGCCCTTGGACTCATTTATCAGTAGATTTCATTTCTGATTTACCACTATCTGCAGGTAATACAGTTATTTTGGTGGTAGTGGACAGGTTCCGCAAGATGACTCATTTTATTGCGCTATCGATCTTACCCAATGCTAAGACCTTGGCACAAATTTTCATCAAAAAAATCCTGAGATTACATGAGTTTTCTATCCATATTGTTTCTAACTGGGGGTGTTATTTATTTCCAAATTTTTAAAAGCGCTTTGCGCTCGGTTGGGGATCCCACTGTCGTTTTCCTCAGCTTTTCATCCACAGTCTAATGTGCAAACTAAATGCGTTAATTAGAAATTTGAGACTGATCTTAGGTGTTTGGTGTCTGAGAATCAGGTGGATTGTGTCATGATCTCAGTGCGGGTTTGACTCGGACACCTGGGGTTAATGTTTGGAACCAGTGCTGATGACTGGCATTTCTGGGGTTAAAGGTTGTGATCCCGATGCAGGCTTACCTGCACACCTGGGGCTATGATTGTGGCCTCTCCCTGGTTCTGGGGGAGGCTTCTTATAGCCTCAGGACGCTCCCATCCCTGTCAGTTAAACTCTTGCCCTTGGCATTGTGTGGTGACCCATGAGTGTGTTAGTGCTGTGTTCTGGTTACTTGATTCTCTGTGTATGACTCGGTCTGTTCCCTGGATATCGCTTTGGATTCTGCCTGGTACCTCCTATGTCTGTTTGGACTTGATCTCTGCTTGGCCCGATTATCCGCTCTGTCTCATCCCTGGTACTGTACTGTGATCCTGTGTATGACCTTTGGCTTTGTCTGACCTCCCGTCTGTTTGTCCCTCCTGTACTTCGTTTGCCCGTACTGTTGTGACCTCCGTTTTGCCTGACTCTGAGTTGTTGTATGGTGTCTGTATCATCTGTCGAGCTGGAAGGTATTCCGGAATGCCAGAAGGACTTCGAAGATGTATTCTCCGAAAGCGAGGCCGAGACGTTACCGCCACATAGACCCTTTGACTGCGCTATTGAGCTGGTCCCGGGGGCTAAATTACCCAAAGCCCGTCTGTTTAATTTGTCCGGTCCTGAGCGCTTGGCTATGAAGGAGTACATTACTGGAAGTCTGCGCAAAGGACACATACATCCTTCAGTCTCACCTGTGGCGGCAGGTTTCTTTTTTGTAAAGAAAAAAGATGGCGGGTTACATCCCTGTCTCGACTTCCGGGAGCTTAATCAAATTACGACGTAGGCAATGGAGAGCTTCTTGCGGTCAAATTGGCGTTTGAAGAATGGATGCACTTTTTGGAGGGGGCCAGTCACCCGGTTACGGTGATCACGGATCACAAAAATTTGTCGTACATTGAGTCTGCTAAAAGACTAACGCCCAGACAAGCCCGTTGGTCACTTTTTTTTTCCCGTTTTCAGTTTGCAATTACATTTCGTCCAGGGTCTAAGAATGTCAAGGCTGACGCCTTATCACGCAGTTTTCAGCCGGTGTCGCCCCCTGAGCCACCGTCCTCCATTCTTCACCCTGGGGTTGTGATAGCAGAGGTCTCATCTGAATTGGAACGGGAGATTCAGGGGGCCCAGTCGCAGGCCTCGGCGGCCAAGCTGGAGGGGAAGTTGTTTGTCCCAGAGCAACTTCGCCTGAAACTCTTGCAGGAGTTCCATGAATCCAAGCTGAGTGCTCACCCTGGTATTTCAGCCACACGTCTGGCGGTGGCTAGGATCTTTTGGTGGCCTACCCTTGGTTCGGACATAAAAAAATTAATTGCTGGTTGTGGGGTCTGCGCTCGTTCTAAAAGCTCTCATAGCCGGCCGGCAGGGGAGCTGATACCCTTGGCAGTGCCCGAAAGGCCATGGACTCACTTATCCATGGATTTTGTTACCAATCTCCCTCCATCTAAGGGTAATACAGTGGTATGGGTAGTGGTGGACAGGTTTTCTAAGCAGGCTCATTTCGTACCCCTGTCCGCACTACCGTCAGCTGAGACGTTGTCCAGTTTGTTTGTGCAGCATGTGATCCGGTTGCATGGGGTACCCCTGAATGTGGTGTCTGATCGTGGTGTGCAGTTTGTGGCTAAGTTTTGGCGTGCTTTCTGCAAAAAATTAGGTATGTCTCTGTCCTTTTCGTCTGCATACCATCCTGAGAGCAATGGGCAGATGGAGCGCACTAACCAGTCCCTGGAACAGATCCTCAGGTGTGTAACCTCTGCTAGACAGAGTGACTGGTGCGATGCACTGCCGTTGGCTGAATTTGCCTTCAATAGTCGGGTGAGTCAATCCACTGGTAGGTCCCTTTTCTTGATTAACTATGGGTTCAGTCCTCATTTTGGTGAGTTTTCTCGTCTGGATTCGGGGTGCCCCGGGGCTGAGGAATCTGTTCAGCGGTTAAAAGATACATGGGCAGAAGTCCAGCGGCGTATATCCAGATCTCAAGGCAGGTATAAGTTTTTCGCGGACAGGAAACGAACACCTGGTCCCATGTTTCGGGTGGGAGAGAAAGTTTGGCTCTCCACGCGAAACATTAAGTTAAAGATTCCATCAGCCAAGTTAGGACCCAAATTCATTGGCCCGTACAAGATTGTGGAAAAAAATCAATCCAGTGGCCTATAGGCTGTGCCTTCCACCCTCTTTCAAGATCCCTAACGTCTTCCACAAATCTCTACTGAAACCTTTTGAAGCAGTCCGGGGAGACTCCGAGTCTGCTGCTTCTCCTGTTTTGGTCGAGGGGCAGGTGGAGTACGAGGTTGGTCATATCATAGATTCCAGGTTGGTACGGCGGTCGGTACAGTACCTGGTTCATTGGAAGGGTTATGGACTGGAGGACAGGTCCTGGGTACCGGCGCGGTTGATGCATGCTGATCGCCTGGTACGGGCTTTCCATGCTAAGTACCCAGGCAAACCTGGGGGTCCAGAGGCCCCCCGTTGAGAGGCGGGTACTGTCATGATCTCAGTGCGGGTTTGACTCGCACACGTGGGGTTAATGTTTGGAACCAGTGCTGATGACTGGCATTTCTGGGGTTAAAGGTTGTGATCCCGATGCAGGCTTACCTGCACACCTGGGGCTATGATTGTGGCCTGGTTTTGGGGGAGGCTTCTTATAGCCTCAGGACGCTCCTATCCCTGTCAGTTATACTCTTGCCCTTGGCATTGTGTGGTGACCCCTGAGTGTGTTAGTGCTGTGTTCTGGTTACTTGATTCTCTGTGTATGACTCGGTCTGTTCCCTGGATATCGCTTTGGATTCTGCCTGGTACCTCCTATGTCTGTTTGGTCTTGATCTCTGCTTGGCCCTGATTATCTGATCTGTCTCATCCCTGGTACTGTACTGTGATCCTGTGTATGACCTTTGGCTTTGTCTGACCTCCCGTCTGTTTGTCCCTCCTGTACTTCGTTTGCCCGTACTGTTGTGACCTCCGTTTTGCCTGACTCTGAGTTGTTGTATGGTGTACTGTCATATCTGAAAGCAGGATGCTAAGCCATGCCCCCTTGCAGTCACATGACCATAGGTCCCGTGCAAGCTTGTTCATTTTCAGTGTCCGCAGGTCCCGTGCCTCTTTACTTTCCAGCGCTGACTGGACCCTGACACTAATAGTTGAAGCACGCCTGGTCACCTCTGCTGCCCTGCTCCTCAGGTAACTCTTAGCACTGCTTCTGTTCTCAGGACACGCGCACTGGCTCCATGAGCAAGTGTAGTGCGGTGTCTCTGACAGATTGGTTACTTACTTACCTCTATCTGAATTTGCCGTGAATATCCATTGTCATGAGTCTACTGGTAAGTCCCTATTCTTCGCGGCCTATGGATTTCATCTTCAGTTCAGCTCTTTTAATAGGAATCATTACTCAAGAATACCTGAAGAGGAACGTTTTTCATCATCTATTACGTCTGTGTGGCAAGGGGTTCTTTATAATTTAAAGAAGATGGGATTCAAATGTAAGAGACATTTGGTGGGTCCGGACCTGTGTGTTAGTGACTTGGTGTGGTTGTTCTCGAGGAACATTAATTTGAAGGTTCCCACTTGTAAACTGGGACTCAGGTTCATCGGTCCTTATAAGATTGTGCTGGCGTGCTGGCCAGCGGGAGACCAACGATCAAAAAATAGCCCAGGACATTCCTGCACGATCAGCGATGCCCGGCGGGGGGACCGGTCGCTGATGTGTGCCACACACAGCGAGATCGCTGTTGCGTCACAAAATCAGTGATGCATCAGCGATCTCGTTAGAGATCTCGCTTAGTGTGAAGTACCCCTTACTTGACAGTAAAGACCAGCAGATCAAATAATCATGTTGTGAGTGTGATAGGTTACTAGAGAGCAAGCAAATGAAATTATTTGTTTAGATAAGCTAGTTTGGCAAAGGTCTATATCCTTTATTCTATTTCGTGACAAGGTTATTTCACTTCATTGTGAATGCTAAAGGTGAATGTCCACATCTTAGTTGTGACCACAACTAAAGGCCCCTTTACATTTAGCGATGCACCAGCGATCCGACCAGCGATCCGACCCAGTCAGGATCGCTGGTGCATCGCTAAATGATCGCTAGTGAGCTGTCACACAGGCAGACCTCACAGCGATGCAGCAGCGACGCAGCGCACGATACTCACCTTTCACACACAGCGATCCTGACGTCCTCCCGCCCGCCTCCACACGTTGCTCGTCGGTGCCAGCAGGAAGCCCAGCAGGAAGCGCACGACGAGAAATGGAACTGGACGTTCTCGCGTGATCAGCGATGGACAGCGGGGGAGTCGGTCGGAGGTAGGTATTACACATAGCGATATCGCTAGCGATATCGCTATAACGTCACAAAATCTGTGACGTTATAGCGATATCGCTATGTGTAAAACCCCCTTAAGCCTAGGTGGGATAAGGAAATCCGCCAAGTAACTAATAGTAAGTGAACTTCTCTTGGGTATTTTATTCCCACTTATCCTAGAAATACTGGAGCAGATTTATACCTATTTATTTGGAAATGTGTTGTATCATTTGCATGAAACAATGATAGAGTTCACCACATCAAATGAAAATAATCTACTTAATTCGACTGTGAATGAAGAAAACCACAATGTTTAATTAAATCATATTTTAAAAGGCACGACATTTGTTGCTGAAGTTTATGGAAGCATAAAATAAAACCTCGTACAATAGGGTGATCATTTTATAATCCAAGGTGTGGTTTCAATATGCTGAATACTCTACTGATGTTCTTACAGAAAGTAGTTTCAAACGCTGAGAAATCAAGAGTCTGAAACCAAAAACTGATCTTAGCAATTGGATTTTAATATTTAAAAAGACATCAAAAAACTTGAGCAAGTTCAGAGATGAGCTACCATGATGGTGAAGGGACTGTAAACTATGCCCTACAAGTAACGGTTAAAGGATCTGGGAATGATTAGCTTGCAAAAAGAAGGTTAAGAGGAAACTTAATAGCTGTCCAAAAATATCTGAAGGGATGTCACAGTATAGAGGGATCATCATTATTCTCATTTGCACATGGAAACACGAGAATCAATGGAATGAAACTGAAAAGGAGAAGATACAGGTTATTATATTTTGAGGATTATAGGCGCACTGGATTATAAGACGCACCCCAAATTTTGAGGAGAAAAATAGGAAAAAAACTTTTTTAATAAAATGGTGATACCAGCTTTTTATAATCCATGCGCCTTATTGCTTACTGGGGGTGGTGGCTGTTGTGAAGCAGGGTCCAAGGGTCGTTGTTGGAGGAGGCAAGAGTGGAGCGTTGCGGATGTGCACCGCTGCGGATGTTCGCTGGTGCGGGGGCTCTGCCAACATTTTGTGAAAGCCCAGAGTCCCGCGCTTACATGGCTTACTATGCGGTGGACTCCGGGAAAATGGCTGCCGGGGGCGGAGCATGCACAGATGGAGATCTCGGCACCAAGATCTCGGAAGATGAGATCTCTTTACTTTGGCTTTTTTTATATTTTTTTCATTCTATCAAAAAGTGCAATCAGTTTTTTTTTCTATTTCTAAAAAGAAAGCAACATATTGCATACAAAATTGTGGTGTATATATAATTTTAATAGTGTCCTATAGATTTAACAGTTTGATTTTATGATCTGTATGTTTCTGTATTGGGGCTTAATGCGTATACTTCTTGGAAGACAACTGGCGCTGTTTCTTCAATGACGGCATTGGCATTCCCGTGAGCCCTGACAACCGGAAGAAGTGAGAACTGCTGTGGCTCTCTAATTTCCTCCAGATGTCAGTTTTGTCAGAAAGAAGTGAGAGGCTACTGAATAGTTGCAGGGCTCGCATGATGTCACTCCAGTAGAGCCAACGTCACCCTAGCCCCGGGAAAGCCATAGCTGTCATCGCTGGAATGGCGCTGGTACCAGAAGTGAGTATAGGTTGTTATTATTTCATAAGGGGGTATTTAGCAAATGAGACATGTTTTTCCAAGTAGTGGACAACCTCTTTAAGGTATTTATTTCCATGTTGTAAAGGACAGGTTTTGGACTATAAAATATGGGTGTATGAATAATATCCATTGTAAGGTTTGATTATGTAAAATCAAAATAAAAAGGTAATACCTCAACAACAAACAGAATTTAAAGAGGCGTTCTGTGGAGAACCAACCTCTGAGTCTCCAACTATTGGCCAACAAGGATAGTGTCCTATGTTCCTATTCATATTTCTGGAGATGGGATAGGGTGTGATCATCTTCTGCTTAGCTAAGAACAAGAGTTTGTAAGCATTTGTTCTTTGCAACAGCGAGAGGTCAGACGTCCCCTTACACAATTTTTATCCTACCTGACTGAACCGCCTCTGTCAGCACGAAATGACTGTAGAAACCAAGTACAGGCAATAAGTGCTTCAAGGCGGTGCCAGACATTTATATACACTTTCCTACCTGCTTGTTTTCATCTGTATCTGCCCTTCTCTGGCTCTAAGCAGCCAGAGCTGTCAATCAAAGAGGGGGTGGAGATTGAGGGAAAACAAGCATGGAGGAAGGTGTTTTCAAATATTTGCCCATGCCATGATGCCCCAAGTGCCTGCACTTGATTTGAATGGTCGTTCTGTGCTGACAGATTCCCTGTAAGGCCACATTCACACTTTCAGTATTTGGTCAGTATTTTCCTCAGTATTTGTAAGCCAAAACCAGGTGTGGAACAATCAGAGGAAAAGTATAATAGAAGCACATCACAACTGTGACGCTAGTCACAACTTACGGCTAGGCTGTGAATAAGCACAGTCAGACATTCCGGGGTCAATACCAAAAGATCACGTAGTAAACCAAGGGAAAATATAAAGTCACAAGTCAGGTCACATGCCAGGGTCAGAATGCCAGAGAAACAGCGGATAAGCAAAGGGGCAATGACAAACGGGTAATCTGAACACGGTCCAAAGGTCAGCAACAGAATATCAGATGCAAAGGGGCAAAGGCAAATGGGCAGTCTACACATGGCCCCAGTCAGCAGCAGAAGAAGATCAGAACTTACAGCACAGGGTACAGGTGAACACACCAAATAGCACCAGCTTAGAACAAGCTTTTGACTGGCAATGATCTGGGCCGGACAGCTCACCAAAATAATAGGGCAATTACCAAGAATATGGAGCACCTCTGGAAGACTCTGCACTTTGCAGTCAGATAGGTCAACAAAGCTGTCAATCAAAGCACCGACAGCTCAGCACGCCCTAGCACATGATATGATGCCAGAGCTGTCCATCACAGAGTCCCAGACACTCTGATCAGAGGAATCATGACAGTACCCCCTCTTCAAGGGGTTGGCACTGGACCCCAAGGTTTCCTAGGAAACCTATGGTGAAAATCTCTGACCAAACGATCAGCCTTCACTGAATGAGCCGGAACCCAGGATCTCTCCTCGGGTTCGTATCCTCTCCAGTGAACCAGATATTGCAGATATTGGAGAGAATTTCGGACCCTCCGAGAATCCACAATTTTCTGCACCTCGTACTCCAAACTTCCATCAACAGAGACAGGAGGAGGAGGGGAAGAGGCAGAGAACACAGACGGAACAAATTTCTTTAACAGGGATTTGTGAAAAACTTTGGGGACACGAAGGGACTGTGGAAGCTTTAATCTAAAGGCAACAGGATTTACTACCTCCAAAATCTCATACGATCCAATGAATTTCAAGCCCAACTTTGCCGAAGGTACTTTTAACCTTATATTCTTGGACATTAACCAAACTTTATCTCCAACTTTGAAAGTGAAACCCACCGAACGTTTCCTATTGGCTTTATGTTTTTGCCGAAACTGAGCCACCCCAGTATTCCTCTGAACCTCCCTCCAAACATCCCCAAGTTTCTGAATGGTCACCTCCACTCCAGGGCATCCAGAACTCATCCTAGAGAATCACCAAAATGAGGATGAAAACCATAGTTACAAAAGAAAGGAGAGGTTTCATTGGACTGATTGACACGACTGTTAAAGGCAAACTTAGAAAGAGGCAAAAATGAGGACCAGTCCTCCTGCTGAGCAGCCACAAAACATCTTAAAATTTGTTCTAGCGATTGATTCGTCCTCTCTGTCTGACCATTTGTCTCAGGGTGAAAAGTAGAGGAAAAAGACAAATCAATCCCCAACTTCCTACAAAATGCCCTCCAGAATTTAGAGACAAATTGCACCCCCCTATCTGATACAATGTTTAAAGGAATGCCATGCAATCTCACCACATGATTGATAAATAACTTGGACAGTGCTTCAGCATTAGGTAACCCTGATAATGGAACAAAGTGAGCTTTTTTACTGAATCGATCAACCACCACCGAAATAACCGTTTTTCCACCAGATAAAGGCAAATCCATAATGAAGTCCATGGACAATGCTTTCAGATTTCCTGAACAGAAAAAGTACACTTTTCCAATTTAGCAAACAAAGAATTTTCCCTTAGTTTCTATAAAACAATTTGAACGTGCTCATATTGAGAATTCAGATCAGGTGAAAAAATTAGAATGTCATCCAGGTATACCACAATAAACCTTCCAAGAATATCAGAGAAAATGTCATTCATAAAGTTCTGAAATACTGCAGGTGCATTGGTTAACCCAAAAGGCATGACAAGATTTTCAAATAAATCTTCCGACATTAAAAAAATGCCATTTTCCACTCATCAACCTCCCAGGTGCGTATCGGATTATATGCCCCTCTAAGGTCAAGCTTAGAAAACCATTTAGCCCCAGTAAGCTGATTATATAGGTCAGGGATAAGTGGAAACGGGTAAGTATTCTTAACTGTAATTTTTTTCAGTTCATGGAAATAGAGGCAAGGACAGAGGCCACCATCTTTCTTTTTCACAAAAAGAACCCCACAGCTACAGGCTAAGAGGAAGTACTGTTATGACCATTCCATAAACTTTCATAAATATATTCCTTCATAGCAGTCCGTTCAAGTCCCGACAAATTATATAGCCGAGCTTTAGGCAATTTGGCATTAAGAAGATTTATAGCACAATCATAACGATGATGGGGTGGTAATATCTCAACTTCTTTCTCCGGGGACACATCTTCGAAGTCTTTCAGGTATGCCGGCAGACCGTCCAGACTAGCAGAGAAAATTAGTACAGAGGTAAGACATTTCTTATAATAGTAGGAACTCCATTTAACAATATCCTCTCGACACCAATCAATACCAGGATTATGGATTTGCAGCCATGGAAATCCCAACACCAACCCAACAGGTAAATTATCCAACACATAGCAAGAGATGGACTCAGAGTGAGGAGTTCCCACTCTAAGTGTGAATTCCACCATTACCAGCTGGACTAAGTTCTGAAGGAATGGTGTTCTGTCAATGGCAACAATTTGAATAGTTCTTTCCAATATATCTGTCCCTAATCCTAATTTAGCAACCAGTCCAGAATCAATTAAATTGGCAGCATAGCCACAGTCAATGAAAGCAAGAGCAGATAACCACAGGTTCGAAAACAAAGTTCCACGTTTAGCTGTTAGATGCTAGCAGGAACGCGGGATGCAGTGACGAGCAGGAGGCAGAGCATGCGCTAATGGGAACTTTATGCAAAGTAGTATGCAGTCAATACTCCACGCAGGGAGTTTTCAGTAATGATACAGTACGAGTTCAGGAAGGGGAGCAGTAGATAAAACAATGTTAACAATGAATAGCATGAAATGATTCAACTTATCAGTCTGTAGCTTCTGGACGGACAAGCTTGAAAGATCCCACGATGGCGACGCAGGTGCCAGGAGACGTTTCTGAAGCAATTCCAGATGAAGCTAAGGCTCTGTCTCTGTACCGCAACGGCATGGCCTGGCTCGTCTCGTTGTAATCCCACAGTCCTGGAACACGGTGTTATGTGAGGGATAGGAATTGGCTCAGCGAGTGCAAATCAAAGTCCCGGAGTGGAGCCCACATCAGGACCCCATGGACAGGTGTGCACTGTAAGGTCAACACGGTACGACACGTCAGGAGTTGTCAGGGGTGCTGACCAGTCAGGGCTCTCAGGTGCCGTAGTCTGCCCTGTTTTCATGCACTCCGCTTCTTTTATATCCACCCTGCCCCCCATAGTCGGGTGCAAAGGTCTGCGATGGTCAGAAAGCTCTGCAGGAAGGCCATCCCACGGCAACACTGGTGACAGCCCCGATAGTTCCAGCCCAGGCACGCAAGAAGCTGCCCTAGCCCAGTCCATCCTCCTACACAGCAAAACTTTATCTGAGGAGTAAAAGGGTACTTGGAAGTGTGGGTGACCTCCCCGAATATCACGCAGACTTAGAGATTTCCTGACAGCTTGCTGGCTTGAGCGCTAATGGAGCAGTCTTTGAGGAAATGTCCAGCACGCCCACAATAAGGCAAATTCCAAGATCACGCCGACGCCTCTTCTCCATGATCCAAGAGCGAGCTGTTCCAACCTCCATTGGTTCCATCTCAAGCAAGTGAACAGACATAGGCAGGACAACTGAAGCCCCTCATCGTTCACCACGTCTCTTACAAGTACGGTGATCCAGTCGAATGGCCTGGGTCATGGCCAACCCAGGGAACAGGGAGAGGTATGCAAAGCCAGAGCGTCGTTTAGAATATCTGAAAGGCCACAGTGAAAGTGACACCTGAGAGCTGCATCTTTCCACAAAACCTCAGAGGACCAACTCAGGAACTCAGAGCTATAGTCCTCTGCGGTGTGTCCCCCCTATGTCAGGTTCATGATCTTAGCTTCTGCGACCTGGGTCCTGTCAGATTTGTCATAGATCACCCCTAGGGAGTCAAAAAAGGCATCTACGGAAGACCATTCTGGGGATAGTGGAGACAAAGAGAATGCCCAAATCTGAGGACCCCCTCGCAATAGGAACATGATTACTCCCACCCGTTGGTCCTCATCCCCTGAAGATTGGGGATGCAAGGTAAAAAATAGTTTGCAGCTCTCCCTAAACACCCTAAACTGATGCTTCTCCCCCCGAGAATTTGTCAGGAAGTGAAACTACTGGTTCAGGAGAGACCAACTGCACATCAGAAGGTAACATAGTCATTACTACAGTCGATGGTGAGGAGCTTTGGGAAGCATCCATAGTCCTAGAAAACTGACCCTGCAGCTGGGACTGTGTCGATTCTAGTTTCAGGTGTTCCCTTGCGAGATCCTGAACCATCTGGGTCAGGATCCATTGGTGAAGGGAAAAAAAAGTACTTTTAAGGACAGTCAAAATGTGACGCTAGTCACAACCCATGTGTAGGCCACGAATAAGCGCAGTCAGACATTCTGGGGTCAATACCAAAAGATCCTGTAGTAAACCAAGGGAAAGTACAAAGTCACAAGTCAGGTCACATGCCAGGATCAGAATGCCAGAAAAACAGCCGATAAGCAAAGGGGCAATAACAAACGGGTAGTCTAAACATGGTCCAAAGGTCAGCAACGGAATATCAGATGCAATGGGGCAATTACAAATGGGCAGTTTGAACTCGGTCCAAAGGTCAGCAGCAGAAGAAGATCAGAACTTACAGCACAGGGTACAGGCGAACACACCAGAGAGCACCAGCTAGAATAAGCTTTTGACTGGCAATGATCTCACCAAAATAACAGGACAATTACCAAGAATATGTGGAAGTCTCTGCACCATCCAGTCAGATAGGTCAATCAAGCTGTCAATCAAAGCACTGACAGCTCAGCACGCCCCAGCGCAGAGCTGTGTAACCGGGGCCAAGGTGGCAGTCATGGTGAGGGGCTGCTGTTCTGGCACACCCTGTTGCCCAGGGTCGGTCTGGCCTGGCGGGGTACCGGGGAAAAACCCGGTGGGCCCTGGCCCCTTGCAGGAGAGGGGAGAAAATTTATTTAAAAAAAAAAGTTGCGGGCCCTTTAAAAGCCGAGGGCTGTGCACGCAGGTTGACAGCTGCCCATACAGTGGAGAGCAGGGAGCAGGAGAACAGCCAGGGCCACAGGCAGCGTCACAGGCAGGGCCGGGGTTAGGGGCAGGCAGCTGCCTAGGGCCCCCACTCCCCAAGGGGCCCTCAGCTAGCGGCACATCACGCAGCCGCTATGGGGACCCTGTGAGGCAGGGGGGCCCGCCTGCTCCCAGTGCCGACTCCCCCTGCCGCCGCCGTTCACAGCAATGAATCATTCCCCGCTCTGCCGTCATCGCGCTCTCACTGTGTGCCAGGCAGAGCAAGAGACAGGAGAGTGGAGCTGGGAGCAACGCAGGCACGAGAAGAGGTGAGGAGTGTTTTTTTTTTAAATGTAACAGTGACTGTGTGGGGCCATTCTCGGGGGGAGGGAGATGCCATGGGGCTGTGCTGTATACCATGTGGCGGGGCAGTGCTGTATACCAAGGGGGCAGTGCTGTATACCATGGGGGGGCAGTTCTGTATACCAATGGTGGGGCAGTGCTGTATACCATGGAGGGGGCAGTGCTGTATACCATGTTGGGGCAGTGCTGTATACCATGGGAGGGCTGTGCTATAAACCATGTGGGGGGTTGTGCTGTATACCATGGGGGGTAGTGCTATATACCATGTGGGGCTGTGTTATATACTTTGTGGCTGTGCTATATACTATGTGGCTGTGTTATATACCATGGTGGGTACATTATATTCTATGGAGGATGGGGTGCTAGATTATATTGTATGGGGGCTCTATTACACTTTATGAGGGGGCTACATTATATTCTATTGGGGCTGCATTATACTATATGAGGAGGGCTACATTGTATTCTATGGAGGGGCTACATTATACTATATAAGGGGCTGCCATATATTCTATGGAGGGGCTGCATTATACTATATGAGGGGGGGCTGCATTATATTCTATGGGGGTTACATTATATTCTGTGGGGTGGCTACATTATGCTCTAAGGGGTGGCTGCATTATACTGTAAGAGGGGAGCTGCATTATATTCTATGGGGGTTATATTATGTTGTATGGCGGGGCTGCATTATGCTGTGGGGTGGCTGCATTATGCTCTATGGGGTGGCTGCATTATACTATATGTGGGCTGCATTATACTGTATCGAGGACTATGGGGAATATAATATACTATATGAAGAACTATGGAGTGCATTATACTATGGGAAGTGAATTGTACTACATGGATGACTATGGGGCACATTATATTATATGGAGGACTATGGGGTGTAAACTGTAGGTGTGCTGATAACATGATACTGTATGGGGACAGATTGATCCATAAAGTGATCGTTCTGTCCTCATCATTCTTTCTCAGACAGTGGAAAGAGGCCGGGAAACAAGTGTTGAACGACTTCAATATTGCTGATCACACTCATTTAGCAGCCTTCACTCAGCGCATGTAACTACAATCGATATGCTTCTGTGTGATGTGCAATATGTTAGCATTTGGGGCCCCATTTTAAACTTTGCCTAGGGCCCCACTTTGCCTAAAACCGGCCCTGCTCATACACATGACATGATGCAGCATCACAGATCACAATCTCTGCCAGTGCCTCCTATATAAGATACACACACATCACACTCTTATATGGCCTAATATGTCATATGAGGCCTGTATACCGACCGCACAGACCGCACTATCATCCTCCTGTATGCCGTACATAGGCAGAGAGTGCGTTCTGAACAGTATCTAAGAGGGCGACAGTCTGTATGTCTTATAGGGGGCCTAATAAGAGGCCGATAGTCTGCATGTTTTATAGGAGGCTGACAGTCTGAATGTCTAATAGGAGGCCAACAGCCTGTATGTCATTTACCAGCCAATATGCTGTACATACGCAATATCATCATCCTATACACTGTACATACCACACTCTAAGCCTCATAGAAAGTATCTATTATAGGAGTTCGAGAGTGCGGTCTGTATGTGATATAGGATGCCAAGAGTATGATACATAGGAGGCTGAGAGTGCGGTCTGTACGATATATGGGAGGCTGAGAGTGCTGTCTATACGATATATAGGAGGCTGAGAGTGCGGTCTGTAAAATATATAGGCGGCTGGGAGTGCAGTCTGTATGTGACATAGGAGGCTGAGAGTGCGGTCTGTATGTGATATAGGAGGCTGAGAGTGCGGTCTGTATGTGATATACTGTAGGAGGCTGAGAGTGCGGTCTGTATGATATATTGGAGGCTGAGAGTGCGGTCTGTATGTGATATAGGAGACTGAGAGTGCGGTCTGTATGTGATATAGGAGGCTGAGAGTGCGGTCTGTATGTGATATAGGAGGCTGAGAGTGCGGTCTGTACAATATATAGGAGGCTGAGAGTGCAGTCTGTACGAGATATAGGAGGCTGAGAGTGTGGTCTGTATGTGATATAGGATGCCAAGAGTATGATACATAGGAGGCGGAGAGTGCGGTCTGTACGATATATAGGAGGCTGAGAGTGCTGTCTATACGATATATAGGAGGCTGAGAGTGCGGTCTGTACGATATATAGGAGGCTGAGAGTGCGGTCTGTAAAATATATAGGCGGCTGGGAGTGCGGTCTGTATGTGACATAGGAGGCTGAGAGTGCGGTCTGTATGTGATATAGGAGGCTGAGAGTGCGGTCTGTATGTGATATACCGTAGGAGGCTGAGAGTGCGGTCTGTACGATATATTGGAGGCTGAGAGTGCGGTCTGTATGTGATATAGGAGACTGAGAGTGCGGTCTGTACGATATATAGGAGGCTGAGAGTCCGATCTGTACAATATATAGGAGGCTGAGAGTGCGGTCTGTACTATATATAGGAGGCTGAGAGTGCCTTCTGTACGATATATAGGACTGCTGAGAGTGCGGTCTGTACGACATATAGAAGGCTGAGAGTGCGGTCTGTACGATATATAGGAGGCTAAGAGTGCTGTCTGTACGAGATGTAGGAGGCTGAGAGTGCGGTCTTTATGTGATATAGGAGGCTGAGAGTGCGGTCTGTACGACATATAGGAGGCTGAAAGTGCGGTCTGTACAATATATAGGAGGCTGAGAGTGCGGTCTGTAAAATATATAGTAGGCTGAGAGTGCGGTCTGTACGATATATAGGAGGCTGAGAGTGCGGTCTGTAAAATATATAGGCAGCTGGGAGTGCGGTCTGTATGTGATATAGGAGGCTGAGAGTGCGGTCTGTATGTGATATACCGTAGGAGGCAGAGAGTGCGGTCTGTACGATATATTGGAGGCTGAGAGTGCAGTCTGTACAATATATAGGAGGCTGAGAGTGCAGTCTGTATGATATATAGGACTGCTGAGAGTGCGGTCTGTACGATATATAGGAGGCTGAGAGTGCGGTCTGTACGATATATAGGAGGCGGAGAGTGCGGTCTGTACGATATATAGAAGGCTGAGAGTGCGGTCTGTACGATATATAGGAGGCTGAGAGTGCGGTCTGTACAATATATAGGAGGCTGAGAGTGCGGTCTGTACGAGATATTGGAGGCTGAGAGTGCAGCCTGTATGTGATATAGGAGGCTGAGAGTGCAGTCTGTGCGATATATAGAAGGCTCAGAGTGTGGTCTCTGCGATATATAGGAGGCTGAGAGTGCGGTCTGTAAAATATATAGTAGGCTGAGAGTGTGGTCTGTACGATATATAGGAGGCTGAGAGTGCGGTCTGTACGATATATAGGAGACTGAGAGTGTGGTCTGTATGTGATATAGGAGGCTGAGAGTGCGGTCTGTACGATATATAGGAGGCTGAGAGTGCGGTCTGTACGATATATAGGAGGCTGAGAGTGCGGTCTGTACGATATATAGGAGGCTGAGAGTGCAGTCTGTACGAGATATAGGAGGCTGAGAGTTCAGCCTGTATGTGATAAAGGAGGCTGAGAGTCCGGTCTGTGCGATACATAGGAGGCTGAGAGTGCGGTCTGTAAAATATATAGTAGGCTGAGAGTGCGGTCTGTACGATATATAGGAGGCTGAGAGTGCGGTCTGTACGATATATAGGAGGCTGAGAGTGCGGTCTGTACGATATATAGGAGGCTGAGAGTGTGGTCTGTATGTGATATAGGAGGCTGAGAGTGCGGTCTGTAAAATATATAGGCGGCTGGGAGTGCGGTCTGTATGTGATATAGGAGACTGAGAGTGCGGTCTGTACCATATATAGGAGGCTGAGAGTGCGGTCTGTACGATATATAGGAGGCTGAGAGTGCGGTCTGTACGATATATAGGAGGCTGAGAGTGCAGTCTGTACGAGACATAGGAGGCTGAGAGTGCGGTCTGTGCGATATATAGAAGGCTCAGAGTGTGGTCTCTGCGATATATAGGAGGCTGAGAGTTCGGTCTGTAAAATATATAGTAGGCTGAGAGTGCGGTCTGTACGATATATAGGAGGCTGAGAGTGCGGTCTGTACGATATATAGGAGGCTGAGAGTGTGGTCTGTATGTGATATAGGAGGCTGAGAGTGCGGTCTGTACGATATATAGGAGGCTGAGAGTGCGGTCTGTACGATATATAGGAGGCTGAGAGTGCGGTCTGTAAAATATATAGGCGGCTGGGAGTGCGGTCTGTATATGATATAGGAGGCTGAGAGTGCGGTCTGTATATGATATAGGAGGCTGGGAGTGCAGTCTGTATGTGGCATAGGAGGCTGAGAGTGCGGTCTGTATGTGATATAGGAGGCTGAGAGTGCGGTCTGTATGTGATATACTGTAGGAGGCTGAGAGTGCGGTCTGTATGATATATTGGAGGCTGAGAGTGCGGTCTGTATGTGATATAGGAGGCTGAGAGTGCGGTCTGTATGTGATATAGGAGGCTGAGAGTGCGGTCTGTACAATATATAGGAGGCTGAGAGTGCAGTCTGTACGAGATATAGGAGGCTGAGAGTGTGGTCTGTATGTGATATAGGATGCCAAGAGTATGATACATAGGAGGCTGAGAGTGCGGTCTGTACGATATATAGGAGGCTGAGAGTGCTGTCTATACGATATATAGGAGGCTGAGAGTGCGGTCTGTACGATATATAGGAGGCTGAGAGTGCGGTCTGTACGATATATAGGAGGCTGAGAGTGCGGTCTGTACGATATATATACGAGGCTGAGAGTGCAGTCTGTACGAGATATAGGAGGCTGAGAGTGCAGCCTGTATGTGATATAGGAGGCTGAGAGTGCGGTCTGTGCGATATATAGAAGGCTCAGAGTGTGGTCTCTGCGATATATAGGAGGATGAGAGTGCGGTCTGTAAAATATATAGTAGGCTGAGAGTGCGGTCTGTACGATATATAGGAGGCTGAGAGTGCGGTCTGTACGATATATAGGAGGCTGAGAGTGTGGTCTGTATGTGATATAGGAGGCTGAGAGTGCGGTCTGTACGATATATAGGAGGCTGAGAGTGCGGTCTGTACGATATATAGGAGGCTGAGAGTGCGGTCTGTAAAATATATAGGCGGCTGGGAGTGCGGTCTGTATATGATATAGGAGGCTGAGAGTGCGGTCTGTATGTGATATAGGAGGCTGAGAGTGCGGTCTGTACGAAATATAGGAGGCTGAGAGTGCGGTCTGTATGATATATAGGAGGCTGAGAGTGCGGTCTGTACGATATAGAGGAGGCTGAGAGTGCGGTCTGTATGATATATAGGAGGCTGAGAGTGCGGTCTGTATGTGATATAGGAGGCTGAGAGTGCGGTCTGTACAATATATAGGAGGCTGAGAGTGCGGTCTGTACAATATATAGGAGGCTGAGAGTGCGGTCTGTACAATATATAGGAGGCTGAGAGTGCAGTCTATATGATATATAGGACTGCTGAGAGTGCGGTCTGTACGATATATAGGAGGCTGAGAGTGTGGTCTGTACAATATATAGGAGGCTGAGAGTGCTGTCTGTACGAGATATAGGAGACTGAGAGTGCGGTCTGTATGATATATAGGAGGCTGAGAGTGCGGTCTGTACGATATATAGGAGGCTGAGAGTGCGGTCTGTAAAATATATAGTAGTCTGAGAGTGCGGTCTGTACGATATATAGGAGGCTGAGAGTGCGGTCTGTACGATATATAGGAGGCTGAGAGTGCGGGCTGTACGATATAAAGGAGGCTGAGAGTGCGGTCTGTACGATATATAGGAGGCTGAGAGTGCAGTCTGTACGAGATATAGGAGGCTGAGAGTGCAGCCTGTATGTGATATAGGAGGCTGAGAGTGTGGTCTCTACGATATATAGGAGGCTGAGAGTGAAGTCTGTAAAATATATAGTAGGCTGAGAGTGCGGTCTGTACGATATATAGGAGGCTGAGAGTGCGGTCTGTACGATATAGAGGAGGCTGAGAGTGCGGTCTGTACGATATATAGGAGGCTGAGAGTGCGGTCTGTATGTTATATAGGAGGCTGAGAGTGCAGTCTGTACGATATATAGGAGGCTGAGAGAGCGGTCTGTACGATATATAGGAGTCTGAGAGTGTGGTCTGTACGATATATAGGAGGCTGAGAGTGCGGTCTGTATGTGATATAGGAGGCTGAGAGTGCGGTCTGTATGTGATATAGGAGGCTGAGAGTGCGGTCTGTACGATATATAGGAGGCTGAGAGTGTGGTCTGCAAAATATATAGGAGGGTGGGAGTGTGGTCTGTATGTGATATAGGAGGCTGAGCGTGCGGTCTGCATGTGATATAGGAGACTGAGAGTGCGGTCTGTATGTGATATCCCATAGGAGGCTGAGAGTGCGGTCTGTACGATATATAGGAGGCTGAGAGTGCGGTCTGTACGATATACAGGAGGCTGAGAGTGCGGTCTGTACGATATATAGGAGGATGAGAGTGCGGTCTGTATGATATATAGGAGGCTGAGAGTGCGGTCTGTATGATATATAGGAGGCTGAGAGTGCAGTCTGTACGGAGGCTGAGAGTGCGGCTTGTACGATATATAGGAGGCTGAGAGTGAGGCCTGTCCGAGATATAGGAGGCTGAGAGTGCGGTCTGTATGTGATATAGAAGACTGAGAGTGCGGTCTGTCCGATATATAGGAGGCTGAGAGTGCGGTCTGTACGAGATATAGGAGGCTGAGAGTGCGGTCTGTATGTGATATAGGAGGCTGAGAGTGCGGTCTGTATGTGATTTAGGAGACTGAGAGAGTGGTCTGTACAATATATAGGAGGCTGAGAGTGCGGTCTGTACGAGATATAGGAGGCTGTGAGTGCGGTCTGTATGTGATATAGAAGACTGAGAGTGCTGTCTGTATGTGATATAGGAGGCTGAGAGTGCGGTCTGTACGATATATAGGAGGCTGAGAGTGCGGTCTGTACGATATATAGGAGGCTGAGAGTGCTGTCTGTACGAGATATAGGAGGCTGAGAGTGCTGTCTGTATGTGATATAGGAGGCTGAGAGTGCGGTCTGTACGATATATAGGAGGCTGAGAGTGTGGTCTGTACGATATATAGGAGGATGAGAGTGCGGTCTGTATGTGATATATAGGAGGCTGAGAGTGCGGTCAATACGATATATAGGAGGCTGAGAGTGCGGTCTGTACGATATATAGGAGGCTGAGAGTGCGGTCTGTACGATATATAGGAGGCTGAGAGTGCGGTCTGTATGATATATAGGAGGCTGAGAGTGCGGTCTGTATGAGATATAGGAGGCTGTGAGTGCGGTCTGTACGATATATAGGAGGCTGAGAGTGCGGTCTGTACGAGATACAGGAGGCTGAGAGTGAGGTCTGTATGTGATATAGGAGGCTGAGAGTTCGGTCTGTACGATATATAGGAGGCTGAGAGTGTGGTCTGTATGATATATAGGAGGATGAGAGTGCGGTCTGTATGTGATAGGAGGCTGAGAGTGCGGTCTGTATGTGATATATAGGAGGCTGAGAGTGCGGTCTGTACGATATATAGGAGGCTGAGAGTGCGGTCTGTACGATATATAGGAGGCTGAGAGTGCGGTCTGTACGATATATAGGAGGCTGAGAGTGCGGTCTGTATGATATATAGGAGGCTGAGAGTGCGGTCTGTATGTGATTTAGGAGACTGAGAGAGTGGTCTGTACGATATATAGGAGGCTGAGAGTGCGGTCTGTACGTTATACAGGAGGCTGAGAGTGAAGTCTGTATGATATATAGGAGGCTGAGTGCGGTCTGTACAATATATAGGAGACTGAGAGAGTGGTCTGTACGATATATAGGAGGCTGAGAGTGCGGTCTGTATGTGATATAGGAGGCTGAGAGTGCGGTCTGTATGTGATATAGGAGACCGAGAGTGCGGTCTGTACGATATATAGGAGGCTGAGACTGCAGTCTGTACGGAGGCTGAGAGTGCGGTCTGTATGATATATAGGAGGCTGAGAGTGCGGTCTGTACGATATATAGGAGGCTGAGAGTGCGGTCTGTACGATATATAGGAGGCTGAGAGTGCGGTCTGTACGATATATAGGAGGCTGAGAGTGCGGTCTGTAATATATAGGAGGCTGAGAGTGCGGTCTGTATGTGATATAGGAGGCTGAGTGTGGTCTGTACGATATATAGGAGGCTGAGAGAGCGGTCTGTACGATATATAGGAGGCTGAGAGTGCGGTCTGTATGATATATAGGAGGCTCAGAGTGCGGTCTGTATGTGATATAGGAGGCTGAGAGTGATGTCTGTACGATATATAGGAGGCTGAGAGTGCGGTCTGTATGATATATAGGAGGCTGAGAGTGCGGTCTGTATGTGATTTAGGAGACTGAGAGAGAGGTCTGTACGATATATAGGAGGCTGAGAGTGCTGTCTGTACGATATATAGGAGGCTGAGAATGCGGTTTGTATGTGATATAGGAGGCTGAGAGTGCAGTCTGTACGATATATAGGAGCCTGAGAGTGTGGTCTGTACGATATATAGGAGGCTGAGAGTGCGGTCTGTATGTGATATAGGAGGCTGAGAGTGCGGTCTGTATGTGATATAGGAGGCTGAGAGTGCGGTCTGTACGATATATAGGAGGCTGAGAGTGTGGTCTGTATGTGATATAGGAGGCTGAGAGTGCGGTCTGTACGATATATAGGAGGCTGAGAGTGCGGTCTGTAAGATATATAGGAGGCTGAGAGTGCGGTCTGTAAAATATATAGGCGGCTGGGAGTGCGGTCTGTATATGATATAGGAGGCTGAGAGTGCGGTCTGTATATGATATAGGAGGCTGGGAGTGCAGTCTGTATGTGGCATAGGAGGCTGAGAGTGCGGTCTGTATGTGATATAGGAGGCTGAGAGTGCGGTCTGTATGTGATATACTGTAGGAGGCTGAGAGTGCGGTCTGTATGATATATTGGAGGCTGAGAGTGCGGTCTGTATGTGATATAGGAGGCTGAGAGTGCGGTCTGTATGTGATATAGGAGGCTGAGAGTGCGGTCTGTATGTGATATAGGAGGCTGAGAGTGCCGTCTGTACAATATATAGGAGGCTGAGAGTGCAGTCTGTACGAGATATAGGAGGCTGAGAGTGTGGTCTGTATGTGATATAGGATGCCAAGAGTATGATACATAGGAGGCTGAGAGTGCGGTCTGTACGATATATAGGAGGCTGAGAGTGCTGTCTATACGATATATAGGAGGCTGAGAGTGCGGTCTGTACGATATATAGGAGGCTGAGAGTGCGGTCTGTATGTGATATAGGAGGCTGAGAGTGCGGTCTGTATGTGATATACCGTAGGAGGCTGAGAGTGCGGTCTGTACGATATATTGGAGGCTGAGAGTGCGGTCTGTATGTGATATAGGAGACTAAGAGTGCGGTCTGCACGATATATAGGAGGCTGAGAGTCCGATCTGTACAATATATAGGAGGCTGAGAGTGCGGTCTGTACTATATATAGGAGGCTGAGAGTGCCTTCTGTACGATATATAGGACTGCTGAGAGTGCGGTCTGTACGACATATAGAAGGCTGAGAGTGCGGTCTGTACGATATATAGGAGGCTAAGAGTGCTGTCTGTACGAGATGTAGGAGGCTGAGAGTGCGGTCTTTATGTGATATAGGAGGCTGAGAGTGCGATCTGTACGACATATAGGAGGCTGAAAGTGCGGTCTGTACAATATATAGGAGGCTGAGAGTGCGGTCTGTAAAATATATAGTAGGCTGAGAGTGCGGTCTGTACGATATATAGGAGGCTGAGAGTGCGGTCTGTACGATATATAGGAGGCTGAGAGTGCGGTCTGTAAAATATATAGGCAGCTGGGAGTGCGGTCTATATGTGATATAGGAGGCTGAGAGTGCGGTCTGTATGTGATATACCGTAGGAGGCAGAGAGTGCGGTCTGTACGATATATTGGAGGCTGAGAGTGCAGTCTGTACAATATATAGGAGGCTGAGAGTGCAGTCTGTATGATATATAGGACTGCTGAGAGTGCGGTCTGTACGATATATAGGAGGCTGAGAGTGCGGTCTGTACGATATATAGGAGGCTGAGAGTGCGGTCTGTACGATATATAGGAGGCTGAGAGTGCGGTCTGTACAATATATAGGAGGCTGAGAGTGCGGTCTGTATGAAATATTGGAGGCTGAGAGTGCGGTCTGTATGTGATATAGGAGGCTGAGAGTGCGGTCTGTATGTGATATAGGGGGCTGAGAGTGCGGTCTGTACAATATATAGGAGGCTGAGAGTGCGGTCTGTACGAGATATAGGAGGCTGAGAGTGTGGTCTGTATGTGATATAGGATGCCAAGAGTATGATACATAGGAGGCTGAGAGTGCGGTCTGTACGATATATAGGAGGCTGAGAGTGCTGTCTATACGATATATAGGAGGCTGAGAGTGCGGTCTGTACGATATATAGGAGGCTGAGAGTGCGGTCTGTAAAATATATAGGCGGCTGGGAGTGCGGTCTGTATGTGACATAGGAGGCTGAGAGTGCGGTCTGTATGTGATATAGGAGGCTGAGAGTGCGGTTTGTATGTGATATACCGTAGGAGGCTGAGAGTGCGGTCTGTACGATATATTGGAGGCTGAGAGTGCGGTCTGTATGTGATATAGGAGACTGAGAGTGCGGTCTGTACGATATATAGGAGGCTGAGAGTCCGATCTGTACAATATATAGGAGGCTGAGAGTGCGGTCTGTACTATATATAGGAGGCTGAGAGTGCCTTCTGTACGATATATAGGACTGCTGAGAGTGCGGTCTGTATGACATATAGAAGGCTGAGAGTGCGGTCTGTACGATATATAGGAGGCTAAGAGTGCTGTCTGTACGAGATGTAGGAGGCTGAGAGTGCGGTCTTTATGTGATATAGGAGGCTGAGAGTGCTGTCTGTACGACATATATGAGGCTGAAAGTGCGGTCTGCACAATATATAGGAGGCTGAGAGTGCGGTCTGTAAAATATATAGTAGGCTCAGCCTACTATATATTTTACAGACCGAACTCTCAGCCTCCTATATATCGCAGAGACCACACTCTGAGCCTTCTATATATCGCACAGACCGCACTCTCAGCCTCCTATGTCTCATACAGGCTGCACTCTCAGCCTCCTATATCTCGTACAGACTGCACTCTCAGCCTCCTATATATCGTACAGACCGCACTCTCAGCCTCCTATATATCGTACAGACCTCACTCTAAGCCTCCTATATATGGTACAGACCGCACTCTCAGTCTCCTATATCACATACAGACCGCACTCCCAGCCGCCTATATATTTTACAGACCGCACTCTCAGCCTCCTATATCACATACAGACCACACTCTCAGCCTCCTATATATCGTACAGACCGCACTCTCAGCCTACTATATATTTTACAGACCGCACTCTCAGCCTCCTATGTATCGCACAGACCGGACTCTCAGCCTCCTATATCACATACAGGCTGAACTCTCAGCCTCCTATATCTCGTACAGACTGCACTCTCAGCCTCCTATATATCGTACAGACCGCACTCTCAGCCTCCTATATATCGTACAGACCGCACTCTCAGCCTCCTATATATCGTACAGACCGCACTCTCAGCCTCCTATATCACATACAGACCACACTCTCAGTCTCCTATATATCGTACAGACCGCACTCTCAGCCTCCTATATATCGTACAGACCACACTCTCAGCCTACTATATATTTTACAGACCGCACTCTCAGCCTCCTATATATCGCAGAGACCACACTCTGAGCCTTCTATATATCGCACAGACCGCACTCTCAGCCTCCTATATCACATACAGGCTGCACTCTCAGCCTCCTATATCTCGTACAGACCGCACTCTCAGCCTCCTATATATTGTACAGACCGCACTCTCAGCCTCCTATATATCGTACAGACCGCACTCTCAGCCTTCTATATATCGTACAGACCGCACTCTCAGCCTCCTATATATCGTACAGACCGCACTCTCAGCCTCCTATATATCGTACAGACCGCACTCTCAGCAGTCCTATATATCATACAGACTGCACTCTCAGCCTCCTATATATTGTACAGACTGCACTCTCAGCCTCCAATATATCGTACAGACCGCACTCTCTGCCTCCTACGGTATATCACATACAGACCGCACTCTCAGCCTCCTATATCACATACAGACCGCACTCCCAGCTGCCTATATATTTTACAGACCGCACTCTCAGCCTCCTATATATCGTACAGACCGCACTCTCAGCCTACTATATATTTTACAGACCGCACTCTCAGCCTCCTATATACTGTACAGACCGCACTTTCAGCCTCCTATATGTCGTACAGACCGCACTCTCAGCCTCCTATATCACATAAAGACCGCACTCTCAGCCTCCTACATCTCGTACAGACAGCACTCTTAGCCTCCTATATATCGTACAGACCGCACTCTCAGCCTTCTATATGTCGTACAGACCGCACTCTCAGCAGTCCTATATATCGTACAGAAGGCACTCTCAGCCTCCTATATATAGTACAGACCGCACTCTCAGCCTCCTATATATTGTACAGATCGGACTCTCAGCCTCCTATATATCGTACAGACCGCACTCTCAGTCTCCTATATCACATACAGACCGCACTCTCAGCCTCCAATATATCGTACAGACCGCACTCTCAGCCTCCTACGGTATATCACATACAGACCGCACTCTCAGCCTCCTATATCACATACAGACCGCACTCTCAGCCTCCTATGTCACATACAGACCGCACTCCCAGCCGCCTATATATTTTACAGACCGCACTCTCAGCCTCCTATATATCGTACAGACCGCACTCTCAGCCTCCTATATATCGTATAGACAGCACTCTCAGCCTCCTATATATCGTACAGACCGCACTCTCCGCCTCCTATGTATCATACTCTTGGCATCCTATATCACATACAGACCACACTCTCAGCCTCCTATATCTCGTACAGACTGCACTCTCAGCCTCCTATATATTGTACAGACCGCACTCTCAGCCTCCTATATCACATACAGACCGCACTCTCAGCCTCCTATATCACATACAGACCGCACTCTCAGTCTCCTATATCACATACAGACCGCACTCTCAGCCTCCAATATATCATACAGACCGCACTCTCAGCCTCCTACAGTGTATCACATACAGACCGCACTCTCAGCCTCCTATATCACATACAGACCGCACTCTCAGCCTCCTATGTCACATACAGACTGCACTCCCAGCCGCCTATATATTTTACAGACCGCACTCTCAGCCTCCTATATATCGTACAGACCGCACTCTCAGCCTACTATATATTTTACAGACCGCACTCTCAGCCTCCTATATATTGTACAGACCGCACTTTCAGACTCCTATATGTCGTACAGACCGCACTCTCAGCCTCCTATATCACATAAAGACCGCACTCTCAGCCTCCTACATCTCGTACAGACAGCACTCTTAGCCTCCTATATATCGTACAGACCGCACTCTCAGCCTTCTATATGTCGTACAGACCGCACTCTCAGCAGTCCTATATATCGTACAGAAGGCACTCTCAGCCTCCTATATATAGTACAGACCGCACTCTCAGCCTCCTATATATTGTACAGATCGGACTCTCAGCCTCCTATATATCGTACAGACCGCACTCTCAGTCTCCTATATCACATACAGACCGCACTCTCAGCCTCCAATATATCGTACAGACCGCACTCTCAGCCTCCTACGGTATATCACATACAGACCGCACTCTCAGCCTCCTATATCACATACAGACCGCACTCTCAGCCTCCTATGTCACATACAGACCGCACTCCCAGCCGCCTATATATTTTACAGACCGCACTCTCAGCCTCCTATATATCGTACAGACCGCACTCTCAGCCTCCTATATATCGTATAGACAGCACTCTCAGCCTCCTATATATCGTACAGACCGCACTCTCCGCCTCCTATGTATCATACTCTTGGCATCCTATATCACATACAGACCACACTCTCAGCCTCCTATATCTCGTACAGACTGCACTCTCAGCCTCCTATATATTGTACAGACCGCACTCTCAGCCTCCTATATCACATACAGACCGCACTCTCAGCCTCCTATATCACATACAGACCGCACTCTCAGTCTCCTATATCACATACAGACCGCACTCTCAGCCTCCAATATATCATACAGACCGCACTCTCAGCCTCCTACAGTATATCACATACAGACCGCACTCTCAGCCTCCTATATCACATACAGACCGCACTCTCAGCCTCCTATGTCACATACAGACTGCACTCCCAGCCGCCTATATATTTTACAGACCGCACTCTCAGCCTCCTATATATCGTATAGACAGCACTCTCAGCCTCCCATATATCGTACAGACCGCACTCTCAGCCTCCTATGTATCATACTCTTGGCATCCTATATCACATACAGACCGCACTCTCGAACTCCTATAATAGATACTTTCTATGAGGCTTAGAGTGTGGTATGTACAGTGTATAGGATGATGATATTGCGTATGTACAGCATATTGGCTGGTAAATGACATACAGGCTGTTGGCCTCCTATTAGACATTCAGACTGTCAGCCTCCTATAAAACATGCAGACTATCGGCCTCTTATTAGGCCCCCTATAAGACATACAGACTGTCGCCCTCTTAGATACTGTTCAGAACGCACTCTCTGCCTATGTACGGCATACAGGAGGATGATAGTGCGGTCTGTGCGGTCGGTATACAGGCCTCATATGACATATTAGGCCATATAAGAGTGTGATGTGTGTGTATCTTATATAGGAGGCACTGGCAGAGATTGTGATCTGTGATGCTGCATCATGTCATGTGTATGAGCAGGGCCGGTTTTAGGCAAAGTGGGGCCCTAGGCAAATTTTAAAATGGGGCCCCAAATGCTAACATATTGCACATCACACAGAAGCATATCGATTGTAGTTACATGCGCTGAGTGAAGGCCGCTAAATGAGTGTGATCAACAATATTGAAGTCGTTCAACACTTGTTTCCCGGCCTCTTTCCACTGTCTGAGAAAGAATGATGAGGACAGAACGATCACTTTATGGATCAATCTGTCCCCATACAGTATCATGTTATCAGCACACCTACAGTTTACACCCCATAGTCCTCCATATAATATAATGTGCCCCATAGTCATCCATGTAGTACAATTCACTTCCCATAGTATATTGCACTCCATAGTTCTTCATATAGTATATTATATTCCCCATAGTCCTCGATACAGTATAATGCAGCCCACATATAGTATAATGCAGCCACCCCATAGAGCATAATGCAGCCACCCCACAGCATAATGCAGCCCCGCCATACAACATAATATAACCCCCATAGAATATAATGCAGCTCCCCTCTTACAGTATAATGCAGCCACCCCTTAGAGCATAATGTAGCCACCCCACAGAATATAATGTAACCCCCATAGAATATAATGCAGCCCCCCCTCATATAGTATAATGCAGCCCCTCCATAGAATATATGGCAGCCCCTTATATAGTATAATGTAGCCCCTCCATAGAATACAATGTAGCCCTCCTCATATAGTATAATGCAGCCCCAATAGAATATAATGTAGCCCCCTCATAAAGTGTAATAGAGCCCCCATACAATATAATCTAGCACCCCATCCTCCATAGAATATAATGTACCCACCATGGTATATAACACAGCCACATAGTATATAGCACAGCCACAAAGTATATAACACAGCCCCACATGGTATATAGCACTACCCCCCATGGTATACAGCACAACCCCCCACATGGTTTATAGCACAGCCCTCCCATGGTATACAGCACTGCCCCCCCATGGTATACAGCACTGCCCCCTCCATGGTATACAGCACTGCCCCACCATTGGTATACAGAACTGCCCCCCCATGGTATACAGCACTGCCCCCTTGGTATACAGCACTGCCCCGCCACATGGTATACAGCACAGCCCCATGGCATCTCCCTCCCCCCGAGAATGGCCCCACACAGTCACTGTTACATTTAAAAAAAAAACACTCCTCACCTCTTCTCGTGCCTGCGTTGCTCCCAGCTCCACTCTCCTGTCTCTTGCTCTGCCTGGCACACAGTGAGAGCGCGATGACGGCAGAGCGGGGAATGATTCATTGCTGTGAACGGCGGCGGCAGGGGGAGTTGGCACTGGGAGCAGGCGGGCCCCCCTGCCTCACAGGGTCCCCATAGCGGCTGCGTGATGTGCCGCTAGCTGAGGGCCCCTTGGGGAGTGGGGGCCCTAGGCAGCTGCCTGCCCCTAACCCCGGCCCTGCCTGTGACGCTGCCTGTGGCCCTGGCTGTTCTCCTGCTCCCTGCTCTCCACTGTATGGGCAGCTGTCAACCTGCGTGCACAGCCCTCGCGCTTTTAAAGGGCCCGCAACTTTTTTTTAAAATAAATTTTCTCCCCTCTCCTGCAAGGGGCCAGGGCCCACCGGGTTTTTCCCCGGTACCCCGCCAGGCCAGACCGACCCTGGGCAACAGGGTGTGCCAGAACAGCAGCCCCTCGCCATGACTGCCACCTTGGCCCCGGTTACACAGCTCTGGCATCCTATCCTGCGCTGGGGCGTGCTGAGCTGTCAGTGCTTTG
This sequence comes from Dendrobates tinctorius, assembly GCF_039654945.1. Taxonomy (NCBI): domain Eukaryota; kingdom Metazoa; phylum Chordata; class Amphibia; order Anura; family Dendrobatidae; genus Dendrobates; species Dendrobates tinctorius. The sequence goes on from NW_027361812.1 coordinate 15,306,652, forward strand.
ATTGACAGCTTGATTGACCTATCTGACTGGATGGTGCAGAGACTTCCACATATTCTTGGTAATTGTCCTGTTATTTTGGTGAGATCATTGCCAGTCAAAAGCTTATTCTAGCTGGTGCTCTCTGGTGTGTTCGCCTGTACCCTGTGCTGTAAGTTCTGATCTTCTTCTGCTGCTGACCTTTGGACTGAGTTCAAACTGCCCATTTGTAATTGCCCCATTGCATCTGATATTCCGTTGCTGACCTTTGGACCATGTTTAGACTACCCGTTTGTTATTGCCCCTTTGCTTATCGGCTGTTTTTCTGGCATTCTGATCCTGGCATGTGACCTGACTTGTGACTTTGTACTTTCCCTTGGTTTACTACAGGATCTTTTGGTATTGACCCCAGAATGTCTGACTGCGCTTATTCGTGGCCTACACATGGGTTGTGACTAGCGTCACATTTTGACTGTCCTTAAAAGTACTTTTTTTTCCCTTCACCAATGGATCCTGACCCAGATGGTTCAGGATCTCGCAAGGGAACACCTGAAACTAGAATCGACACAATCCCAGCTGCAGGGTCAGTTTTCTAGGACTATGGATGCTTCCCAAAGCTCCTCACCATCGACTGTAGTAATGACTATGTTACCTTCTGATGTGCAGTTGGTCTCTCCTGAACCAGTAGTTTCACTTCCTGACAAATTCTGGGGGGGAGAAGGATCAGTTTAGGGTGTTTAGGGAGAGCTGCAAACTATTTTTTACCTTGCATCCCCGATCTTCAGGGGATGAGGACCAACGGGTGGGAGTAATCATGTTCCTATTGCGAGGGGGTCCTCAGATTTGGGCATTCTCTTTGTCTCCACTATCCCCAGAATGGTCTTCCGTAGATGCCTTTTTTGACTCCCTAGGGGTGATCTATGACAAATCTGACAGGACCCAGGTCGCAGAAGCTAAGATCATGAACCTGACACAGGGGGGACACACCGCAGAGGACTATAGCTCTGAGTTCCTGAGTTGGTCCTCTGAGGTTTTGTGGAAAGATGCAGCTCTCAGGTGTCACTTTCACTGTGGCCTTTCAGATATTCTAAACGACGCTCTGGCTTTGCATACCTCTCCCTGTTCCCTGGGTTGGCCATGACCCAGGCCATTCGACTGGATCACCGTACTTGTAAGAGACGTGGTGAACGATGAGGGGCTTCAGTTGTCCTGCCTATGTCTGTTCACTTGCTTGAGATGGAACCAATGGAGGTTGGAACAGCTCGCTCTTGGATCATGGAGAAGAGGCGTCGGCGTGATCTTGGAATTTGCCTTATTGTGGGCGTGCTGGACATTTCCTCAAAGACTGCTCCATTAGCGCTCAAGCCAGCAAGCTGTCAGGAAATCTCTAAGTCTGCGTGATATTCGGGGAGGTCACCCACACTTCCAAGTACCCTTTTACTCCTCAGATAAAGTTTTGCTGTGTAGGAGGATGGACTGGGCTAGGGCAGCTTCTTGCGTGCCTGGGCTGGAACTATCGGGGCTGTCACCAGTGTTGCCGTGGGATGGCCTTCCTGCAGAGCTTTCTGACCATCGCAGACCTTTGCACCCGACTATGGGGGGCAGGGTGGATATAAAAGAAGCGGAGTGCATGAAAACAGGGCAGACTACGGCACCTGAGAGCCCTGACTGGTCAGCACCCCTGACAACTCCTGACGTGTCGTACCGTGTTGACCTTACAGTGCACACCTGTCCATGGGGTCCTGATGTGGGCTCCACTCCGGGACTTTGCTTTGCACTCGCTGAGCCAATTCCTATCCCTCACATAACACCGTGTTCCAGGACTGTGGGATTACAACGAGACGAGCCAGGCCATGCCGTTGCGGTACAGAGACAGAGCCTTAGCTTCATCTGGAATTGCTTCAGAAACGTCTCCTGGCACCTGCGTCGCCATCGTGGGATCTTTCAACCTTGTCCGTCCAGAAGCTACAGACTGATAAGTTGAATCATTTCATGCTATTCATTGTTAACATTGTTTTATCTACTGCTCCCCTTCCTGAACTCGTACTGTATCATTACTGAAAACTCCCTGCGTGGAGTATTGACTGCATACTACTTTGCATAAAGTTCCCATTAGCGCATGCTCTGCCTCCTGCTCGTCACTGCATCCCGCGTTCCTGCTAGCATCTAACAGCTAAACGTGGAACTTTGTTTTCGAACCTGTGGTTATCTGCTCTTGCTTTCATTGACTGTGGCTATGCTGCCAATTTAATTGATTCTGGACTGGTTGCTAAATTAGGATTAGGGACAGATATATTGGAAAGAACTATTCAAATTGTTGCCATTGACAGAACACCATTCCTTCAGAACTTAGTCCAGCTGGTAATGGTGGAATTCACACTTAGAGTGGGAACTCCTCACTCTGAGTCCATCTCTTGCTATGTGTTGGATAATTTACCTGTTGGGTTGGTGTTGGGATTTCCATGGCTGCAAATCCATAATCCTGGTATTGATTGGTGTCGAAAGGATATTGTTAAATGGAGTTCCTACTATTATAAGAAATGTCTTACCTCTGTACTAATTTTCTCTGCTAGTCTGGACGGTCTGCCGGCATACCTGAAAGACTTCGAAGATGTGTCCCCGGAGAAAGAAGTTGAGATATTACCACCCCATCGTCGTTATGATTGTGCTATAAATCTTCTTAATGCCAAATTGCCTAAAGCTCGGCTATATAATTTGTCGGGACTTGAACGGACTGCTATGAAGGAATATATTTATGAAAGTTTATGGAATGGTCATAACAGTACTTCCTCTTAGCCTGTAGCTGTGGGGTTCTTTTTGTGAAAAAGAAAGATGGTGGCCTCTGTCCTTGCCTCTATTTCCATGAACTGAAAAAAATTACAGTTAAGAATACTTACCCGTTTCCACTTATCCCTGACCTATATAATCAGCTTACTGGGGCTAAATGGTTTTCTAAGCTTGACCTTAGAGGGGCATATAATCCGATACGCACCTGGGAGGTTGATGAGTGGAAAATGGCATTTTTTTAATGTCGGAAGATTTATTTGAAAATCTTGTCATGCCTTTTGGGTTAACCAATGCACCTGCAGTATTTCAGAACTTTATGAATGACATTTTCTCTGATATTCTTGGAAGGTTTATTGTGGTATACCTGGATGACATTCTAATTTTTTCACCTGATCTGAATTCTCAATATGAGCACGTTCAAATTGTTTTATAGAAACTAAGGGAAAATTCTTTGTTTGCTAAATTGGAAAAGTGTACTTTTTCTGTTCAGGAAATCTGAAAGCATTGTCCATGGACTTCATTATGGATTTGCCTTTATCTGGTGGAAAAACGGTTATTTCGGTGGTGGTTGATCGATTCAGTAAAAAAGCTCACTTTGTTCCATTATCAGGGTTACCTAATGCTGAAGCACTGTCCAAGTTATTTATCAATCATGTGGTGAGATTGCATGGCATTCCTTTAAACATTGTATCAGATAGGGGGGTGCAATTTGTCTCTAAATTCTGGAGGGCATTTTGTAGGAAGTTGGGGATTGATTTGTCTTTTTCCTCTACTTTTCACCCTGAGACAAATGGTCAGACAGAGAGGACGAATCAATCGCTAGAACAAATTTTAAGATGTTTTGTGGCTGCTCAGCAGGAGGACTGGTCCTCATTTTTGCCTCTTTCTAAGTTTGCCTTTAACAGTCGTGTCAATCAGTCCAATGAAACCTCTCCTTTCTTTTGTAACTATGGTTTTCATCCTCATTTTGGTGATGCTCTAGGATGAGTTCTGGATGCCCTGGAGTGGAGGTGACCATTCAGAAACTTGGGGATGTTTGGAGGGAGGTTCAGAGGAATACTGGGGTGGCTCAGTTTCGGCAAAAACATAAAGCCAATAGGAAACGTTCGGTGGGTTTCACTTTCAAAGTTGGAGATAAAGTTTGGTTAATGTCCAAGAATATAAGGTTAAAAGTACCTTCGGCAAAGTTGGGCTTGAAATTCATTGGATCGTATGAGATTTTGGAGGTAGTAAATCCTGTTGCCTTTAGATTAAAGCTTCCACAGTCCCTTCGTGTACCCAAAGTTTTTCACAAATCCCTGTTAAAGAAATTTGTTCCGTCTGTGTTCTCTGCCTCTTCCCCTCCTCCTCCTGTCTCTGTTGATGGAAGTTTGGAGTACGAGGTGCAGAAAATTGTGGATTCTCGGAGGGTCCGAAATTCTCTCCAATATCTGCAATATCTGGTTCACTGGAGAGGATACGGACCCGAGGAGAGATCCTGGGTTCCGGCTCATTCAGTGAAGGCTGATCGTTTGGTCAGAGATTTTCACCATAGGTTTCCTAGGAAACCTTGGGGTCCAGTGCCAACCCCTTGAAGAGGGGGTACTGTCATGATTCCTCTGATCAGAGTGTCTGGGACTCTGTGATGGACAGCTCTGGCATCATATCATGTGCTAGGGCGTGCTGAGCTGTCGGTGCTTTGATTGACAGCTTTGTTGACCTATCTGACTGCAAAGTGCAGAGTCTTCCAGAGGTGCTCCATATTCTTGGTAATTGCCCTATTATTTTGGTGAGCTGTCCGGCCCAGATCATTGCCAGTCAAAAGCTTGTTCTAAGCTGGTGCTATTTGGTGTGTTCACCTGTACCCTGTGCTGTAAGTTCTGATCTTCTTCTGCTGCTGACTGGGGCCATGTGTAGACTGCCCATTTGCCTTTGCCCCTTTGCATCTGATATTCTGTTGCTGACCTTTGGACCGTGTTCAGATTACCCGTTTGTCATTGCCCCTTTGCTTATCCGCTGTTTCTCTGGCATTCTGACCCTGGCATGTGACCTGACTTGTGACTTTATATTTTCCCTTGGTTTACTACGTGATCTTTTGGTATTGACCCCGGAATGTCTGACTGTGCTTATTCACAGCCTAGCCGTAAGTTGTGACTAGCGTCACAGTTGTGATGTGCTTCTATTATACTTTTCCTCTGATTGTTCCACACCTGGTTTTGGCTTACAAATACTGAGGAAAATACTGACCAAATACTGAAAGTGTGAATGTGGCCTTACAGGGAGTCTGTCAGCACAGAACGACCATTCAAATCAAGTGCAGGCACTTGGGGCATCATGGCATGGGCAAATATTTGAAAACACCTTCCTCCATGCTTGTTTTCCCTCAATCTCCACCCCCTCTTTGATTGACAGCTCTGGCTGCTTAGAGCCAGAGAAGGGCAGATACAGATGAAAACAAGCAGGTAGGAAAGTGTATATAAATGTCTGGCACCGCCTTGAAGCACTTATTGCCTGTACTTGGTTTCTACAGTCATTTCGTGCTGACAGAGGCGGTTCAGTCAGGTAGGATAAAAATTGTGTAAGGGGACGTCTGACCTCTCGCTGTTGCAAAGAACAAATGCTTACAAACTCTTGTTCTTAGCTAAGCAGAAGATGATCACACCCTATCCCATCTCCAGAAATATGAATAGGAACATAGGACACTATCCTTGTTGGCCAATAGTTGGAGACTCAGAGGTTGGTTCTCCACAGAACGCCTCTTTAAATTCTGTTTGTTGTTGAGGTATTACCTTTTTATTTTGATTTTACATAATCAAACCTTACAATGGATATTATTCATACACCCATATTTTATAGTCCAAAACCTGTCCTTTACAACATGGAAATAAATACCTTAAAGAGGTTGTCCACTACTTGGAAAAACATGTCTCATTTGCTAAATACCCCCTTATGAAATAATAACAACCTATACTCACTTCTGGTACCAGCGCCATTCCAGCGATGACAGCTATGGCTTTCCCGGGGCTAGGGTGACGTTGGCTCTACTGGAGTGACATCATGCGAGCCCTGCAACTATTCAGTAGCCTCTCACTCTCACTTCTTTCTGACAAAACTGACATCTGGAGGAAATTAGAGAGCCACAGCAGTTCTCACTTCTTCCGGTTGTCAGGGCTCACGGGAATGCCAATGCCGTCATTGAAGAAACAGCGCCAGTTGTCTTCCAAGAAGTATACGCATTAAGCCCCAATACAGAAACATACAGATCATAAAATCAAACTGTTAAATCTATAGGACACTATTAAAATTATATATACACCACAATTTTGTATGCAATATGTTGCTTTCTTTTTAGAAATAGAAAAAAAAACTGATTGCACTTTTTGATAGAATGAAAAAAATATAAAAAAAAGCCAAAGTAAAGAGATCTCATCCTCCGAGATCTTGGTGCCGAGATCTCCATCTGTGCATGCTCCGCCCCCGGCAGCCATTTTCCCGGAGTCCACCGCATAGTAAGCCATGTAAGCGCGGGACTCTGGGCTTTCACAAAATGTTGGCAGAGCCCCCGCACCAGCGAACATCCGCAGCGGTGCACATCCGCAACGCTCCACTCTTGCCTCCTCCAACAACGACCCTTGGACCCTGCTTCACAACAGCCACCACCCCCAGTAAGCAATAAGGCGCATGGATTATAAAAAGCTGGTATCACCATTTTATTAAAAAAGTTTTTTTCCTATTTTTCTCCTCAAAATTTGGGGTGCGTCTTATAATCCAGTGCGCCTATAATCCTCAAAATATGATAACCTGTATCTTCTCCTTTTCAGTTTCATTCCATTGATTCTCGTGTTTCCATGTGCAAATGAGAATAATGATGATCCCTCTATACTGTGACATCCCTTCAGATATTTTTGGACAGCTATTAAGTTTCCTCTTAACCTTCTTTTTGCAAGCTAATCATTCCCAGATCCTTTAACCGTTACTTGTAGGGCATAGTTTACAGTCCCTTCACCATCATGGTAGCTCATCTCTGAACTTGCTCAAGTTTTTTGATGTCTTTTTAAACATTAAAATCCAATTGCTAAGATCAGTTTTTGGTTTCAGACTCTTGATTTCTCAGCGTTTGAAACTACTTTCTGTAAGAACATCAGTAGAGTATTCAGCATATTGAAACCACACCTTGGATTATAAAATGATCACCCTATTGTACGAGGTTTTATTTTATGCTTCCATAAACTTCAGCAACAAATGTCGTGCCTTTTAAAATATGATTTAATTAAACATTGTGGTTTTCTTCATTCACAGTCGAATTAAGTAGATTATTTTCATTTGATGTGGTGAACTCTATCATTGTTTCATGCAAATGATACAACACATTTCCAAATAAATAGGTATAAATCTGCTCCAGTATTTCTAGGATAAGTGGGAATAAAATACCCAAGAGAAGTTCACTTACTATTAGTTACTTGGCGGATTTCCTTATCCCACCTAGGCTTAAGGGGGTTTTACACATAGCGATATCGCTATAACGTCACAGATTTTGTGACGTTATAGCGATATCGCTAGCGATATCGCTATGTGTAATACCTACCTCCGACCGACTCCCCCGCTGTCCATCGCTGATCACGCGAGAACGTCCAGTTCCATTTCTCGTCGTGCGCTTCCTGCTGGGCTTCCTGCTGGCACCGACGAGCAACGTGTGGAGGCGGGCGGGAGGACGTCAGGATCGCTGTGTGTGAAAGGTGAGTATCGTGCGCTGCGTCGCTGCTGCATCGCTGTGAGGTCTGCCTGTGTGACAGCTCACTAGCGATCATTTAGCGATGCACCAGCGATCCTGACTGGGTCGGATCGCTGGTCGGATCGCTGGTGCATCGCTAAATGTAAAGGGGCCTTTAGTTGTGGTCACAACTAAGATGTGGACATTCACCTTTAGCATTCACAATGAAGTGAAATAACCTTGTCACGAAATAGAATAAAGGATATAGACCTTTGCCAAACTAGCTTATCTAAACAAATAATTTCATTTGCTTGCTCTCTAGTAACCTATCACACTCACAACATGATTATTTGATCTGCTGGTCTTTACTGTCAAGTAAGGGGTACTTCACACTAAGCGAGATCTCTAACGAGATCGCTGATGCATCACTGATTTTGTGACGCAACAGCGATCTCGCTGTGTGTGGCACACATCAGCGACCGGTCCCCCCGCCGGGCATCGCTGATCGTGCAGGAATGTCCTGGGCTATTTTTTGATCGTTGGTCTCCCGCTGGCCAGCACGCCAGCACAATCTTATAAGGACCGATGAACCTGAGTCCCAGTTTACAAGTGGGAACCTTCAAATTAATGTTCCTCGAGAACAACCACACCAAGTCACTAACACACAGGTCCGGACCCACCAAATGTCTCTTACATTTGAATCCCATCTTCTTTAAATTATAAAGAACCCCTTGCCACACAGACGTAATAGATGATGAAAAACGTTCCTCTTCAGGTATTCTTGAGTAATGATTCCTATTAAAAGAGCTGAACTGAAGATGAAATCCATAGGCCGCGAAGAATAGGGACTTACCAGTAGACTCATGACAATGGATATTCACGGCAAATTCAGATAGAGGTAAGTAAGTAACCAATCTGTCAGAGACACCGCACTACACTTGCTCATGGAGCCAGTGCGCGTGTCCTGAGAACAGAAGCAGTGCTAAGAGTTACCTGAGGAGCAGGGCAGCAGAGGTGACCAGGCGTGCTTCAACTATTAGTGTCAGGGTCCAGTCAGTGCTGGAAAGTAAAGAGGCACGGGACCTGCGGACACTGAAAATGAACAAGCTTGCACGGGACCTATGGTCATGTGACTGCAAGGGGGCATGGCTTAGCATCCTGCTTTCAGATATGACAGTACACCATACAACAACTCAGAGTCAGGCAAAACGGAGGTCACAACAGTACGGGCAAACGAAGTACAGGAGGGACAAACAGACGGGAGGTCAGACAAAGCCAAAGGTCATACACAGGATCACAGTACAGTACCAGGGATGAGACAGATCAGATAATCAGGGCCAAGCAGAGATCAAGACCAAACAGACATAGGAGGTACCAGGCAGAATCCAAAGCGATATCCAGGGAACAGACCGAGTCATACACAGAGAATCAAGTAACCAGAACACAGCACTAACACACTCAGGGGTCACCACACAATGCCAAGGGCAAGAGTATAACTGACAGGGATAGGAGCGTCCTGAGGCTATAAGAAGCCTCCCCCAGAACCAGGCCACAATCATAGCCCCAGGTGTGCAGGTAAGCCTGCATCGGGATCACAACCTTTAACCCCAGAAATGCCAGTCATCAGCACTGGTTCCAAACATTAACCCCACGTGTGCGAGTCAAACCCGCACTGAGATCATGACAGTACCCGCCTCTCAACGGGGGGCCTCTGGACCCCCAGGTTTGCCTGGGTACTTAGCATGGAAAGCCCGTACCAGGCGATCAGCATGCATCAACCGCGCCGGTACCCAGGACCTGTCCTCCAGTCCATAACCCTTCCAATGAACCAGGTACTGTACCGACCGCCGTACCAACCTGGAATCTATGATATGACCAACCTCGTACTCCACCTGCCCCTCGACCAAAACAGGAGAAGCAGCAGACTCGGAGTCTCCCCGGACTGCTTCAAAAGGTTTCAGTAGAGATTTGTGGAAGACGTTAGGGATCTTGAAAGAGGGTGGAAGGCACAGCCTATACGCCACTGGATTGATTTTTTTCCACAATCTTGTACGGGCCAATGAATTTGGGTCTTAACTTGGCTGATGGAATCTTTAACTTAATGTTTCGCGTGGAGAGCCAAACTTTCTCTCCCACCCGAAACATGGGACCAGGTGTTCGTTTCCTGTCCGCGAAAAACTTATACCTGCCTTGAGATCTGGATATACGCCGCTGGACTTCTGCCCATGTATCTTTTAACCGCTGAACAGATTCCTCAGCCCCGGGGCACCCCGAATCCAGACGAGAAAACTCACCAAAATGAGGACTGAACCCATAGTTAATCAAGAAAAGGGACCTACCAGTGGATTGACTCACCCGACTATTGAAGGCAAATTCAGCCAACGGCAGTGCATCGCACCAGTCACTCTGTCTAGCAGAGGTTACACACCTGAGGATCTGTTCCAGGGACTGGTTAGTGCGCTCCGTCTGCCCATTGCTCTCAGGATGGTATGCAGATGAAAAGGACAGAGACATACCTAATTTTTTGCAGAAAGCACGCCAAAACTTAGCCACAAACTGCACACCACGATCAGACACCACATTCAGGGGTACCCCATGCAACCGGATCACATGCTGCACAAACAAACTGGACAACGTCTCAGCTGACGGTAGTGCGGACAGGGGTACGAAATGAGCCTGCTTAGAAAACCTGTCCACCACTACCCATACCACTGTATTACCCTTAGATGGAGGGAGATTGGTAACAAAATCCATGGATAAGTGAGTCCATGGCCTTTCGGGCACTGCCAAGGGTATCAGCTCCCCTGCCGGCCGGCTATTATTATTATTATTATTATTTATTGTTATAGCGCCATTTATTCCATAGCGCTTTACATGTGAGGGGGGTATACATAAAAACAAGTACAATAATCTTAAACAATACAAGTCATAACTGGTACAGGAGGAGAGAGGACCCTGCCCGCGAGGGCTCACAATCTTCAAGGGATGGGTGATAATACAGTAGGCGAGGGTAGAGCTGGTCGTGCAGCGGTTTGGTCGATCGGTGGTTACTGCAGGTTATAGGCTTGTCGGAAGAGGTGGGTCTTCAGGCTCTTTTTGAAGGTTTCGATGGTAGGTGAGAGTCTGATATGTTGTGGTAGAGAGTTCCAGAGTAGGGGTGATGCGCGAGAGAAATCTTGTATGCGATTGTGGGAAGAGGAGATAAGAGGGGAGTAGAGAAGGAGATCTTGTGAGGATCGGAGGTTGCGTGCAGGAAAGTACCGGGAGACGAGGTCACAGATGTATGGAGGAGACAAGTTGTGGATGGCTTTGTATGTCATGGTTAGGGTTTTGTAATGGAGTCTCTGGGCAATTGGGAGCCAGTGAAGGGATTGACAGAGGGGAGAAGCTGGGGAATAGCGGGGGGACAGGTGGATTAGTCGGGCAGCAGAGTTTAGAATAGATTGGAGGGGTGCGAGAGTGTTTGAGGGGAGGCCGCAGAGCATGAGGTTGCAGTAGTCAAGGCGAGAGATGATGAGGGCATGGACTAGGGTTTTTGCAGATTCTTGGGTGAGGAATGAACGGATGCGTGAAATATTTTTGAGTTGAAGTCGGCAGGAAGTGGAAAGGGTTTGGATATGTGGTTTGAAGGAGAGATCAGCATCAAGGATTACTCCGAGGCAGCGAGCTTGTGGGACTGGGGAGAGTGGGCAGTCATTTACTGTAATTGATAGGTTCGTAGGGGGGGTCACGTGAGATGGGGGAAAGATGATGAATTCTGTTTTGTCCATGTTGAGTTTCAGATATCTAGTGGAGAAGAAGGATGAAATAGTGGACAGACATTGAGGGATTCTGGTTAGTAGGGAGGTGATATCTGGTCCAGAGATGTAGATCTGTGTGTCATCAGCATAAAGATGATACTGAAAGCCATGAGATTCTATGAGCTGTCCCAGGCCAAAGGTGTAAATAGAGAACAGCAGGGGCCCTAGGACTGAACCTTGTGGGACTCCGACAGATAGGGGGCGAGGTGAGGAGGTGGTGTGTGAGTGGGAGACGCTGAATGTCCGGTCTGTTAGGTATGATGAGATCCAGGAGAGGGCCAAGTCTGTGATGCCGAGGGATGAGAGGGTCTGTAATAATAGGGAATGGTCCACTGTGTCAAAGGCAGCCGACAGGTCCAGGAGGAGGAGGACAGAGTAGTGTCGCTTGCTCTTGGCAGTTAAGAGGTCATTGGTGACCTTAGTAAGGGCAGTTTCAGTGGAGTGGTGTGACCGGAAGCCAGATTGTAAGCGGTCGAAGAGGGAGCAAGAAGAGAGATGGGAGGACAGTTCAAGGTAGACGTGTTGTTCCAGTAGCTTGGAGGCGTATGGGAGAAGTGATATAGGGCGATAGCTAGATACAGAGGATGGGTCAAGAGAGGGCTTTTTGAGGATAGGTGTGATGGAGGCATGTTTAAAGCTTGAGGGGAAAACACCAGTTGTTAGTGATAGGTTGAAGAGATGGGTTAGGGTTGGGATGAAGACTGTGGTGAGGTGTGGGATGAAGTGGGATGGGATCGGGTCGAGTGCACAGGTGGTGAGATGTGATCTTGAGAGTAGAGTGGAGAGTCGATCTTCTGTAATGGTGGAGAAGTTGGTTTTGAAGGTGGAGGGCTGGGAAGTCGGGAGGAAGGGCTCTGGGGGTTGTTGACCAAAACTGTCCCTGATGTTATCAATTTTCTGCTTGAAAATTGAGGCAAAGTCTTCAGCTGAGATGAGTGGGGAGGGAGGAGGTGCTGGGGGGCGGAGGAGAGAATTGAAGGTGTTGAATAACTGTTTAGGGTTGTGAGACAGGGAGGATATGAGAGATGAGAAGTAGGTTTGTTTAGCTGTGGCGAGTGTGGTCTTGAAAGTAGTGAGGGACTGTTTGAATGCGATGAAATGCTCGTTGGAGTGGGATCTTTTCCATCTGCGCTCAGCAGCCCTGGAAGCTCGCCTCAGCTCTTTGGTCAGGCTGGTGTGCCAGGGCTGTCTGTTGATTTTGCGAGTTTTGGTATGTGTAAGTGGGGCAGCGGATTCCAAAGCTACAGCTATTGTGGTGTTATATAGAGCGGCAGCGTCATCCGCATTGTGTAAGGAACTTATATCTGTAAGAGGGAGGAGGGATTCGGAGAATGAGTGTAGGTCAAGGTGTTTAAGATTCCTGCGAGGGTGTGAAAGTTTGTGGGGTGGGGATTGTAGACATGGAGTGAAGAGGGAAGAGAATGTGAGCAGGTTGTGGTCAGAGAGAGGAAGAGGTGAGTTAGAGAGGTTAGATAGGGAGCAGAGGCAGGTGAAGATGAGGTCCAGTGTGTGGCCATCTTTGTGGGTGGCTGTAGAAGACCATTGAGTGAGGCCGAAGGAGGAAGTGAGAGATAGAAGTTTAGTGGCAGCTGAGAGGGAAGTGTCAATGGGGATGTTGAAGTCGCCCATGATGATAGTAGGGATGTCCGCGGAAAGGAAATGAAGTAACCAGGTGGTGAAGTGGTCAAAGAAGGTGGTGGCTGGCCCTGGGGGGCGGTAGATGACAGCCAGTTGGAGGTTGGAGGGGGAGTAGATGCGCACAGAGTGCACCTCAAAGGAAGGGAGGGTAACAGAGGGTGGCAGTGGGATTGGGGTGAAGGAGCAGGTATCTGACAGGAGAAAACCAACTCCTCCACCATGTTTGCTGCTGGGGCGGGGGGTGTGAGAAAGGTGGAAGCCGCCATACGAAAGTGCAGCAGGAGAGGCTGTGTCAGAAGGGGTGAGCCAGGTTTCGGTGATGGCGAGGAAGGAGAGTTTGGTAGTAACAAAAAGATCATGGATGTAGGAAAGCTTGTTGCAGACAGAGCGAGCGTTCCACAGAGCTCCTGTTAGTGGGACTGGGGAAGCGGGGGCTGGGTGAATGGGTATAAGGTTGGAGAGGTTACGGAAGGTTGTGATAGAGCGTGGATGGGAGGTAGAAATGACTGTGGGAATGTGGTGAGGAGGACCAGGATTTGGAGAGATATCACCAGCAGTGAGAAGGAGCAGAGAAAGTGTTACCAGGTGGGAGCAGGAGAGGGCATGAGGGGGCTGTCTGTGTTTGGAGACAGAGGATTGTATGTTAAGGAACAGTTTTGAGGCGGAGGTGAGGTGGTTGGGGAGGATTGAAGAAGAGATGAACAGTTCCTTACTAGGAGTAGGGATTAGGGGAATTAGCAGAAAGTGAAGGATTATTGGGGTGAAAGTGACAACAAACAGAAACATTGTTTACAGTGACTGTGTACAGTTACCTTCAGTTCCCTTCTGGTTCAATTCTGGTTTTAATTCTTAAATTAATCTTCACACTTCTAGCACACACTTATAGCAATCACAATGCAGACTGAAGTCTATGCAGACTTGTACTCTGCAATATATGTACAACTAAGTGCAGTCAGGTGTGAAGCAGAGAGGAGTGGTCTCTGCTCATCTTGGCCAGACAATTATGCTATGAGAGCTTTTAGAACGAGCGCAGACCCCACAACCAGCAATTAATTTTTTTATGTCCGAACCAAGGGTAGGCCACCAAAAGATCCTAGCCACCGCCAGACGTGTGGCTGAAATACCAGGGTGAGCACTCAGCTTGGATTCATGGAACTCCTGCAAGAGTTTCAGGCGAAGTTGCTCTGGGACAAACAACTTCCCCTCCAGCTTGGCCGCCGAGGCCTGCGACTGGGCCCCCTGAATCTCCCGTTCCAATTCAGATGAGACCTCTGCTATCACAACCCCAGGGTGAAGAATGGAGGACGGTGGCTCAGGGGGCGACACCGGCTGAAAACTGCGTGATAAGGCGTCAGCCTTGACATTCTTAGACCCTGGACGAAATGTAATTGCAAACTGAAAACGGGAAAAAAAAAGTGACCAACGGGCTTGTCTGGGCGTTAGTCTTTTAGCAGACTCAATGTACGACAAATTTTTGTGATCCGTGATCACCGTAACCGGGTGACTGGCCCCCTCCAAAAAGTGCATCCATTCTTCAAACGCCAATTTGACCGCAAGAAGCTCTCCATTGCCTACGTCGTAATTTGATTAAGCTCCCGGAAGTCGAGACAGGGATGTAACCCGCCATCTTTTTTCTTTACAAAAAAGAAACCTGCCGCCACAGGTGAGACTGAAGGATGTATGTGTCCTTTGCGCAGACTTTCAGTAATGTACTCCTTCATAGCCAAGCGCTCAGGACCGGACAAATTAAACAGACGGGCTTTGGGTAATTTAGCCCCCGGGACCAGCTCAATAGCGCAGTCAAAGGGTCTATGTGGCGGTAACGTCTCGGCCTCGCTTTCGGAGAATACATCTTCGAAGTCCTTCTGGCATTCCGGAATACCTTCCAGCTCGACAGATGATACAGACACCATACAACAACTCAGAGTCAGGCAAAACGGAGGTCACAACAGTACGGGCAAACGAAGTACAGGAGGGACAAACAGACGGGAGGTCAGACAAAGCCAAAGGTCATACACAGGGTCACAGTACAGTACCAGGGATGAGACAGAGCGGATAATCGGGCCAAGCAGAGATCAAGTCCAAACAGACATAGGAGGTACCAGGCAGAATCCAAAGCGATATCCAGGGAACAGACCGAGTCATACACAGAGAATCAAGTAACCAGAACACAGCACTAACACACTCATGGGTCACCACACAATGCCAAGGGCAAGAGTTTAACTGACAGGGATGGGAGCGTCCTGAGGCTATAAGAAGCCTCCCCCAGAACCAGGGAGAGGCCACAATCATAGCCCCAGGTGTGCAGGTAAGCCTGCATCGGGATCACAACCTTTAACCCCAGAAATGCCAGTCATCAGCACTGGTTCCAAACATTAACCCCAGGTGTCCGAGTCAAACCCGCACTGAGATCATGACACAATCCACCTGATTCTCAGACACCAAACACCTAAGATCAGTCTCAAATTTCTAATTAACGCATTTAGTTTGCACATTAGACTGTGGATGAAAAGCTGAGGAAAACGACAGTGGGATCCCCAACCGAGCGCAAAGCGCTTTTAAAAATTTGGAAATAAATAACACCCCCAGTTAGAAACAATATGGATAGAAAACTCATGTAATCTCAGGATTTTTTTGATGAAAATTTGTGCCAAGGTCTTAGCATTGGGTAAGATCGATAGCGCAATAAAATGAGTCATCTTGCGGAACCTGTCCACTACCACCAAAATAACTGTATTACCTGCAGATAGTGGTAAATCAGAAATGAAATCTACTGATAAATGAGTCCAAGGGCTATTGGGAATCACCAATGGTTGGAGAGACCCAGACGGACGAGTATGAGGGGTCTTAGAACGCTCACACACAATACGGCAGCTACATACTCCTGAACATCCTGATGCACCCTAGACCACCAAAAACGCAGGGTAAGGATATCTGTTGTGGCTTTTATTCCAAGGTGTCCGGCTAAAACTGAATCACGATGTTCACTTATAACCTTAAGATGCAGATCCACAGGTACGAACAGTTTACCTAAAGGAGAGGCAGTTGGGGCATCCCCCTAAGCCAAAGTAAGATATCGTTTGAAATAAAAAGAGGAATGAACCACTACATAGCAATAAATATGAGTTTTATTTTTTTGAAAATTTTGTGGAAGCATGGTTGAAAAGCAATGTCTGACTTTCATTTGTTCATTTTCATAGATTTTTGATTTATTATTACTTTTGTCAGGTTCAAGTTATTTCTGTCACCAATGTGGGGTTTTCTGTCATTAAATGAGGGGTACCAACAATTTTGACTACGTGTGTAGCTAATTTAAATAAATTTAAATCTCTTGGTCCACATGAATTACATTCTAGGGTACTGAAACAGATAGCAGAGGAAATTGCAGAATCACTTGCCAGAATCTTTGAAAATTTCTGAAGAACCGGAGAAGTCCCAGAAGATTGGAGAAGGGCAAATGTTGTCACAATCGTCAAAAAAAGGAAAGAAGATGGTGCCAGGAAATTACAGGCCAGCGAGCTTTACTTCTATACCAGGAAAGAGCTTTCAACAAATTATTAAACAGCATGTATGTAAGTACTTGGAAAAGAATACAGTAGTTAATCAAAGCCAGCAAGGGTTTGCCGCCAACAAGTCATATCAATTTCCTTCTATGATGGAATCACTGACTGGGTGGATCAGGGAATTTCAGTAGATATAGTACAGTTAGGTCCATATATATTTGGACAGAGACAACATTTTTCTAATTTTGGTTCTAGACATTACCACAATGAATTGTAAACAAAACAATTCAGATGCAGTTGAAGTTCAGACTTTCAGCTTTAATTTGAGGGTATCCACATTCAAATTGGATGAAGGATTTAGGAGTTTCAGCTCCATAACATGTGCCACCCTGTTTTTAAAGGGACCAAAAGTAATTGGACAGATTAAATAATTGTAAGTTGTAACTAAAATGTTCATTTCTAGTACTTGGTTGAAAACCCTTTGTTGGCAATGACTGCCTGAAGCCTTGAACTCATGGACATCACCAGACGCTGTGTTTCCTCCTTTTTGATGCTCTGCCAGGCCTTCACTGCAGTGGTTTTCAGTTGCTGTTTGTTTGTGGGCCTTTCTGTCTGAAGTTTAGTCTTTAACAAGTGAAATGCATGCTCAATTGGGTTGAGATCAGGTGACTGACTTGGCCATTCAAGAATATTCCACTTCTTTGCTTTAATAAACTCCTGGGTTGCTTTGGCTTTATGCTTTGGGTCATTGTCCATCTGTAGTATGAAACGACGACCAATCAGTTTGGCTGCATTTGGCTGGATCTGAGCACACAGTTTGGCTCTGAATACCTCAGAATTCATTCAGCTGCTTCTGTCCTGTGTCACATCATCAATAAACACTAGTGACCCAGTGCCACTGGCAGCCATGCATGCCGAAGCCATCACTCTGCCTCCGCCGTGTTTTACAGATGATGTGGTATGCTTTGGATCATGAGCTGTACCAGGCCTTCGCCATACTTTTCTCTTTCCATTATTCTGGTAGAGGTTGATCTTGGTTTCATCTGTCCAAAGAATGTTCTTCCAGAACTGTGCTGGCTTTTTTAGATGTTTTTTAGCAAACTCCAGTCTAGCCTTTTTATTCTTGATGCTTATGAGTGGCTTGCACCGTGCAGTGAACCCTCTGTATTTACTTTCATGCAGTCTTCTCTTTATGGTAGATTTGGATATTGATACGACTACCTCCTGGAGAGTGTTGTTCACTTGGTTGGCTGTTGTGAAGGGGTTTCTCTTCACCATGGAGACTATTCTGCGATCATCCACCACTGTTGTCTTCCGTGGGCGCCCATGTCTTTTTGCATTGAAGAGTTCACCAGTGCTTTCTTTCTTTCTCAGGATGTACCAAACTGTAGATTTTGCCACTCCTAATGTTGTAGCAATTTCTCGGATGAGTTTTTTCTGTTTTTGCAGCTTAAGGATGGCTTGTTTCACCTGCATGGAGAGCTCCTTTGGCTGCATGTTTCCTTCACAGCAAAACTTTCCAAATGCAAGCACCACACCTCAAATCAACTCCAGGCCTTTTATCTGCTTAATAAAGAATAACATAGCGAAGAGATTGCCCACACCTGTCCATGAAATAGCCTTGGAGTCAATTGTCCAATTACTTTTGGTCCCTTTAAAAACACGGTGGCACATGTTAAGGAGCTGAAACTCCTAAACCCTTCATCCAATTTGAATGTGGATACCCTCAAATGAAAGCAGAAAGTTTGAACTTCAACTGCATCTGAATTGTTTTGTTTAAAATTCATTGTGGTAATGTCTAGAACCAAAATTAGAAAAATATTGTCTCTGTCCAAATATATATGGACCTAACTGTATAACAGACTGCACATGAGTTAACAGAGTGATGCATTCACAAAAAAGGCAAAAAAGAGTTCTGGGATTTATTAATAGTAGCATAGAGTCTAGATCACATCAAATTTAATTCAAAAGTTTTGCTACATTTTTCAAAAAAGTTAAATTCAAGGTGAATCATTTCACTTAAATAGCAAGCAATGCTGACGCTTGTTTACGGCCTTTGTCAGTCTTGACCATAAAAGATCTTGACCATGTTTAAAATGTATCCACATGCATAGTACTCCATACATTTGGGCCTGGTGTAATGTTCTGCTCTAGAGGTGAGTAAATCTTTTAAAATTTAAATTCACCAACTTTAACAAACTTTTTAAAAAATTGCCCTGAAAATATGTGCATAATACTCTGAGGTCTCCCATGACAGTAGCCAACCCCTTTCAAACTCTTTGAAGCAAATACAACTTAGAAATTACCTCCACCCATATGTTTATGGTTAAATGGATGGTTACTATAATCCACTTCTGTGCTGTCACATACTTGATTTATACAATTTATTTGGTGTTTTATGACTTTCTCTCAAAATCTTTATTGATAAGCTTTGGGCTGTGATGTCTTCTCGCAATCCAGATTATGCTGCATTCCCTGCTTCAACTTTTATACTTGATATAATAGCCCCTCTTGATAAGCTTTGCTAAACTATGTAATGTAATAGCTGCAAAGTAATATGAGGAAGACTGCCCGGCCATACCTGAGGTCATGAGAACCTTTTCTGTTTAATTCTCTATTGTGTACAATGTCGGTATTTATGTTTAATGACTTGTGCAAAGCATATTGCAAATTGTTCAATTTTGCCTGTCCCACCGAATTTCTAAAAATTTAACATGAATTTGATTTGCATTGACTTGATTTGCTTATTTCTATTAGATTATACAATATTCAGATAAATACACCTTCAATCGAAATAAATTACATTTTGATTAACCATCTTGCTATTTATGGCTGTTTATTTGCAATCACTAGGCTAATTCTTACATTGCAGTGAATACAGAATGTATATTTGTGCTTGAAAGTGGCACCAGAGCATATTCTTCCAGAACCATTAGGTTTCCGTCGCATATAGAGAGACATTTACTGCTGCATTAATTGTAAATTGTGCCTGATTTTTTTTGCGCCACTCTTAAAAAACAGAAATGTTCCAAATTCATCATCATCATGAACCACATATTTTTGGTATATTTTAATAAAGTTCAGTCTAAGTTTGCACTTTCTAAAAGTTAGCACTTTTAATACATCTCTACCTTATATTGCAGTGGGGTGTTTTGCTTGGAAAATGAAATGATTTTCATTTGTTGATACAATTGATTTTTGGTGGCGTTTTTCTGTATTTGCCACACCTGATTTCTTTTAATGCCACATCTACAGTATGCTGTGTTTAAAAACAAAATAAAATGCCATTGACCCATACAATGCACCAAGAATGACGGCAGATGACCCAAGAAAATGGGCTGTTTCTCTATATTGACTTACAGCTGACATCTGGCTGCTGTGTTTTGTTAAAAAAAGGTATAAAAACAACAATCAAGAACAATGTAAATACAATAATTTTCCTAAAAATGATTAATAGAAAATCACTCTGAGGGTGCCTGTATACACGACATTTATAGGAACAAGTTTTCCTGACATTTTTCACCCCATTTTGCGAGGAAAAACGCTTTATCCAGATGTTACCTTCAGAATTAAAGGGAATCTGTCAGCAGGTTCTTGCTACCCCATCTAAGAGGAGCATAAAGTAGGGGCAGAGATTCTGATTCCAGCAATATGGGAAAAAGAAGGGAGGGAGAGAGAGAGAAAACCTTGCTGACCATAACAGCTTATACTCTACAAAAGAGAGAGACTTACCGACTGACTCTAGAGATGGAAAACAACTCTGCCGTACAAACTGTGCTCCATTGGGAAGCACTTATCTGTGATGGCCCAGGTACTGACCACCACTGTACAAGGTACAATACTGATCAGCTAAATGTCCTAGCTGCAGGGCAGTATTGGAGGCCTGTGGCAATGCAAAATGATGTTAGTCCGCTCTCTAATGCTTCTGCAGTGGAGGAAATGTTGCCTGGCAAGTTTTTTTTGCAAACCACATATCAAATCTCAAAATGTTCGAATTCGGGTTAAATTCGACACTCAAACTTGATCCTCAGCAGAACAACCTGCTCATCTCTACTTCACACACAATATACATATAAAATAGATGAAATTAATTGGTTAACTAATTGAAATGATTGTCAGAGGTCCCCAACTTTTTCATGCAGCTATTTGACATCATTTGACTTGAATGTGTAGTTTGGAGTGGATTCAATGAGGAATCCACATCGAAGAAGTGACATTTCACCTCTTTTTTTCAAATGGTGTTATTTTCAAAACTTCCTGGAAAAAAAACTTGTATGAAACCAGGAAAATGAAAGTGTGCAGTTCTATAATTATTTTTTTAGTTCATAGCCTGTTTACGTTGGAGCTGCCTTAATTTACATTTGCTCTTATTAGGACTCATTTAAAGAGTATATCTGGTCCATATGCTCTCTGTGTGGACGTTGTGTTGCATTCCCAGATATTGACCGTTGTGATTCATTTTCTGATTCCAAAAGATAAAAAATTATAAAATTAAAATCACATGTACAGTATGTCTAACAATGTAATTTACTATGCTACATGTCCGTGCGGGCTTATTTATTTTGGCTTAACCACATGCCAACTTAAGGTTCATGTCATGGAGCATGTTCTTGGCATTTTAGCCACGGTGGACCACATGGACACATTATCACTAAAAACTATACCACGCCACATTAAATGACACCATCAATATAATGGTAGTCTTCTCAGGGTCAGGGACATTGATTCCATAGATCTTAGTATACGCAGAGGCAAGATATCACAGCGTTTTGCCCAATTAGAGTCCAGGTGGGTCTGGATTCTTAAAACTTTATATCCAAATGGATTAAATGAGAGCTTAAGCTTTGTCCCAGTCTTGTGGTCACTGGTCTGCTGTGTGAAATACACATCCATTGCCATATATATGTGTGTGTCTGATTTTTGTGTTTTTGCCTTTTTATGATTTGTTTAACCTTGTTTTTATTGATTTATAGGGGTTCCGGTTCAGCTTCATTATGACTGAATCTGCTGTATGCAACTGTTGCCATATTTCTCACTTGAAAGACTTCTTTTTTATGAGGGCATAAACCAATAATATTGTGTTTCCTCTGTATTTATGCCATATAATTGACAGTTGCATTTGTTATATCCAATATACAGTATGTACGAATATTATAATACTCTCATTATATATTGTGTGGTGAATAATAAGATAGATTTGTGTTCTCACATGGAATATCTTCTATATCTATATTTTGGGATACTGTATGTATCTGTAATATATCTTACTTACATGGTGAATATGGCCATTTGTAGAAAATTGGGTTATTGCGTTATATATAAAATATGTGTTGGTAATTAATGTACTTAAGTGTATATAATAAAAAAAAATATTGTTCACTATTAATTGTATATCTACACTAAATAGCATAGATAAGTTGAAAAGTTGAAAAGTTTCCCCCCTCCCATATACTAGTGTGCCACAAGCAAGAAGCTGATATCACCAACCATTCCCATTTTATTTAGGTGTATCCATAGAAATGGCCCACCCTGTACATATACCCTCTGCTTCGCATCTTGGCTGTGTTCAACATGGGTGGGGAGCCGTCACTTGTCTATGTAGCAGGTAGTTACAGAATTTGTTTGAATAGTTTCTGGCTGCTTGGGCATCTCCTCCTTATTGTTCTGTTGCAACACTAGTGCTACATTTTGAAGATTTTTCATTGGTGCCAAATTGCGGATATTTGCATACTCTCTTTGCCTTTGAATTGCTTGAGCCCCTTTACTTCTATATAGTCCATCATAGCATTTATATTTGTTACTCTATGAATTTTTTCTGGCAACTGAGATGTCTCCCTCTTCACTGTTGAGTTAATTTTCTTATATAATGTTTAGGGGATTTTGATGTGCCATTTTAGGATATTTTTTCCTTTGATAAATATATATTTTACCAAATATAAATTTTTGGTGAAGAATCAACAACAAGTGGGACACAATTGTGAAGTTGAATGAAATTTATTGGTTATTTTAAATTTTTGTGGAATGTCAAAAACTGAAAAGTGGGGCGTGCAATATTATTCGGCCCCTTTACTTTCAGTGCAGCAAACTCACTTCAGAATTTCATTGTGGATCTCTGAATGATCCAATGTTTTCCTAAATGACTAATGATTAGTGTTGAGCATTCCGATACCGCAAGTATCGGGTATCGGATATAGGAGGCTGAGCGTGCGGTCTGCATGTGATATAGGAGGCTGAGAGTGCGGTCTGTATGTGATA
This sequence comes from Dendrobates tinctorius, assembly GCF_039654945.1. Lineage (NCBI taxonomy): Eukaryota > Metazoa > Chordata > Amphibia > Anura > Dendrobatidae > Dendrobates > Dendrobates tinctorius. The sequence goes on from NW_027361812.1 coordinate 15,329,301, forward strand.
TCCCATAGGAGGCTGAAAGTGCGGTCTGTACGATATATAGGAGGCTGAGAGTGCGGTCTGTACGATATATAGGAGGCTGAGAGTGTGGTCTGTACGATATATAGGAGGATGAGAGTGCGGTCTGTATGTGATATAGGAGGCTGAGAGTGCGGTCTGTATGTGATATATAGGAGGCTGAGAGTGCGGTCTGTACGATATATAGGAGGATGAGAGTGCGGTCTGTACGATATATAGGAGGCTGAGAGTGCGGTCTGTACGATATATAGGAGGCTGAGAGTGCAGTCTGTATGTGATATAGGAGGCTGAGAGTGCAGTCTGTGAGATATATAGGAGGCTGAGAGTGCGGTCTGTACGATATGCAGGAGGCTGAGAGTGTGGTCTGTATGATATATAGGAGGCTGAGTGCGGTCTGTACAATATATAGGAGGCTGAGAGTGTGGTCTGTACGATATATAGGAGGCTGAGAGTGCGGTCTGTACGATATATAGGAGGCTGAGAGTACGGTCTGTATGATTTATAGGAGGCTGAGAGTGCGGTCTGTACGATATATAGGAGGCTGAGAGTACGGTCTGTATGATTTATAGGAGGCTGAGAGTGCGGTCTGTATGTGATTTAGGAGACTGAGAGAGTGGTCTGTACGATATATAGGAGGCTGAGAGTGCGGTCTGTATGTGATATAGGAGACTGAGAGTGCGGTCTGTACGATATATAGGAGGCTGAGAGTGCGGTCTGTAAGTGATATAGGAGGCTGAGAGTGCGGTCTGTATGTGATACAGGAGACTGAGATTGCGGTCTGTACGATATATAGGAGGCTGAGAGTGCGGTCTGTATGTGATATAGGAGCCTGAGAGTGTGGTCTATACGATATATAGGAGGCTGAGAGTGCAGTCTGTATGATATATAGGAGGCTGAGAGTCCAGTCTGTATGTGATATAGGAGGCTGAGAGTGCTGTCTGTACGATATATAGGAGGCTGAGAGTGCGGTCTGTATGATATATAGGAGGCTGAGAGTGCGGTCTGTATGTGATTTAGGAGACTGAGAGAGTGCGGTCTGTACGATATATAGGAGGCTGAGAGTGCGGTCTGTACGATATATAGGAGGCTGAGAGTGCGGTCTGTACGATATATAAGAGGCTGAGAGTGCGGTCTGTATGATATATAGGAGGCTGAGAGTGCGGTCTGTATGTGATATAGGAGGCTGAGAGTGCGGTCTGTATGATATATAGGAGGCTGAGAGTGCGGTCTGTATGTGATTTAGGAGACTGAGAGAGTGGTCTGTACGATATATAGGAGGCTGAGAGTGCGGTCTGTATGTGATATAGGAGGCTGAGAGTGCGGTCTGTATGTGATATAGGAGGCTGAGAGTGATGTCTGTACGATATATAGGAGGCTGAGAGTGCGGTCTGTACGAGATATAGGAGGCTGAGAGTGCGGTCTGTATGTGATATAGAAGGCTGAGAGTGCGGTCTGTACGATATATAGGAGCCTGAGAGTGTGGTCTGTACGATATATAGGAGGTTGAGAGTGCGGTCTGTATGTGATATTGGAGGCTGAGAGTGCGGTCTGTATGTGATATAGGAGGCTGAGAGTGCGGTCTGTACGATATGTAGGAGGATGAGAGTGCGGTCTTTAAAATATATAGGCGGCTGGGAGTGCGGTCTGTATGTGATATAAGAGGAAGAGCGTGCGGTCTGTACGATATGTAGGAGGATGAGAGTGCGGTCTGTAAAATATATAGGCGGCTGAGAGTGTGGTCTGTATGATATATTGGAGGCTGAGTGCGGTCTGTACAATATATAGGAGGCTGAGAGTGCGGTCTGTATGTGATATAGGAGGCTGAGAGTGCGGTCTGTACGATATATAGGAGGATGAGAGTGCGGTCTGTATGATATATAGGAGGCTGAGAGTGCGGTCTGTACGATATATAGGAGGCTGAGAGTGCAGTCTGTATGTGATATAGGAGGCTGAGAGTGCAGTCTGTGAGATATATAGGAGGCTGAGAGTGCGGTCTGTACGATATGCAGGAGGCTGAGAGTGTGGTCTGTATGATATATAGGAGGCTGAGTGCGGTCTGTACAATATATAGGAGGCTGAGAGTGTGGTCTGTACGATATATAGGAGGCTGAGAGTGCGGTCTGTACGATATATAGGAGGCTGAGAGTACGGTCTGTATGATTTATAGGAGGCTGAGAGTGCGGTCTGTATGTGATTTAGGAGACTGAGAGAGTGGTCTGTACGATATATAGGAGGCTGAGAGTGCGGTCTGTAAGTGATATAGGAGGCTGAGAGTGCGGTCTGTATGTGATATAGGAGACTGAGAGTGCGGTCTGTACGATATATAGGAGGCTGAGAGTGCGGTCTGTATGATATATAGGAGGCTGAGAGTCCAGTCTGTATGTGATATAGGAGGCTGAGAGTGCTGTCTGTACGATATATAGGAGGCTGAGAGTGCGGTCTGTATGATATATAGGAGGCTGAGAGTGCGGTCTGTATGTGATTTAGGAGACTGAGAGAGTGCGGTCTGTACGATATATAGGAGGCTGAGAGTGCGGTCTGTACGATATATAGGAGGCTGAGAGTGCGGTCTGTACGATATATAAGAGGCTGAGAGTGCGGTCTGTATGATATATAGGAGGCTGAGAGTGCGGTCTGTATGTGATATAGGAGGCTGAGAGTGCGGTCTGTATGATATATAGGAGGCTGAGAGTGCGGTCTGTATGTGATTTAGGAGACTGAGAGAGTGGTCTGTACGATATATAGGAGGCTGAGAGTGCGGTCTGTATGTGATATAGGAGGCTGAGAGTGCGGTCTGTATGTGATATAGGAGGCTGAGAGTGATGTCTGTACGATATATAGGAGGCTGAGAGTGCGGTCTGTACGAGATATAGGAGGCTGAGAGTGCGGTCTGTATGTGATATAGAAGGCTGAGAGTGCGGTCCGTACGATATATAGGAGCCTGAGAGTGTGGTCTGTACGATATATAGGAGGTTGAGAGTGCGGTCTGTATGTGATATTGGAGGCTGAGAGTGCGGTCTGTATGTGATATAGGAGGCTGAGAGTGCGGTCTGTACGATATGTAGGAGGATGAGAGTGCGGTCTTTAAAATATATAGGCGGCTGGGAGTGCGGTCTGTATGTGATATAAGAGGAAGAGCGTGCGGTCTGTACGATATGTAGGAGGATGAGAGTGCGGTCTGTAAAATATATAGGCGGCTGAGAGTGTGGTCTGTATGATATATTGGAGGCTGAGTGCGGTCTGTACAATATATAGGAGGCTGAGAGTGTGATCTGTACGTTATATAGGAGGCTGAGAGTGCGGTCTGTATGTGATATAGGAGGCTGAGAGTGCGGTCTGTACGATATATAGGAGGTTGAGAGTGCGGTCTGTATGTGATATAGGAGGCTGAGAGTGCGGTCTGTGCGATATGTAGGAGGATGAGAGTGCGGTCTGTAAAATATATAGGCGGCTGAGAGTGTGGTCTGTATGATATATAGGAGGCTGAGTGAGGTCTGTACAATATATAGGAGGCTGAGAGTGTGGTCTGTACGATATATAGGAGGCTGAGAGTGCGGTCTGTACGATATATAGGAGGCTGAGAGTGCGGTCTGTATGATATATAGGAGGCTGAGAGTGCGGTCTGTATGTGATTTAGGAGACTGAGAGAGTGGTCTGTACGATATATAGGAGGCTGAGAGTGCGGTCTGTATGTGATATAGGAGGCTGAGAGTGCGGTCTGTATGTGATATAGGAGACTGAGAGTGCGGTCTGTACGATATATAGGAGGCTGAGAGTGCAGTCTGTACGGAGGCTGAGAGTGCGGTCTGTACGATATATAGGAGGCTGAGAGTGCGGTCTGTACGATATATCGGAGGCTGAGAGTGCGGTCTGTACGATATATAGGAGGCTGAGAGTGCGGTCTGTATGATATATAGGAGGCTGAGAGTGCGGTCTGTATGATATATAGGAGGCTGAGTGCGGTCTGTATGATATATAGGAGGCTGAGAGAGCGCTCTGTATGATATATAGGAGGCTGAGAGTGCGGTCTGTATGATATATAGGATGCTCAGAGTGCGGTCTGTATGTGATATAGGAGGCTGAGAGTGATGTCTGTACGATATATAGGAGGCTGAGAGTGCGGTCTGTATGATATATAGGAGGCTGAGAGTGCGGTCTGTACGATATATAGGAGGCTGAGAGTGCTGTCTGTACGATATATAAGAGGCTGAGAGTGCGGTTTGTATGTGATATAGGAGGCTGAGAGTGCGGTCTGTACGATATATAGGAGCCTGAGAGTGTGGTCTGTTCGATATATAGGAGGCTGAGAGTGCGGTCTGTATGTGATATAGGAGGCTGAGAGTGCGGTCTGTATGATATATAGGAGGCTGAGAGTGCGGTCTGTACGATATATAGGAGGCTGAGAGTGTGGTCTGTACGATATATAGGAGGATGAGAGTGCGGTCTGTATGTGATATAGGAGGCTGAGAGTGAGGTCTGTATGTGATATATAGGAGGCTGAGAGTGTGGTCTGTACGATATATAGGAGGATGAGAGTGCAGTCTGTATGATATATAGGAGGCTGAGAGTGCGGTCTGTACGATATATAGGAGGCTGAGAGTGCGGTCTGTACGATATATAGGAGGCTGAGAGTGCAGTCTGTATGTGATATAGGAGGCTGAGAGTGCAGTCTGTACGATATATAGAAGGCTGAGAGTGCGGTCTGTACGATATATAGGAGGCTGAGAGTGCGGTCTGTACGATATGCAGGAGGCTGAGAGTGTGGTCTGTATGATATATAGGAGGCTGAGTGCAGTCTGTACAATATATAGGAGGCTGAGCGTGTGGTCTGTACGATATATAGGAGGCTGAGAGTGCGGTCTGTATGATATATAGGAGGCTGAGAGTGCGGTCTGTATGATATATAGGAGGCTGAGAGTGCGGTCTATATGTGATTTAGGAGACTGAGAGAGTGGTCTGTACGATATATAGGAGGCTGAGAGTGCGGTCTGTATGTGATATAGGAGGCTGAGAGTGCGGTCTATATGTGATATAGGAGACTGAGAGTGCGGTCTGTACGATATATAGGAGGCTGAGAGTGCGGTCTGTAAGTGATATAGGAGGCTGAGAGTGCGGTCTGTATGTGATATAGGAGACTGAGAGTGCGGTCTGTACGATATATAGGAGGCTGAGAGTGTGGTCTGTATGTGATATAGGAGGCTGAGAGTGCGGTCTGTATGTGATATAGGAGCCTGAGAGTGTGGTCTATACGATATATAGGAGGCTGAGATTGCCGTCTGTACGATATATAGGAGGCTGAGAGTGCGGTCTGTATGTGATATAGGAGGCTGAGAGTGCGGTCTGTATGTGATATAGGAGGCTGAGAGTGCTGTCTGTACGATATATAGGAGGCTGAGAGTGCAGTCTGTATGATATATAGGAGGCTCAGAGTGCGGTCTGTATGTGATATAGGAGGCTGAGAGTGATGTCTGTACGATATATAGGAGGCTGAGAGTGCGGTCTGTACGAGATATAGGAGGCTGAGAGTGCGGTCTGTATGTGATATAGGAGGCTGAGAGTGCGGTCTGTACAATATATAGGAGCCTGAGAGTGTGGTCTGTACGATATATAGGAGGTTGAGAGTGCGGTCTGTACGATATATAGGAGGTTGAGAGTGCGGTCTGTATGTGATATTGGAGGCTGAGAGTGCGGTCTGTATGTGATATAGGAGGCTGAGAGTGCGGTCTGTACGATATGTAGGAGGATGAGAGTGCGGTCTGTAAAATATATAGGCGGCTGGGAGTGCGGTCTGTATGTGATACAGGAGGCAGAGCGTGCGGTCTGCATGTGATATAGGAGGCTGAGAGTGCGGTCTGTATGATATATAGGAGGCTGAGAGTGCAGTCTGTACGATATATAGGAGGATGACAGTGCGGTCTATATGTGATATAGGAGGCTGAGAGTGCGGTCTGTACGATATATAGGAGGCTGAGAGTGCGGTCTGTACGATATATAGGAGGCTGAGAGTGTGGTCTCTACGATATAGAGGAGGCTGAGAGTGCAGTCTGTACGATATATAGGAGGCTGAGAGTGCGGTCTGTACGATATATAGGAGGCTGAGAGTGCAGTCTGTATGTGATATAGGAGGCTGAGAGTGCAGTCTGTACGATATATAGGAGGCTGAGAGTGTGGTCTGTATGATATATAGGAGGCTGAGTGCGGTCTGTACAATATATAGGAGGCTGAGAGTGCGGTCTGTACGATATATAGGAGACTGAGAGTGCGGTCTGTAAGATATATAGGAGGCTGAGAGAGCGGTCTGTATGATATATAGGAGGCTGAGAGTGTGGTCTGTATGATATATAGGAGGCTGAGAGTGCGGTCTGTACGATATATAGGAGGCTGAGAGTGCTGTCTGTATGATATATAGGAGGCAGAGAGTGCGGTCTGTATGTGATATAGGAGGCTGAGAGTGTGGTCTGTATGATGTATTGGAGGCTGAGAGTCCAGTCTGTATGTGATATAGGAGGCTGAGAGTGCGGTCTGCACGATATATAGGAGGCTGAGAGTGCGGTCTGTATGATATATAGGAGGCTGAGAGTGCGGTCTGTATGTGATATAGGTGACTGAGAGAGTGGTCTGTACGAGATATAGGAGGCTGATAGTGCGGTCTGTACGAGATATAGGAGGCTGAGAGTGCGGTCTGTACGAGATATAGGAGGCTGAGAGTGCGGTCTGTGTGTGATATAGGAGGCTGAGAGTGTGGTCTGTATGATGTATTGGAGGCTGAGAGTCCAGTCTGTATGTGATATAGGAGGCTGAGAGTGCGGTCTGCACGATATATAGGAGGCTGAGAGTGCGGTCTGTATGATATATAGGAGGCTGAGAGTGCGGTCTGTATGTGATATAGGTGACTGAGAGAGTGGTCTGTACGAGATATAGGAGGCTGATAGTGCGGTCTGTACGAGATATAGGAGGCTGAGAGTGCGGTCTGTACGAGATATAGGAGGCTGAGAGTGCGGTCTGTGTGTGATATAGGAGACTGAGATTGCGGTCTGTACGATATATAGGAGGCTGAGAGTGCGGTCTGTATTTGATATAGGAGGCTGAGAGTGCAGTCTGTATGTGATATAGGAGCCTGAGAGTGTGGTCTGTACGATATATAGGAGGCTGAGAGTGCAGTGTGTACAATATATAGGAGGCTGAGAGTGCGGTCTGTACGATATATAGGAGGCTGAGAGCATTCTCTTTTGCACGCTGTACAGCTTGCTAAAAGACACACGTTTTAGTGGGAGAGGCCAAAAAATGAACTCATAATAAAACCGTTTATGGTAGCCATAGGGTGGGCCCCTAGAGTCAATTCCCCTGGTGGGCCCTAGGCACCCCAGTCCGACTCTGCTGGCGCCCCTCTGCATTAACAAAGTGTCCCTTCTCTGATGTAATGTGTGTGCAAGGTATTTCACTCACTTGAGAATTAGTGTCCTCCTCAGCTTGCAGGGTCCTGGTCTTCTGCAGCAACACACAATAACCATCAGAGTTCAAGTTCAATTCAAACATAACAAGTTTACTTAGCTCATCCAGTTTAGATACAGACACCACACAGCAATCTTTATACAGGATAGACATTCCTTTCCCTGAACTGTCCCTGGTTCTTCCTGTCACCATTTGTTTCCTTACTGTATCCTTCAGTACCGCAGCTCCCTGAGTAGCTGGACTAGCTTATTCCTGGTGCTCCCTGTCCATTTTCCCCATCCTGGGCGAAAGTAAAGGATGCCGCTGCCAATCCTTGCATGACCGTACGTCTAGGATGTAACGGAAGTGTCCCATAAGCCTAGCCACTGTTTCTATCATGCTGCCCAAATCTGCTGGTGCCCGTGTGTCTGTCCACCCGTAGGGCCTGGATTCATGGGCCTCTGACATAACACAGCTCCAGTTAGCAAACTCACTGTTCCACTTCTCATCCACTACTAACTAACTAACTACTTCAGGACAAACTCTTCTCACCCTTTTTCTAGCTCCTCCCACTAGCTAACATACTATTGGTTTAACTATTTCTTATTTTAACTCAGTCTAATCTTATTTAGAGTGCCCCCCACTGTTCTAACTCCTAAGGCTACTTTCACACATCAGGTTTTCGGCGTCAGGCGCGATCCGGCGTCGTGCCGGAACGCCGGATCCGGCAAATGTTTTGTAAAACCTGATGTGACGGATCCGGTTTTCTGCCGGATCCGTCTTGTTCTTGACAGACAAAACCGGATCCGTCTCATCCGGTTCATCCGTTTTTCTATCCGTTTTTCGACGGATTACGCCGGATCCGGTTTTTAAAATTGACCCTTGTGGCCTTCCGAACGGGATTGGCTACTGGAAAACTATATATAGTGTGTTCCTACAGCCCTTCTTTGACAGGTTGTAGAGGAGAAAGTGCAGGTTGGAGAGAAGAGCAAGTTACTGGCGAAGATGGATGTTGTGATTGGAAATATTTTGAAGAATTTGGCGGATTTTACAGCGGAGGCGAATCGTTTGAGGGTGATTGTTCTGGAGAAGGAGAGAGCGAGACAGCAGCGCATCAGGCATCGTAGACGACGTTTGTGGATCCACCCCATCACAGCCAAGAGAATGACGCGTGGGGTCTATTCTACACTCTGCATGGACCTTCGACGAAACCCGGATAAATTTTTTGGATATGTTCGGAAGAAAATGGAGAATTTTGATTACTTGGTGGAGCGCATTGCACACCTCATAAGAAAAGCGGACACCTATTGCCGCTTCTCTGTTTCACCCGCAGAGCGTCTGATGGTGACTTTAAGGTAAGCCACATTTATTGGATGTGATCGCATCAGAGCACACTTTCACTGCAATCTTGTTGGTGGTAGTTTGTATCTCCAAGTGTTATAGCTGAGTTTTGGTATGTAATACTGTGATTTAAAACTAATTTATTGTTTTTTAATTCCCCACAGATTTCTTGCAACTGGAGAATCCCTTTCATCACTGCATTTCCAGTACAGACTCGGGATTTCCACCATATCTGGAATAGTGAAGTACACATGCCGTGCACTGTGGGACTCCTTAGCTGAAGAGTTTTTACCAGAGCCCACAACAGAGAGGTGGATTGAAATTGCTGACAAGTTTCAACAGATATGTCAGTTTCCCAACTGCTTGGGCGCTGTGGACGGGAAACATATCCGCATTGTAAAGCCAGCCGGATCGGGATCGGAATATTTCAATTACAAGAAATATTTTTCAATTGTCCTCATGGCCATCGCTGACGCGGAATACAAATTTATTGCTGTTGATATTGGGGCCTATGGCCGCTCCAATGACTCTCAAGTTTTCAAACTGTCTGCAATGGGGCGTAAACTGTATGGAAACACCTTCCAGTTCCCACCACCTAGACCGCTGCCGCAAACATCTGGTCCACCTGTGCCATTTGTCTGTGTAGGGGATGAAGCCTTCCAGCTGTCAGAACACCTTTTGAAACCGTACTCTAGCAGAGGATTGACAAGACCAAAACGCATTTTTAATTACCGCCTCACAAGAGCAAGAAGAATGGTTGAATGTACCTTTGGTATTCTGACAGCCAAATGGCGGGTCCTATTGACTGCGATCAACCTCAAGACAGAAACTGTTGACGAGGTGATCAAAGCTTGCGTGGTACTCCACAATTTTGTTATCTGCAAGGAACCCATTTCCATTGAGGACACCTCTGAAGAAACCACCTTGCAAGATTACCATGACATTACCACTAGAAGTTCTGTGACGGTTTCAGTAATGAGGGACAATTTTGCACTATACTTTATGTCACCTCAAGGCAGAGTACACTGGCAGGATGACAGAGTGTGAAAGATTTGTGCCCTAACCAAACTTGTGTACCTTCTGTACCAACAGTATATACCTTTGCCAACCAAAGTTGGCTATCTTGTCATGGTCTCTATTTTTAGCTTTAGGCCACAGGTGTGTACCTGGTTGTGTTTTATGCAAAGTATTTCACCTTTTAACAAAAGTTGTGTACATTGTTAGGAAATCACCAACAATAAACACAACTTTTTAGGTGAAATACTTTGCTTCAAACACAACCAGGAACACAACTGTGGCAAAAAGCTAAAATTTACCCACAGTTATATACCTGGTTTTGAATACCTTTTTACCTTTTAAGTACCCTGTATTTAACCTTTTTTTTAAACATATTTCGCCGCAGAAAGAAATGACAGACAACCAGTGTAAACAATAATTTAACTTTTATTTAAAAAAATTTTTTTTGTAAACTGTTTTTAAAGTTAAAAAAACTTTTTTAATAAAGGTTTGAAACCAACTGGGCATTTTTATTACAAAACACATCATAAATCTGTGTTGTGTGGGGTGGAAATACTGCTGGAGGGGCTGCGGGACACTTCGACAATGGGAGTGTGGAGAGAGGACTGGGATCGTGGTGGGGAAGGAACAGTTAGAGGTGATGGTGTGGAAAAAGCTACAGAATGGGTGGACATGTGGGAGGCAGAAGAGGTGGTGGGCGGTGGAGTGGAGGGTTGGGCAGGGACTGTAGGAGCAGATGATGTTGATGGAAAGTTGTATGGGGAAGGAGTTTGGTACGGGGAAGGAGTTTGGTACGGGGAAGGAGTTTGGTACGGGGCAGGTTGCTGGAAGTGGGGAGATGTCTGGTACTGGGGAGGTTGCTGGTACTGGGGAGGTTGCTGGTACTGGGGAGGTTGCTGGTATGTAATAGGAGGGGGAGGATGGAAAGTGGCTGGAGGGGGTGCAGATGTAATAGGAGGGGGAGGATGGAAAGTGGCTGGAGGGGGTGCAGGTGGAGGAACTACAGTGGTGGGAGGTGGAGGTTGGGAGGTAACCTGCTGTAGAGCACCGTGGCACAAATGCATTACATGCATCTGCTGGGTAGGAGATAGTGTTGCCATGCGCTCCACAACAGACCTGAAAAAGGTGTGGTTTGGCGAAGATCTTGCTTCTGAATGCATGGTTTGCAGAAGTGTCTTCACCTCCAGAATGCTGGAGTTGATCTGCTGAAAGCCTGCGGAGATTTGCTCTGACAAGACTTTTAGACAGTTCTGGAAAGATGCATTCAAATGCAAGAACTCTGGCACATAACTCTTTTCCTGACCCCTCTGCCGCTGCCTCCCAGTACCCGCAGGTGTACTAGAGGTGGCAGGGGCAGAAGGGTGGGGTAAAGGGAAAGCGATCTCCTCACCAGCAGCTTCATGTAATGTAGGCGGCCACAATGCTCCTGTGCTGGTGGATGGGACAGATGGGTCGAATGTGTGGGAAGGCTGGGAAGGTGCAGATGTACCGGGGCGGTCGAAGTGTCCCTCGGTGCCGGTCTCCTCAGGGATCGCCTCAGAAGGGTCCAATCGTGCAGGCTCCCGAGTGCTGCTCACCGTGCTGTGGAATAAAGAGAAAAAAAAACAATTAAAATAGTGACATGGTATGGCCCTGGCTGAAAAAAAAAAGTTACATCTAAACATTTTTTTGTCACATGTGGTGTGTAATATTTACCTTCTGGTGAGCATTGTATCCCGGAGGAACGACAGGGCTCGTGCGTACTTGTACTTGCTCCTGCGTCCTCCAGATCCACTCGGGGCCCGCATCTCTTTATTGAACTCCTTCTTGAAACGATCCCTCACAGACCGCCACCGCTTCACAATTCTCTCCCCTGAAACGAGAAAGGACAAAGTGGTTAGTATACAACATCAGTGTTTCCCAAACTCCAGTCCTCATGGTCCCCAGGGGTCATGTTTTCAGGATTTCCAAAGTAAATAGAAATCCTGAACACATGATCCGTGGGGACCATGAGGACTGGAGTTCGGGAAACACTGGTTTAAATCAAGCAATCGGTACTGTATATACTTACGCTCTTTAATCTGGTCCCGAGCTTCGAGGTCCTCCCAGCGGTCCACAAGGAGCGATCAGATTTCCTCCCAGAGTCGTCGGGTAACGATAAGGTCAGCGTGGCGGCGGTCAGCCATATTCCAGAGCGGCTCCCTTTCTCTGACGAGATCGATGAGGTGGTCCACATCGATTCCTCCATCCTCACCGTCAGAGTCGGGAGCACGCTGTGAAGGCTGTTAAAGAAAAATACAAAAATAACATAATTAGCCTCCACAAAAGAAATGAAATAAAAAGTGCAAAAAAACAAAGCAAAAATATTTATACTTACACGCTGGTGACCGCCGCGTTGCTGTCGCCGACGACCCTGGGAGGCACTGCGAGGACCTCTTGGCCGAGCACCAGATTGGGAAGACTAGAGAAGAAAACAAAAAATGTTATGTCTTTGGATGTAGGCATTTGTTTGCTGTGTGTGGTCTGCAGAACATTGTTTTCTATGTGTTGTGTGTAGTGTGATGTTGTGTTTCTGCGTTTGATGCAAAAAACTTACCAATTGTGAGCCCACTCCAAGTGTCTGTCCACCCCTTCCTTCTTCTTCTGGGAGCTCCTCTTCATCTTGTGATTCCTGTTTTGAAATAAAAGGCAATGAATAGACATATATTACAGAGATGATGGATTTTGGAAATAAAAACTTACCGTCAAACGCTGACGATGCGAGGGAGGGCTCCCAGAAGAAGATGTGCTGTCTTCCTGCTGGCCAGACTCCATGGCTGTGGGTGGTGTTCCTGCTGCTGCCATTGCTGCTGCTGCTGCTGCTGCATCTATTGGGCGGCTGTTGAATAAAAAGAAACAAAGGGCCAATGAATATCTTGATATTCCATAGCCCTAGTTTGGAGGAATGGGGGATTTGATAATTACCGTCTCTCATCTGCTGCTGGACTCCCCTCCCGTTGTTCAGCATGCTGCTCCATTTGGGGTGGTGCTGATGGTGCTGCTGCAGATGTCTGCTGCCTTCTCCTGCTCCTGGTTCTTGGCTTGGGTGGCATGTTGGGTGTGGCTGAGGTCCCACTGTCTTGCTTTTATATATGTCTTGTGGGCAGAGCTACTGAGCATGCTCAGACCAAAAAAACCGTATCCGGCCACCGGATCCGGCTGTCGCCGGATCAGGCGCATTGCGGCGCTCATAGGCTTTCATTGTATGAAAAAGCCGGACACGCCGGATCCGGGGTGTCCGGCTTTTTCGCCGGAGACAAAAAAAGTTACAGTAGCCGTTTTTTCCAGACGCCGGATCGCGTCACATTGCCGGATCCGGCGAAAATCGGATGAAACGCATGGCCATCCAGCTCGATTCGGCTCTAATGCAAGTCAATGGGGGGGAAAACGGATCCGGCATTGCATTTCGCCGGATCCGGTTTTTGTCAAAAGCGTCGGATCGCGCCTGACGGCGAAAACCTGATGTGTGAAAGAGGCCTAAATAATACCTTACTAACGCTGAACCTTAAGGCCCCGTCTCACTAAGCAATCTCGGTAGCGAGATCGCTGCTGAGTCACAACTTTTGTGGCGTAGCAGCGATCTCACCAGCGAGATCGCTGTGTGTGACAGCGATCAGCGAGCGGCCCCCCTGCCGGTATCGCTGATCGCTGCAAGAAACCTCTGGACATTTCTTTGGTCGCTGGTCTCCCGCTGGCCAGCACGCATCGCTGTGTGTGACAGGTGGGAGACCAGCGATCAGGTGTAAAAAATAATAAAAAAAATAAAAAATATAGTTATTCTCACCTTCCGACGTCCTGTTCAGCCATCCCGCCTCTCTCCACGCTCCGGTCCCAGTGATCCTTTGCACGAATGACCGCGAGACTTTGTTATCCCGCGAGACCGTGACATCTCGCGGTCATTCATGCAAAGGATCACTGGGACCGGAGCGTGGAGAGAGGCGGGATGACTGAACGCGATGTCGGATGGTGAGAATAACTATATTTTTTATTTTGATTCTATTTTTTACAGGATGGCCAGCGATGCCGGGCGCTCAGCATCGCTGTGCTGATCGCTGGTGAAGCTGTCTGTGTGACAGCTCACCAGCGATCACATAGCGACTTACTAGCGATCCTGACACCTTGATATCGGTGTCGGGATCGCTGGTAAGTCGCTTAGTGAGACGGGGCCTTTACTTTAACACTATATCTCCCTATCTCTATACCTAACCCATAAAGATATACAGTATAAACAGTGTCACAGTACATGAACATAGGTACATTATCTATCAGGTTTATATACAGTATAACAGTATCACATGACACAATACATGTAAGATGTGCAAAACATACCCGATTTTATTAAGAAGATGCGCACAGGGATGCAGGTGCCAAATAAGCACACAGCACACCCCTTACACACCTCCCTCCTAAAGCCATGGTCATCCCCGACCATGCAGTACCAATAAAAATATCCTAAAACATTCTTAAAGCATGTTCAACCACAAACATTATTACACTCTACATAAGAGTTAATTCGCTTCTTAACCTCCTCTGACCCTATTCTTGGTCAGGACAGGTATCGGTCCCACTTGGTTGGGACCCTGGAACATACAATTCAAGGTACTTTGCTAACAGTCCTTTGCAACCCGGCACGATCCTTGGGTTGTCCAGTCAGTTCCAGGGGTCCATTTGACTCGCGTCCCTTTAATTCTGGGACCCGGACACATAAATAGTTCACAATAGGACACACAAGGCCCATTGACCTGTCCCTTTCCTGTTTCTCCCAGTGTCCACATACACATCATGGCCCACATGGCCAATTCACCACGGCTCCAACAGTCCAGAAGCGTTTACATCGATGTTATTCCTTCAGTTCTGACCCGGCTCGCTCATCGGGTGCTCCTGAACATGCTTTACTCCTCCCTCCTATTTTCCGATTGCAGTCCCTTTAAAACATGTGTGCTGGTTTCAACCTCCTAAGAATAAAATTCAGATTAAGCACAATGATAAAACACAGTTCTTAAAGCAGCCACACACTGTCCGTTTTTCACAAGGAGTCTCAATCCCGTAATCCAGCAGGGGGTGCGTTACAAGTGCAAAGAAACTTGGATGGGGAAAACAAAACTTTCAATTCTCTAACTGCAGCCGTGCTGACCGCTCTGTATTCAGGGCTCTTGCCCTCAGGGACGTGTAACAGTCCCATAGATCAGCATACCGTGCAACAAGCAAAACAGATCATTCAAAGGGCTGAACTCTGTCACTGTCTTCATAGCTATCAGCCTCCTGTGCCTCAGACCAGCAAGGGGCGGGGCTCGGCGGCTCTGCAGGCCTCGGCTGTTATGCAGCCCGTGCCCGCATGCGGTCACCTTTTTTCAGGGGTCGCTTAAATTTCACCAAGCCTGCGTTGATCTACACTTTGTCAAAGGTACGGGTCTCCCGGATAAACCCGTACCCACAAGATGGCTTCGTGGACACCAACAGGCCAGTGGTCCGCCGGTCAGCCATTGCACCCCCTCCCAGGCACCGCAGCTCCACCCAGATTTCACGTTCCCTCTGCTTCTTCTCTTCCACAACTTCCGCAATCCAGGCCGCCTGCCCAGAGGATGGAAAGGGGCCCTCCCCCTCCCGGTAACGAGGTGTGGGGCCAAGGGACAGAACATCAGCAAATACAGACTGGCGCACTTTGGACTGGGGCCAGGGATCACTCACCGGCCGCCGCTGGTCATCTGACTCCTGCTGCTCCAGCTCTGCCGCGGGTGCTCCGCGACCATCAATGTCCACCTCTGCAGCTGTGACCCCTTCCAGTTCAGGTATACTCAGCGTGGAATTTTACGGGATGGGCTCCTCTGCAACAGACTCCTCCGGAATGGCTTCTGAGTCCGACGTCTGTGACTCATTGTCGTCGCAGTCAGCGTCCTCTCAATTCAGCCCTTCAAGGCTGGTGTCCTCCGACCTGAACTACTCCACCATCCAGCCACAAGGCCCCACTTCCTGATCAGCCTCTGCCTTCCGTGTCCCATCTGTCTCCGGTTCACCATGACGCTCTGTCCCTGGCAGCTGCTATTATTGCTCTTCGGTGGTAAGAGGGAACCGATCCAGCTTGTACTTCGGCTCATACTCCGCCACTCCCCACAGCCATCTGGGGTGGGCCCTCTCCTGCTCCTGTCACCACCACCACTAAATGCGGCTGACCCCTCCGCAGCATCGGGTGCACGAATGCGCCATCTCTGCCGGTACCGTCTCACACAATGGCGCCGTCCAGCCACGCACATGGTTTTCTTCTTCCTGGCCATGCATGGGCAAGGGCGAAGCCACCACCAGTTGCTCCACCCACTCTGCATCGGGCTCCTACCATCCTTCAGGGATCTGCTGCAGGGGACAGGGTTTCTTCTTCTTCCAGGGGACGTGACTTAAACTCAGACCACTGCCTCCCCTTGATGGATTTACGCACCATTTTTGGCATGGGATGCTCTCAATGGACGGAGCTATCGCCAGCCTCCGAGCCATCATCCACCATTTTAGAGTCTCTCACAGCCGCCACCTAGGCCGTGCTGGGGGTCAATCCATTCTCTGTATGCAAGGAATGGTCCTGCCAACTACGCCAAGTTGTAATGGGGGCCAAGGTGGTAGTTATGGCGAGGGGTCGCTGTTCTGGCACACCCCGGCGCTCCGCTTCATCAGAGTCCAAGTTCAATTCAAACATAACAAGTTTACTTAGCTCATCCAGTTTAGATACAGACACCGCACAGCAATCTTCATACAAGATGGACATTCCTTTCTCTGAACTGTCCCTGGTTCTTCCTGTTATCATTTGTTTCCGAACCGTATCATTCGGTACCGCTGTAGTAATCGCAGGTATGCGGGATGCAGTGACGAGACGGGAGACGGGATGAACTTTAAGATGTAACCTTTATATAAATATAGATGCCTATAGGGGTTATCTCGAGCAACCAAACAAGCTAACAGCAGTTATCCTCGCAGGGATCTAAACAAGAATACACTGGTGACACAAACAAGAATACACTGGTGACACAAACACAACTAACCTGGCAAAGACCAGTCACTATAGGGCCGCGGTATGGCTGACTACGGGTCCAGAATGTTAACTATAATGTGTCACTTATCCTCTCTGACGTCCGGCAGAGCGATGATCGATGATGCTTTGGCGTATAAGCCACTGGGCCCAGCCAACAAGGATTTGGTGGAGACTTCCGGCGTTCCTACGCCCCAGCGAAGTGGGGGCACAGCAGGCCCCTGAAGAGTTCCTCTGCATCGCACCTCCCGGTGGAGGTGGGACGGCGTTGCCCGAGGACCGGATGGTGTAGGCCGCAGCCACCAGCTCGGGACGGGATGGGCAACGGCAGCCGCAGGTGGCAGTAAAAAGGCTGCAGCTACGGGCCGAAGCCGAGCTGCGGGGGCCGCGGGCGGCAGCAGACAGGCCGCAACCGTGGGCTGGGGTGGAGCAGCGGCGGCCAAGGGTGGCAGCAGAAAGGCCGCACCCACAGGCTACAGTTGGGCGGCAGTGGACAGGCCGCACCCGCGAGGTGGAGTCGGGCGGTGGCGGCTGCGGGTGGCAGCGGACAGGCCGAACCTGCGAGGTGGAGTCGGGCGGCAGCGGACAGGCCACACCCATGGGGTGGAGTCGGGCTGCAGCGGCCGCGGGCGGCAGCAGACAGGCCCCACCTGCAGGGTGGAGTCGGGCGGTGGCAGCCACTGGGAGCGCAGGCAGGTGGTCGGTGCCTCTCCGTTGGACGGCTCGGTCCCGTCTCCCTTCTGTCGGCTCTGCTCTCCTTGCTCTGGCTCACGCTCTGGCTCTCTGGCGCCCTCTAGCTTCCTTGCTCCTTCTCTCCTGCTACGTCAACTGCTGGCGTCCTCAGCCCCAACCTTTCTAGAAGTCTCTGTGTTCCGTCCCCTAATTATGTCCCCCGGAAACAGTCCCCCTAGGAACCTTGGTGACAGCCCCCTTGGTTCCGGCCCAGACACACAGCGGGGACTCCTCCTCCTACACCGCAGCTCCCTGAGTAGCCGACTAGCTTGTTCCTAGTGTCCCCCGACCATTTTCCCCATCCTGGGCAGAAGTAAAGGACACCGCTGCCATTCCTTGTCAGACCGTAGATCTTGGACGTCACGGAAGTGTCCCATAAGCTTAGCTGCTGTATCTCTCATGCTGTCCAAATCTGCTTATACTCGTGTGTCTGTCCACCTGTAGGGCCTGGATTCATGAGCCTTTGACATAACACAGCTCCGGTTAGCAACCTCACTGTTCCACTTCTCATCCACTACTAACTACCTCAGGACAAACTCTCCTCACCCTTTTTCTAGCTCCTCCCACTACCAATTGGTTTAACTATTTCTTATCTTAACTCAGTCTAATCTAATCTAGAGTGCTCCCCACTGTTCTAACTACTAAATGATCCCTTACTAAAGGGGGTTTTATACATAGCGATATCGCTATAACGTCACCGATTTTGTGACGTTATAGCGATATCGCTAGCGATATCGCTATGTGTGATACTTACCTCCGACCGGCTCCCCCGCTGTCCATCGCTGATCGCGCGAGAATGTCCGGCTCCATTTCTCATCGTCAGCTTCCTGCTGGGGCTTCCTGCTGTGACAACGAGCGACACGTGGAGGCGGGCTGGAGGACACCAGGATCGCTGTGTGTGAAAGGTGAGTATCGTGCGCTGCATCGCTGCTGCATCGCTGTGAGGTCTGCCTGTGTGACAGCTCACTAGCGATCATTTAGCGATGCACCAGCGATCCTGACCGGGTCGGATCGCTGGTCGGATCACTGGTGCATTGCTAAATGTAAAAGGGCCTTAACACTGAACTTTATTTTAACACAATATCTCTCTATCTCTATCCCTAACCCATAAAGATATATAAACATTATCACAGTACATGAACATAGGTACATAATCTATCAGGTTCATATACAGTAGAACAGTATTACATTACACACCAAATGTAAAACATGCCCAATTTTATTAAGAAGATGAGCACAGGGATGCAGGGCACAAATTAACCCCCAGCACACCCCCTACAGCTGTCCATCAGAGAGTCCCAGACACTCCGAGCAGAGGAATCATGACAACCATTTCTGTATTTTTCACCCAATCCTGATTTTGACTTGCACATAATGATGTGAAATTCTGACCAAATACTGATAGTGTGACTGTAGCCTAACCAATAAGAGAGCGTGCATTTCTCGTATTTAAGGCTAGTTTCACATTAGCGCCTTTTTGCACAGCGTTTCGTGCACACTTGAAACGCATTAAAAGACACTTGCGAGCGCATGTAAACGCAGCGATTTTTTGACGCATCAGCGTGCGCATGACGACAAAAAAACGCAGCGTTTGTATGCGTTTTCATGCGTTTGCATTTTTATGCGCATGCGTTCTCTAGGTGTCCCATTTCACAGGAGAAAAATCCTTGAAAAATGCTTGAAGCAGACTCCACCAATGGGACACCAGTGGGCGTGTGTCATGGGAATGCTTTATATAGATTCTGGACAGTCTGCAATTTCCCCAACTGTTTGGGAGCAGTGGATGGGAAACACATCCGGATAATAAAACCAAAAGAACAGGTTCTGAGTACTTTAACTATAAAAAGTACTTTTCTACAGTACTCATGGCCATTGCGGATGCAGACTGTTTGTTGTGGTGGACATTGGGGCATTTGGCCGGGGGAATGACTCACAGGCTTTTAAGAACTCTGACATGGGCTGTAGGTTGTATGGTAAACATTTTAATTTTCCCACGCCATGGCCTCTTCCCCACACCGAAGGTCCGCCACAGCCATCTGTAATGGTTGGGGATGATGCATTCCAAATGTGCCAAAACCTACTGAAACACTACTCCAGTAGTGACTTGGACCACACCAAAAAAATCTTTAATTACAGACTGACCAGGGCCCGAAGAACTGTAGAGTGTGCTTTTGGTATTCTTGTCTCCAGATGGCGATACGTGTGGGGTATGATCCTGGGTGTAGCACCCACTTGGTTATAGCTGTATTTTCACTGCGACCTTATTATTGCTTGCTCTGGAGTAATTTTTGTGTGGTACAATTGAATATTGGATTGTGGGCATTGGCCATATTGCTGTTGGCTTATTATGGCCTGTGTGCCCTAACCAGTAAATATTTAGGGACACATGCATGGAATTATTTCATGCAGTGATTGTGCAATATTAGGACCCTTGGTTTCCATGAGCAGGTTTATGGGGTGGTTGTTGTGATTAATTGCAGTGAGGTTGGACCACATGGTTGATATACAGGTTATTACAGCATAATCTATAAGTGTGATATGCCATACTTCACTGTTATATATTGTGGGATGCTTCATATGTTTTTATTATGTTTTTAATTGTATTGCTGCATCAATAAAACATTGTTTTTGTACTGGTTCAGTGTGCGCTATTTGCAGTGGTTCTTTTTCTTCTCTTCTCATGTTTATTATTCCACTGTTGCTGCACCTAAACCTTCATTTATATATTTGTGATTGGTACAGTTGGTGCGCCCCATTTTTGTTATATACAGATGGCGCATTCTTGGCACAGCCATTAATCTAAAGCTGGAAACAGTGGATGAGGTGGTGAAGGCATTTGTGGTTCTTCATAATTTTGTTATGGCTAAAGAACACCCTAACTTTGAACTCGAAGAACCAGGGCGTCATTGTCCAGAAATTGTGGAACCTAGAAAAAAAAATTAGATTCTTGGAAATATTTGTAAATGAAAAAGATAGAAAAACATACAGAAAAGAAGAAAGATTTAAGATGAAAAACAGGACAGAAAAAAAGCCAGGGAAAAAAAATGGACATTCACAGTCAGTCTATACTTACAGCCCATCTCACCGCCAACACTTGGCTTGGCTGCTCCTGCACTTCAGATTCTGAAAATGTGTCTGATGATGTCTGAAAAAGAACAAAAATTAATTTTAAACATGTGTACATGTTGAAGCAAATACTTGTAGGGCAGGAAGATACTCACATCACACTCTGCTTGGGCCAGTTCATCCCCAGAAGACATGCTGCAATAAAAAAAATAAAAGGCATTAGTACATAATACATTTGAAATCAGAGGCAGACATTAGGTTTTAGAATACTCACATTCTTGAAGTTGCAGCTTTGCTCAAAATGAAGAAAGGTCTCTGGTCTCTTGCAGGCTTTCTGTAGAGTATTGTTATTCCAGTGCAAACACCTTCTTTTATCTACACAACCCCCCAAACAATGTTGCTTTGTGTAGGAGGTGGTTTAAACCAGTGTCTAGACATTGTTTGCTCAAAAATCGAATGCGCTCAAAAGCGCTGGAGTGCGCATGACTAAGCGCACGCCTGCGTTCCCATAGATGGTAATATGTTATTTTGGCGCATTCCGTGCGCACGCGATCGCATGCGGTTTTTTTTTACGAGGTTGGGCGTAACAAAAAATGCAGCATGTAGCGTCTAGCGCACACCTGGAAAAAGCGCATGCGCAGAAAAACGCTGATGGATGCATGCAAGCACTAGACCATGCGCCCGCCATGTTAAACATAGGGGCACAAGGCACATGCGACCGATAGCGCACGATGCACTGCGTGCAAAAACGCTAATGTGAAACCAGCCTAAGAATGTAGATTTAACATCTTTGTGCTCCTGAAAATTTCTACCAGTAAAAGCTGCTTTGTTTTTACTACTGAAAATAATACAATGGTTACACAATAGGGAACAGTGAAAAGGTTCATTATGCTCAGAGCAGCTTTGCTCATGCAGTAATAAAGAAACAATGAGGGTTACCCATAGTTTATTGTCAGTTCCTTCTACAATTATTGATATTAAATGTACCTTCATCCAAGCACATCGTGTATGTAATCTGTTTTTTAATGAAAAGACCTTGGCAGGTAAAGGATTTACGGCATCTTTTTAGAAGCTTCCCAATGTCTTGAAAGAACCATGAATTGGAACATTGCAAGTAGAGCATGCAAACAATCCTTAAGATCTAATTGTTCTAGAAAGTGAGTTTTCTGCATTTAATTACAAGACAACATACTTCTTCTAGTAGACACAATGTGGATACATAAAATAAACTATGGGATCTAAATTCTCATGGAGTTGGTGTTCTCAGTGTCACGAGGTTTCCGCAGCAGAGAGGAGCCAGAAGACTGCGGCGTCTGATTGCGCCTACTCCTGAGCTGAGAATAAGCACTTCTCCTTCATTTTAATAGGGTTTATTCCTTTTGGCAGAACAGGGGTTAATCCGCCATGTAGGAAAACTCTGAGCTCTCAGCTGAGCTCAGCTAGCCACTCTCATTCCCGTTAAAATCTGGCTCCTGATTCAAATCCATGTCAGAGCTAGCGTTTGCTGCATGGTTTAGGAGGAGGAGAGGTGTTCAAATGAGAAGGAGTTCTGAAGGAGTTATCTGTGACTATTGCATGGTTTGTATGTGTGGTAATTCCTTTCCCTCCTTTACTTTGGTTTATTCCACTTTCTCCACTCCCAGGTGCGTTCTTCTGCTATATGTGAGTGAATATTTCATATGCCTGGTGTTTTCTGTTAACTCTCGTGTGTGTTGCCTTGTTTGTCGAGTTAGTGTACAGCGGTGCACAGTACCTCCCCTCTTTTGTGGGTGGGGGAAGAGAACAGACGGAGAGCTAACTCAGGAGTTAAGGCAAATGTGGTGGCCCCGGCATCTTCACATTCAGGAGTATCCCGAGGAATAGGGCGAGCTAGGGCACCCCTAAGGTAAGGGACAGGGAAAGAGCCCCTGGTGTCGGGTCACCCAAAAACTGTGTTGTGACACTCAGACCAATTGTTATTTCCAGAATGTAATCAATTTGGCTTTCTTCAAGAAAGATGAAAACTGTACCTTTAATGTCACCTATAGGTGGACATCTTTAGTCTAGGCAATGCAACTAGGTAAACTGTGTACAAAATAGCTGTGCTCCAAATGGAATGAAATGCCTTATTAACGTACCCTGCAAGTCAATGTCCAACCCATTAAAGAGCCTTGAATCATGACTAGGGATTTTAGCTAAGCCATAGTCTGCTCTTAACTGTAGACAATGGTTTCAGATTAATTGAAAAAAAAACTTTATTTCAATCAATCATCAAAAGCAAATGCCAGGCTGCATCACAATGCAGACAATCCTGAATTCATGATAGTTCTTTGACTGTGTTGCGCAACCTGAGAGAAGCTACACTTTTTTCCAAACAATCTCAACTATGGTAGGATGGAGCCATGAAATTATCTGCATTAAAAGGGTTGTGCCACCATAGAGAATACATTTAACTAAGCAGAAAAAGTGGAAATGAAGGGTTTTGAAATTTATAGCTATTAAAAATTATGCTCCATTCAAAAATAATCATCATTCTGAAGTATGCTCCCTGGTGTTATTCCTCCTCCAAGCTTTATCCATCCTCCCAGTGGCTGATCAGCTGGCCAAGCATGCGCAGTTTCCCCACCCCCAGAGTACACAATGTATGGGAGACGCTCCCCACGCTCACACAGGTCTTACAGCAGGTATGGACTGGGACTGCAATTCAGCCCTGGAATTTGAAATCACACAGGCCCATGCTGTTACTGTCCCCGAGCACTAGATGGAATATATAACTAATATTACCATGGGTGGAGAAAAGCAAGATTTACTACAAGACCAATATTTCTAGTGATACCCATGGCCTGCTGGGTTAATTGACAGAGGCAGCGACTTTGTGCTTCCTCACAACTCTTAACAGGATGGGTGTCTTTAGAACACTGATTCTGTTAACAACGTAGCAGACAAGGCTGCTCATGACCAGACAGGCCCTTCTGGCATTTGCCAGATTTGCCAAGTGGCCAGTCTGGCCTTGTCTGACAGCATGAGCAGGATGCAGTTTGTCGACCTTTCTCCCTGCGCTTACACAGGTCTGACAATGGGTGAGATCGTTCTGCTTCACATGCTTGCGGTCAGAGCTGTGTGAGCGCGGGAAGAGTCTGCCTGCAATTGTGCTCACATAGCTCTGACCGTGCGCATGTGAGCACAGTGGCAAAAATCACTGCACGCGCTTCTGTGCTTTTCAGCAATCTGCATCCTGCACATCCTGTCAGACCTGTGTGAGCGCGGGGAGTGTCTCACATACGTTGTGCACACTGGAGGTGTGGAAGTGGGGGAACTATTTTATGATGACAGTAACTGCGCATGCTCGGCCAGCTGATCGGACGGATAAACCTTGCAAATGGAATAAAGTCAGGGGGCATACTTCCGAAGATGAAAGCTTGTTATTTTTGAATGGAGAATAATTTTATACCTGTAAATTACAAAATAATTTATTTCCACGTTTTCTGCTTAGTTAAATGTATTCTTTATGGTGGCACAACACCTGTAAGTCCTTAGAATGGACTTGCCAATAGTATTTGTTTTCCAAATGTTGAGTTGGAGTCTCTCCAGCTCTTTCTCGCCCCCAAAATTGAGAAATCTTGATAGTTCAAGGGATATTCTAGTTGTAGCAGTAGGAGCTGTTTCATTTATTGCCAAGTCACCCTTCTCCAGACAGGTTGTTAGAAAGAGCGGGACATGGACTGATCCACACAGCCACTTTCAGTTCTAAGAGACCTGTTGACTAGTGTTGAGCATTCCGATACCGCAAGTATCGGGTATCGGCCGATACTTGCTGTATCGGAATTCCGATACCGACTTCCAATATTTTTTCAATATCGGAAGTCGGCATCGGAATCGGAAGTTCAAAGTTGATTGACAGCCTGACGTCATCATGATGCGCGGTGTGTGCGCATCATGATGCGCCGTCATTTCGGGCCTTCCGGGGGTCTCTGCCGGCCTGCCGGGGGGCTGTGCCGGCCTGCCGGGGGGCTTTGTGGACTGCCCGGGGTCTGTACCGGCCTGCCGGGGGGCTGTGCCGGCCTGCCGGTGGTCTGTGCACCCTGTGGGGGTCTGTACCGGCCTGCCGGGGGGCTGTGCCGGCCTGCCGGTGGTCTGTGCACCCTGTGGGGGTCTGTGCCGGCCTGCCGGGGGGCTGTGCCGGCCTGCCGGGGGGCTGTGCTGATGTCCGGGGGTCTGTGCAAGCATCGTCCGATGGGACTACAAGTCCCATCTGGCGATGCCTGCTACCATGACAGTGATTGACACATTAGCCAATGATGGGACAGTAGTAGTCCCATCATCCGGCTAATGTGTTAAATGTTAAAAAAAAAAAAAAATACTACATACATACTACATGCATGCTACATACATACTACAAGCTACATACATACTACATACATACTACATACATACTACATATATACTACATGCATGCTACATACATACTACATGCATGCTACATACATACTGCATGCTACATACATACTACATACATACTACATACATACTACATACATACTACATATATACTACATGCATGCTACATACATACTGCATGCTACATACATACTACATACATACTACATACATACTACATACATGCTACATACATGCTACATATATACTACATGCATGCTACATACATACTACATGCTACATACATACTACATACATACTACATACATACCACATACATACCACATATATACTACATACATACTACATACATAACACATATATACTACATACATACTACATACATACTACATATATACTACATATATACTACATGCATGCTACATACATACTACATACATACTACATGCTACATATATACTACATACATACTACATACATACTACATACATACTACATACATACTACATGCATGCTACATGCTACATACATACTACATATATACTACATGCATGCTACATACATACTGCATGCTACATGCATGCTACATACATACTACATACATACTACATGCTACATACATACCACATATATACTACATACATACTACATACAATACATTCATACAATACATACATAGACATACAGTACATATAACATAGAGTAACATACTTACCAATACTTGTCACATTGTTCCCCGAAGCCATTGTCTTTTACGGAATAAATATTAACATAACAAACCACAAAAATACTCACCCACGATCCGAAGCAGTCCACGAGTGTGTCCCACGACGATCTTGGGTAGAGAACTGCAGCATCAGCTGTTGCTGCCGTTCTCTACGGGCTGCAGGAATCCAATGACGGAAGGTAGGTATCCTTCCGCACTGTATTCCTCCGCCACTTAAAAAAAAAAAAGTCCCTAGTCTCACTTTATGCCATTGCTGTGTGGGAAATTCCCACGCAGCAATGGCATAAAGTGAGACTAGGGACTTTTTTTTTTTTTAAGTGGCGGAGGAATACAGTGCGGAAGGATACCTACCTTCCGTCATTGGATTCCTGCAGCCCGTAGAGAACGGCAGCAACAGCTGATGCTGCAGTTCTCTACCCAAGATCGTCGTGGGACACACTCGTGGACTGCTTCGGATCGTGGGTGAGTATTTTTGTGGTTTGTTATGTTAATATTTATTCCGTAAAAGACAATGGCTTCGGGGAACAATGTGACAAGTATTGGTAAGTATGTTACTCTATGTTATATGTACTGTATGTCTATGTATGTATTGTATGAATGTATTGTATGTAGTATGTATGTAGTATATATGTGGTATGTATGTAGCATGTAGTATGTATGTAGTATGTATGTAGCATGCATGTAGCATGCAGTATGTATGTAGCATGCATGTAGTATATATGTAGTATGTATGTAGCATGTAGTATGTATGTAGTATGTATGTAGTATGTAGCATGCATGTAGTATGTATGTAGTATATATGTGGTATGTATGTAGCATGTAGTATGTATGTAGCATGCATGTAGTATATATGTAGTATGTATGTAGCATGCATGTAGTATGTATGTAGTATATATGTGGTATGTATGTAGCATGTAGTATGTATGTAGCATGCATGTAGTATATATGTAGTATGTATGTAGCATATATGTAGTATGTATGTAGCATGTAGTATGTATGTAGTATGTATGTAGTATGTATGTAGCATGTAGTATGTATGTAGCATGCATGTAGTATATATGTAGTATGTATGTAGCATGCAGTATGTATGTAGCATGCATGTAGTATATATGTAGTATGTATGTAGCATATATGTAGTATGTATGTAGTATGTATGTAGCATGCATGTAGTATATATGTAGTATGTATGTAGCATATATGTAGTATGTATGTAGCATGTAGTATATATGTAGTATGCATGTTGCATGCATGTAGTATATATGTAGTATGCATGTTGCATGCATGTAGTATATATGTAGTATGTATGTTGCATGTAGTATATATGTAGTATGTATGTTGCATGTAGTATATATGTAGTATGAATGTAGCATGTATGTAGTATGTAGTATGAATGTAGCATGTATGTAGTATGCATGTTGTATGTATGTAGCATGTAATTATTTTTTTTTTTTGTACATTCAACACATTAGCCGGATGATGGGACTACTACTGTCCCATCATTGGCTAATGTGTCAATCACTGTCATGGTAGCAGGCATCGCCCGATGGGACTTGTAGTCCCATCGGACGATGCCTGCACAGACCCCCGAAGCCTGCACAGCCCACCGGAGCCTGCACAGCCCCCCTGGCAGGCCGGCACAGCCCCCCGGCAGGCCGGCACAGCCCACCGGAGCCTGCACAGCCCCCCTGGCAGGCCGGCACAGCCCCCCGGCAGGCCGGCACAGACCACCGGAGCCTGCACAGACCCCCTGGCAGGCCGGCACAGCCCCCCGAAAGGCCCGTACAGACCCCAGAGAGGCTGTACAAGGGAAAAACAGGATTTTTCTTATTCCGATACCGGAAGTCCCATAGACTTGAATGGGACTTCCGGTATCGGAATCGGCGATACCGATACTTTTTTTTAATATCGGCCGATCCATTCCGATCCGATACTTTGAAGTATCGGACGGTATCGCTCAACTCTACTGTTGACTCAATGTAGAGGCCTATAGCAGAGTGGAGGTGTTGGAAATGCCTTGAATATAATTATCCATTTACCTTTGTCCATTTTATCCTTTTCACTCTTTCCATTTTGGAGCTCAACGCAAAACATGAGACAGTTCTGGTAATGACATTATGAGCAATGACATGGAGTGGCAAGGCGTGTGCTTTGTATTAACTTGAACTTCACAGTTTATACATGCTGCCCGATCCATGGGCAGCATGTACAGTAAAAGGCACTTGCTGTATGATTATTTGATTCTGAAATACTGCAGTGTTTCAAAGAAAAATATACTGTAAATGCAACCGCGCACCGAGCCATGTTGGAGACTAGTCAGACAGGTGGGTCCCATGCAGCTTCTCCTCGCATGATGAGTGGGAGTGGTAGGTCTCTCCTTATACGCACAAGGGGAGAGACCTGTCACTCCAGGACAAGGAAAAACAACCATGGACCCACTTATCGGACTAGTCTTCATCGAGGCTCATTCCCTGGTGTCTTTTCAAGTATATTTTTCTCTGAAGCAACACAGTTTTTCAGAGTCAGATACTGTATACCTGGCAGAAATTATACAGCAGGATCCTGATACATGCTACTTGTGGATTGATCAGCATGTATCAGCTGTCAGGTTAACTTTAAAACACAAACAGGATCTCAATTTAGAGCACAAGAATTAGTACAATGAAAAGATGTCTGATGCTCTATGATCCAGTTCTTTTGAATGACTTTGACCAACAAGAAGTCAAAGGAAGTCCACTTCGTCTCTGTAAAGAGCATGGCAGGTGACCTTAGCCTCTGAAGCCCAGCTGAATTTGTTGGAGTATATAACACCTGCAGGTATCTGCTGGAGCGACTGTGTGGAGAAGGGTTCATGCTGGCGTTAAACCATTTTTATAGGCATCACATCTACAGTGGGTGTGGAAAGTATTCAGACCCCTTTAAATTATTCACTCTTTGTTTCATTGCAGCCATTTGGTAAATTCAAAAAAGTTTCTTTTTTTCTCATTAATGTACACTTTGCACACCTTCTTGACTGAAAAAAACAGAAATGTAGACAATTTTGCAAATTTATTAAAAGAGAAAAACAGAAATATCACATGGTTATAAGTTTTCAGACCCTTTGCTCAGCATTGAGTAGAAGCACCCTTTTGACCTAGCACAGCCTTGAGTCTTCTTGGGAATGATGCAACAATTTTTTCACACCTGGATTTGGTGATTCTCTGCCATTCTTCCTTGCATATCCTCTCCAGTTCCAAAAGGTTGGATGATGAACGTTGGTGGACAGCCATTTTCAGGTCTCTCCAGAGATGCTCAATTGGGTTTAGGTCAGGGCTCTGGCTAGGCCAGTCAAGAATGGTCACAGAGTTGTTCTGAAGCCACTTCTTGGTTATTTTAGCTGTGTGCTTCGGGTCATTGTCATGTTGGAAGGTAAACCTTCAAACAAGTCTGAGGTCCAGAGCACTCGGGAAGAGGTTTTCAACCAGGATATCTCTGTACTTGGCAGCATTCATGTTTCCTTCAATTGCAACCAGTTGCTCTGTCACTGCAGCTGAAAAACACCTCCATAGCATGATGCTACCACCACTATGTTTCACTGTTGGAAATGTATTGGGCAGGTGATGATCAGAGCCTGGTTTTCTCCACTCATATCACTTAGAATCATCACTAAAAATTTCTATCTTCCTCTCATCAGACCAGAGAATCTTATTTCTCATGGTCTGGGAGTTCTTCATGTGTTTTTTAGCAAACTCTATGTGGGCTTTCATATGTCTTGCACTGAGGAGATGCTTCCATCAGGCCACTCTGTCATAATGCCCCAAATAGATTTACAAAGAAAGAATTTTTGGATTTAAACGTGCGCTGCTAGACAAACGACTCATTGCAGATTGTATATTTATATACTTTTAATTCCCAACGCGTTTCGAAGTTAACACTTCTTCCTCAGGGGATGATATGTACAGTCAGCCAAAGTAGTTCCCGGTTTTATACAGACAAAGTTCAAAAATTGGCGCCAAAGGTCACATGTTACAGGGAGAAAATGTCAAAGGTCATCAGTATTAAAAAAATGTACAAAAGAGTTGTTTAAAACTATATTGTTTCCACCATAATAAATTCTCTTGAAACATTTATTTACAGATCACTTGAAAAAAAGAGAGAGAAAAGAGATGAAAAATATAAAAATATAAGAGGATAGACCTGTGTTAGAACTAAAAAAAAAGGGGACCGAAATGAGCTGCAGACAGGAAATCAGACCACCATCCTACGTGAACAGACTAATGAAAATGAAAAAGGAAGAAGAAGGATAATGAATAAATGTATATATATGTATTAAAAACGATTTTTATTCAATATTAAATAAAATAATAAAAATGTTTAATATATATAAAAATGTGTAGTTGCGTACTAATTACTTAGTAAAAATGTATGCATGATATAAATAAAATGATGATTATTGGGAAAAAAAAAAAATTTATGTATATACTATATGAATATTTAAATAAAAAATTATGTTAATTAGACAGTTATTATTAGTGAATTGATAAAAGGTAAAATGATAAAAAATATTAAAAAGGGGTTCATCATATGCTGATAAAAAATTATAGTTATAGGCACATGTAAAAAACACACGGTGATGTCGATGTAATAAAAAACTAAGACAATCAGTGGCTCACAGAAAAAGGAGAAAGCTCCCAAAAGAAGGGAGCAACCAGAGCAGACAGGGACGACGGATCGCATCCAAGAAGAGGAGAGACCAGAGGAACCGCACCTGTCCAGACCCAAATGGTGGAGGGCTGCAGTGATAGTTGACTTTGTGGAACTGTGGCACCCCCAGGAGAATAGTCGCCACAGTGGCATTACCTTCCTCCTAGGGAGTGTGATGTCATGCTTGGAAGCAATGAAGGGTCTCTCTGTCAGGTAAATACAACACACAGCACAGTTCCCACTCCAGGTCAGCAGAGGGAGCTCTGAACCAAAACTGGGGGAGGAGCTGCTCTATGGGGGCCAGGAAGGGGAAGTTTAGTCAGTTCGTGTGAGGAGGGCGAAGTGTGTGGACAAGAGGAGAAGAGCTGGAGGATTGAGAGAGTTCAGGCTCACTTCTAGCGTAGCGCATGTTCCGGAGTCCAGTCTCCGAGGTTGTATGGATACTGATGTTCCTGCAGCAGAAACTGGAGGAATAGGAAGCTGTAAATGCTCTGTTCCCACATAAGACTCGGAGGCACAACAGCAACATGTGAGCCAGAAGAAGGAGGCTACAGCTGTCTGCCATACAAGGGGGTTCTAAAAGAGAGCAAGCAAGAGGAACTTCAGTGTAACTCAGTACTGCATGTACCTCAGATAAGCGTTAGAAAGGAGACTACACAACCCATCTGCATAGAGCGATTCCTGAGTTGCTTCCAGGCTGGCCAACTCCTGTTCCATCTGTAATCTGGATCCTGGACTGCACTTGCAAAGCAAAGTAAAGGTAAAGGAAACTGCACCCTGTTGTGTCATTACCTTCTTCCTGCAACCCCTTCAGTACTGCTACATCTCTGTGCCTAACACTGCACCCTCTCACTCAACACCTATTACTACTGCCCTGGGACTACAGCTCTACCTGTGGGGAGCTCTTACATCCTGCTGCCTTATACCATCTGTCCCAGAGGATCTACCTGCAGCGTCGGTTTAACCCCTTCATTGCCGAGCACCACAGGTGGCGTCACGTATCATCCACTGATAAACTTTAATCAGCCACGCTTAACCCCTTTTACATGGACGCCCAGGGCCATGGACCGGGTCACCGTTACTGTGACACTTTCCTCTGAGATACCGGCCCGGTACCGAGTACCCCACTGCCCTGGCGGGCGACCCAGAACTTTCTCCCATCTCCCTACTGCATCTGTGGAGCTCGGCCACAGCGATCTTGGGGTTCTATTTTACCTCCCTCACCAAGGCTCTTCTCCCATGATTGCTCAGTTTGGCTGGATGGCCAGGTCTAGAAAGACTTCTGGTGGTCCCAAACTTCTTCCATTTAAGGATTATGGAGGTCACTGTGCTCTTAGAAACCTTGAGTACTGCAGAAATTCTTTTGTAACCTTGGCCAGATCTGTGCCTTGCCACAATTCTGTCTCTGAGCTCCTTGATCCATTCCTTTGACCTCATGATTCTCATTTGGTCTGACATGCACTGTGAGCTGTGATGTCTTATATAGACAGGGTTGTACCTTTACAAATCAAGTCCTATCAGTTTAATTAAACAAAGCTGGACTCCAATGAAGTAGTAGAACCATCTCAAGGAGGATCACAAGGAAATGGACAGCATGTGACTTAAATATGAGTGTCTGAGCAAAGGGTCTGGATACTTATGACATGTGATATTTCAGTTGGAATTTTCCTTGGAAAATGTTTCCAGTTCAGTGAGATTCCTGGGTCATCTTGCATGCACTGCTATGTTCAGGTCTAGCCACAGATTTTTAATGATGTTCAGATCAGAGGACGGTGAGGGCCATTGTAAAAGCTTCAGCTTGCGCCTTTTGAGGTAGTCTATTGTGGATTTTGACATGTGTTTAGGATCATTATCCATTTGTAAAAGACATCCTCTTTTTAACTACAGCTTTTACATGCCCAAACTTTTACATGCCACTGTAGTCTGATCAGATGAGACCAAAATTGAACTCTGCTACAGGTTTTTAGTCTGTGACTTATGTCCATAGTGTCTGTTATATGGATCGCCCGCCAGGGCAGTGGGGATACTCGGTAACGGGCCGCTTCTTAAAGGGGTAGTGTCATGGCAGCGGTGACCCGGTCCATGGCCCTGGGCCTCCAATAAAAGGGGAATAGTGAAAAAGGGAAAAATAAAGTGTTTGTAATAAAGTGTTCATGATGCCACCTGTGGTACTCAGCAATAAAGATGTTAGCTGACACTGTAGATTCAGTCCATTGGGACTGTATGCTGAAACTACCTGTTAAGGGGATACCTTCCTTGCTTCCAGGCATGACATCACTCCCCCCTTGGAGGGAGGCAAGGCCATTGTGGCAACCGAACTCCTGGGGTGCCACATTCCCCCCTAGCACAATTCAGTGTTCCCGGACTGAGAAAACATAAAAGAAACATTTTAACAAGCAAACAAACAAATCAACCAAAACTATTTACAAGATTTTAACATCAATTCAGTAAAGTTCTGAAATGGGGTGTCCTTTTTCACCATTCACAGTACAATATGGGGGGACACATCTCAAACCCCCAATGTAGGCCCTGGGCGTGACTACAGGACATTAGTAGTCTCCAGGTTGGACTACTTCTTCGGTCACGCCAGATGGTTCTTGTTCTGTAGTCATTAGTGCTAACTATCTACAAACATTTTCCTGGTCACTACGAGTCCAGTGACCCAATTGTCCATAAGAATGCTCAGAAGCCCTTACAGTAGTCTCTGTAGGCTCATATGCTTAGTAGTTGCAGTTATAAACATTATTAACTTATTTACATTTCCTATGTACACAGTCTACTTATATGCAGAACCTCATAGGGGGCAGGCCTTTGGTACTACGGATAGACCTGCGCAGCACTGGTGTTGGTGGTGTCCTTATCGGATTCGCTGTGCTAACTACCACTGGTGTAGTGCACTCTCTACTGGCTACGCTATGGGTGACTCTACGTAGCATGGGTATATAACTGATTTTCTAGGACCACTTCTGCTCACTGTGGGCACGGCAGATTCCCTGCTGGCA
Organism: Dendrobates tinctorius; assembly: GCF_039654945.1. Lineage (NCBI taxonomy): Eukaryota > Metazoa > Chordata > Amphibia > Anura > Dendrobatidae > Dendrobates > Dendrobates tinctorius. Next base: position 15,362,719 of record NW_027361812.1, read on the forward strand.
GGGTGAGGATTCTCTTGCCCCACTGCTGGTGTGGCTTGTTGATCTTCAGGCTGGTCTTGTGTCACATCTCTCTCTGCCACTTCTAGTTGAGGAAAGGTTAAGACGGGCACGACTATGACCTGGTTCACTCTTGTCTAATTTGAAGGGAACTCACCAAGGACAGTGCTGATCTTTTCTTCCACTTTTTCTACTGACTGAGAAATGTCTTTGTCTTCAATCCTTTCCTTAATTTGGTCAGGGCATGGTTTTAGGTGATCCCTTGACACTGCTGTTGAGGTTTCTCCTCCATTTTTGCTGATAAGGCACACCTTGGTATTGTCAAAGTTTGAAGGCATGATGGTATATGGTTCAGCTTCCAACTGATCATCAAGTTTGTGTACTCGTCTCTTTTGAGTACCTGTTCTCCAGGTGACAAGGGAACTGCAGGCACATGCTGATTATAGTTTCTTTCTTGCTTCTGTCTTGCTTGGGCTAGACTCTTGTCTATGCATTCTTGCACTTTGCGGTACTGCTGCTTCCGCTCTATATCCCAATCTGCATCTGGTGATGTTGCTTCAGGTGTTAAGACTCCCATGTCCAAGTCAATGGGTAACTTGCCAGGTCTTGCTGTCATCAAGTAGGCTGGAGTATAGTTGGTGGAGTTTACAGGGATATGATTGTAGAGATCTACCAGATCCGGAAACTTCTCTGGCCACAGGTTTCTCTCTTCCAAGGGCAAGGTCTTCAATAGGTCAATTACCACTTGGTTCATTTTCTCACACATGCCATTTTTCTGTGGATGGTATGGCGGCGTCCTGATTTTCTTGCAGCTGTACAGGTTACAGAACTCCTGGAACACTTCTGCTTCAAAGGCTGGGCCTTGGTCGGTAAGCACTCATTTAGGGTAACCATGCAGTCGACAAAAGTGTTGTTGAAATGCTTTGGCCGCTGTCTTTGCTGTTTGGTCCTTGACAAGCACGACTACCAGGAACCTTGAGTAATGGTCAACAATGATGAGGTCGTAGACATGGCCTGAACAGCTTGGGACCAGCTTCACATGGTCTAAGGCTACCAACTCAAGTGGCTGTTTGGTGTTTTTTGGCTGTAACGGGGCTCGCTGGCTGTTACAGTTCTTCCTGAGCAGGTCCACACACCCGGCACCAATCTCCAATGCCTTTCTCATGCTAACCCAGTAGAATCTCTTGCGAAGTAGGACCTTCAACTTCTTCCATCTAAAGTGTCCTGCTCCATCCTGGTACGCTTCCAGGACAATTGGTGTATCTCGCTTCGGGACTACCACCTGCCAGACCAGTTTGTGAGTTCGGGTGTTGACACTCCTCTGACACACCTTTCCCTCGTAGATAAACAACCTGCCATTTTCCTTCCACAACTGTTGGGTCTCTTGTGGAGCATCCGGGACGCCAGTCAGCTTGCCTCAGTAACTCCTTCACCAGACAGACTGCAGGGTCGCTATCCTGCGTCTCTGTCCACTCATGGTGGGGCAATGGGTTTAGCGTGGCCTCTTTCACGATGTAGCGCTTGCTTTTCACCCCTTAGGTGCATTGGGCCATAACTGGCCAGTGAAAGGCAGGTAACTCGATTTTTTCAAGTGCCTCTGGATCTTCTTCTCCATCTGGTAAGTTGGGCATTCTGGACAGTGCATCAGCATTGGCGTTCTTATGTCCTGCTTGGTACTTGATGCTAAACTAGTAGTTGGACAGCCGGGACATCTATCACTGCTCCAGCGCACCTAGCTTTGCGGTTTCTAAGTGAGTCAGTGGATTGTTGTCCATGAAGATGGTAAACTTTGCCACGGCTAGGTAGTGTTTGAATCGCTCGGTCACAGCCCAGACTATGGCAAGGAACTCCAGTTTAAAGGAGCTGTAGTTGTCAGGGTTCCTTTCAGTGGGACGAAGCTTCCTGCTGGTGTAGGAGATTACCCTTTCTTTGCCTTTCTGTACCTGTGACAGTACTGCTCCCAGTCCCACGTTGCTGCCATCAGTATAGAGGATGAATGGTTGGTCATAGGACTCCTGAGTATTGTGGTAGCCAGGCCGCTCCCGGTATATATGGCATTGATAGCAGCATTACAGGGACTGCAGCGGCGGTCGCCACATCTTGCTACGCTCTGGGGACTGTGGCTGTGCCGGCCACTGGATTCTGCTGTGCTATGGGGGCTGCAGCTGTACCTGCCTCCGAATCTTGTGGCACCCTGGGGGCGGCGGCTGCGTCTGCCAGATCTTCATCTGCGCTGGACATTTTCTTCCCCCCTAGTGAATCTTAGCCAGGTTCTGAGTTTCCACTGGCTTAAAAGGCTGTTGCTCCGTCGGCTGCATGAACAGTGCGCGCCGGGATTCCAGGCCTCAGCTCCCTGTTCTCCACCAGCTGATGTATCCGTGCGCAGTACTTCTCTTTTTGCGCTCTCTCCGGCTCCGGCCACAACGGCACACCCCTTCTGCTTCCTGCACACCATGTGGCACTGTAATGGCGGCAATTTACCCAATTCAATACAGTCTATGGCACACAGTACCCGGGGTACGGATCCTGTTTCAGCTTTTGAATTTCCACAAAAATTTAAAATAACCAATAAATTTTGTTCGACTTCACAATTGTGTCCCACTTGTTGTTGATTCTTCACCAAAAATTTACATTTGGTATCTTTATATTTGAAGCATGATATGTGTGAAAAGGTTTAAAAGTTCCAGGGGGCCGAATACTTTCGCAAGGCACTGTATATAAAAGCACACACTGATCTATACTTTGTATAATGTATATACATTATTTGTTCAATTCCTTTTGTTATATACATAATCGTACATATATACACTTATAAATCTCATACGTCTCTCTCCCCCATCCATCCATTCATTCATTTTATCACAGTAGAACATGATTAGTCAGTGAGGTTGAGCGGGGATAATTTTTATTGTCAGGGCAGGTGTTCTGGGTCCTTTTGTTACTTCTATGCACTGTGTCAGACCTGGCAAAGTGTGGCCTGTGGGCCGGACCGAGACAGCTGTGGAGCTGGGAACCAGAGGCCGCACCGTGTCCGCCCACTCGCTCGCTGTCTCAATCTGCGTTGACTGCATTAGTGGTGGAGGGGCCTTCAGCCACTTCCTCCACCTATCAGAATGTGAAACAGCTGAGGTAATTTCATTGTGTCAGCAGTGAACTGTGGGGGTGACATGCAGCACATGGGGAGTCTATGGGGGTGACATGCAGCACACGGGGAGGCTAGGGGGGTGACATGTTGCACATGGGGATGCTATGGAGGTGTCAGGCTGCACATGGGGAGTGTATAGGGTAATATGCAGCACATGGGGAATGTATGGGGTAATATGCAGCACATGGGGAGGCTATGGGGGTGACAAGCAGCATAAGGGAAGGCTATGGGGTGACATGCTGCTCATGGGGATGCTATGAGGGTGACATGCTGCGCATGGGGAGGCTATGGGGGTGACATATAGCATATGAGGAGTCTATGGGGTAACATGCTATACATGAGGATGCTATGGGAGTGACATGCAGCACTGGGGAGTCTATGGGGTAACATGCAGCACATGGGGAGACTATGGGGGTGACCTGCAGCACATGGAGAGGCTATGGGAGTGATGTGTAGCACATGGGGAGGTTATGGGGTTGACATGCAGCACATTGGAAGGGTATGGGGGTGATATGCTGCATATGTGGAGGCTATGGGGGCTATAAGCCGCACATGAGGAGGCTGTGGTGGCGTAATGCTGGACATGGGGAGGCTATAGGGGGGACCTGCTGCACACGGGGATGCTATGGGGGTGACATGCAGCACATGGGGAGGCTATGGGGGTGACATGGTGTACATGGGGAAGCTATGGGGGTGACATGCAGCACATGGGAAGGCTATGGGGTTTCATGCAGCATATGGGGAGGCTACGAGGTGTCATACAGTATATGGGGTGGTTGCGTGGCATCATACTGCACATGGGGAGGCTATGGGGGCCTCATTCAGTATATGGAGATGTTGTGGGGCCTCATGCAATATATAAGGAGGCTGTGTGGGACCTCACTCAGTATATGCGAAGACTGTGTGGGGCTCATGCAGTATATAGGGAGGCTGTGTGGTGCTCATGCAATATATATAGGGAGGCTGTTTGGGGCTCATGCTCTATATAGAGAGGCTGTGTGGGGCTCCTGCAGTATATATAGGAAGGCTGTTTTAAGCTCATACACTATATAGTGAGGGTGTTTGAAGCTCATACACTATATAGTGAGGCTGTGTGGCGCTCATGCTATATATAGGGAGGCTGTGTAGGGATCATGCAGTGTATATAGGGAGGCTGTGTGGAGATCATGCAATGTATATAGGGAGGCTGTGTGGGGCTCATGTTGCATATGAGGGAGATTGTGTGGGGATCATGCCGATATGGGGGAGGCTACGTGGGGCTCATGCCACATATGGGGGAGGCTGTGTGGAACTCATGCCGCACATGGAGTAGGCTGTGTGGGGCTCATGCCGCATATGGGGAGGCTGTGTGGGGCTCATGCCACATATGGAGGAGGCTGTGTGGGGCTCTTCTCTTACAGTATGTAAGGGGCTGTGAGGGGGCTCATACGATACACAAAATGGGCTGTACTCGGGTTCAAACGATATATAGGGGGATGTCAGCATACTTAATTCTGCTCAATATTAAGTGATACAATTAATATTAATATAATTCTTAATAATGTTATATTATGATATATCGTTATTAATATTGAGTAGAATTAATTTTAGCCTATTGGTTCGGCCCTCCACAACGGTCTCTCATGTGGCCCCTTGGGAAAATTAATTGCCAACCCCTGCACTGTATCAGTGACTTTCCTTCCCCAGTGTTATGCTGATGCTATGTATGATGCTGGGGAGTAGTAGAATAGTGTGATGGTGTGATATGTTATGTGGATGTCATTTTTTGTATATTCCTATTTTTAACAATTCCAGTTATTTTCATAGTGTTTTTCTTATTACATTGTAAGTCTACAGCCTCACTGTATCTGTCTCTTGATGACCCCCTGTAGTGCATTAATCCCTAAGGCCCTTTGTTCTCTTCTGGGAGGCAACTTGTTTGACTACCCCTGGACAAGGAAGGGGGTGGGGGGAAGAACGGCAGCTCCGGTATAGACATTATGGTGAAAAGGCTGCATTTCAGAGAGAAGGACCCATTTTTATCCTCTGGATGCTAGAGTTGTGGAATCTCGTTTCCCTGGACATTTTATCCTGATACTGGACTGCATTCTTATTCTGGACTATCTTATCCTTTGTGTGGTGGACTGAATATGGACCTTTTCGTATTTTTGCCTGAATAAAGGTCTTGGAATTGTTCACTCTTCGCTTGCTCTGTTGATTGTGTGATACCAGAGAAGGACCCCGTGACAACTGGTGGCAGCAGTGGGATCAACAGGGCGTCACCCAATGGAGAACCACCCACAGAGTGAGTACAGAAATTGGACTGTATGCAGTTTACAGGAGAGAGCCAGAGACCTGGGCCTGAGCTACCAGGGACACTAAGGCCTGAGCCTGCCAAGGTGGAAGCCATTAGCAACTGGTGTAGACCCCAGACTAAAAAGCAGGTACTTGCGTTTTTAGGAACTGCAGGTTACTATCGCAAATTTGTTTCTAATTTCAGCACCTTGGCCAAGCCCCTAACCGACCTGACCCGCAAGAACATGCCTAGGAATGTGACGTGGACGACGGCATGCGAGGATGCCTTTTCAGCGTTAAAGACTGCCCTCGTCACTACTCCTGTCTTGGCTGCCCCGGATTATAAACGCAGGTTCCTCGTGCAGACAGATGCATCCACCTTTGGGATTGGGGCAGTACTTAGCCAAGTGAACGCCAATGGAGAACATCCTGTTGCTTTTGCCAGTTGGAAACTAATGGATCGGGAAGTTGCCTATGCCACTATTGAAAAGGAGTGCCTTGCCATCGTATGGGCGCTAAAAAAATTGCAGCCCTACTTGTATGGCAGAGACTTTACAATTGTTACAGACCACAACCCCCATATCAGGGGACAATGGAAGATTGCTGCGGTGGAGCTTGTCCTTACAACCCTACAGCTTCTCCATCCAATACAAGCGGGGAAGCCAACACCAGAACGCCGATGGACTGTCTCAACAATTAGAACCATAGGCTCCCCAGGCCGACCTACCCCTGTACAAGGAATTATAAATAACTGAGCAATGTGGACTAAAGTGAGCAGGCCAGAGGTCTGTGTAGACCTCATGGCGTGCTCACTTATTATGGGGGGGGAGAGGTTGTGATGGTGTGATATGTTATGTGGATGTCATTTTTTGTATATTCCTATTTTTAACAATTCCAGTTATTTTCATAGTGTTTTTCTTATTACAGTGTAAGTCTACAGCCTCACTGTATCTGTCTCTTGATGACCCCCTGTAGTGCATTAATCCCTAAGGCCCTTTGTTCTCTTCTGTGAGGCAACATGTTTGACTACCCCTGGACAAGGAAGGGGGTGGGGGGAAGAACGGCAGATGGACAGGTCAGTTCCGGTATAGACATGATGGTAAAAAGGCTGCATTTCTGAGAGAAGGACCCATTTTTATCCTCTGGATGCTAGAGTTGTGGAATCTCGTTTCCCTGGACATTTTATCCTGATACTGGACTGCATTCTTATTCTGGACTATCTTATCCTTTCTGTGGTGGACTGAATATGGACCTTTTTGTATTTTTGTCTGAATAAAGGTCTTGGAATTGTTCACTCTTCGCTTGCTCTGTTGATACCAGAGAAGGACCCCGTGACAAATGGTTTTAGGCGAAGTCACTAGAAGTGTGCTCACTGCTGGCTTGCAGTCTAGCACAAGGACTGATGGGAAATGTAGTCAGAGGAGAGCAGAAGATTCTGAAAAGTAAGCGATGGCTAAAAAAACAGAGCTGATGTCAGGGCACAGGAAGGGAAGCAGAAAGGTATAAAAAATCATGAAACTTCCCAAAAAAGGTATATGGGGATATTTAGGAGCATTGTCCTTAAGCATAATGTATCATACATGTGGTTACTTCCTGATGAAGAAGCAATTTTAACTTCGAAACGCATCAAATAAGCCACAATTCTTTCATCAAATCTTGCCTGGAATGACGTCCTCACATCTTCAGCAGCACGGAACTATTCCAGTGAAATCTTTTCTATATTCATGTCAACAGTCACTCGTGGATCTGCTGCAGCTATTAATAACATTCAATGCTCAAAGAACGGATAGATCAGGTTAGTATAATCTGATAAAGATTAAATTGAGTCTATCAGATAAGACCCTTTTTTGCGCTAATTTCTCCCACAATTTTATTGTTGACACCCGAAATCTGGCATAAACACCCTGATGAATTAAACCCCTAGACTCTTTCATTTCCAACTGCTGAGTTGATCACAGAGTGCCAAGATTGCCATCAACTATGGCATTCACAACTCTTCAGAAAATCCCTGGCTGCTGTACTAATGCACCAGTAATTAAGAAATGTAGTTATGAAGGCTCATAGTCCCTTAAATGTGATATACTGTATATATATATATACAGTCATATGTAAAAGTTTGGGCACCCCTATTAATGTTAACCTTTTTTCTTTATAACAATTTTGTTTTTTGCAACAGCTATTTCCGTTTCATATATCTAATAACTGATGGACTCAGTTATATTTTTGGATTCAAATGAGGTTTATTGTACTAACAGAAAATGTGCAATCTGCATTTAAACAAAATTTGACCGGTGCAAAAGTATGGGCACCCTTATCATTTTCTTGATTTGAACACTCCTAACTACTTTTTACTGACTTCCTGAAGCACTAAATTGGTTTTGTAACCTCATTGAGCTTTGAACTTCATAGCCAGGTGTATCAAATCATGAGAAAAGGTATTTAAGGTGGCCACTTGCAAGTAGTTCTCCTATTTGATTCTCCTATGAAGAGTGGCATCATGGGCTCCTCAAAACAACTCTCAAATGATCTGAAAACAAAGAATATTCAACATAGCTTTTCAGGGGAAGGATACAAAAAGTTGTCTCAGAGATTTAACCTGTCAGTTTCCACTGTGAGGAACATAGTAAGGAAATGGAAGAACACAGGTACAGTTCTTGTTAAGCCCAGAAGTGGCAGGCCAAGAAAAATATCAGAAAGGCAGAGAAGAAGAATGGTGAGAACAGTCAAGGACAATCCACAGACCACCTCCAAAGACCTGCAGCATCATCTTGCTGCAGATGGTGTCACTGTGCATCGGTCAACAATACAGCGCACTTTGCACAAGGAGAAGCTGTATGGGAGAGTGATGCGAAAGAAGCCGTTTCTGCAAGCACGCCACAGAGTCGCCTGAGGTATGCAAAAGCACATTTGGACAAGCCAGTTACATTTTGGAAGAAGGTCTTGTGAACTGATGAAACAAAGATTGAGTTGTTTGGTCATACAAAAAGGCGTTATGGATGCGCTGTATTGTTGACCGATGCACAGTGACACCATCTGCAGCAAGATGATGCTGCAGGTCTTTGGAGGTGGTCTGTGGATTGTCCTTGACTGCTCTCACCATTCTTCTTCTCTGCCTTTCTGATATTTTTCTTGGCCTGCCACTTCTGGGCTTAACAAGAACTGTACCTGTGTTCTTCCATTTCCTTACTATGTTTCTCACAGTGGAAACTGACAGGTTAAATCTCTGAGACAACTTTTTGTATCCTTCCCCTGAAAAGCTATGTTGAATAATCTTTGTTTTCAGATCATTTGACAGTTGTTTTGAGGAGCCCATGATGCCACTCTTCATAGGATAATCAATTAGGAGAACTACTTGCAAGTGGCCACTTTAAATACCTTTTCTCATGATTTGATACACCTGGCTATGAAGTTCAAAGCTCAAAACCAATTTAGTGCTTCAGGAAGTCAGTAAAAAGTAGTTAGGAGTGTTCAAATCAAGAAAATGATAAGGGTGCCCATACTTTTGCACCGGTCAAATTTTGTTTAAATGCAGATTGCACATTTTCTGTTAGTACAATAAACCTCATTTGAATCCAGAAATATAACTGAGTCCATCAGTTATTAGATATATGAAACTGAAATAGCTGTTGCAAAAAACAAAATTGTTATAAAGAAAAAAGGTTAACATTAATAGGGGTGCCCAAACTTTTACATATGACTGTATATATGTGAATGCATGCATGTGTGTGTGTGTGTGTATCACCAACCAATCACGAAGCATCTTTCATTTCACCAGAGCTGTTCAAAAGAAGCTGAGCTGTGATTGGTTGCTATGAGCAACAGTTTTCCTTGCAACCAATCACTAAGCATCTCTCATTTCACCAGAGCTGGTTAAAAGAAGCTGAGCTGTGATTGGTTGCTATGAGCAAGTTTTCCCACTTGACAACACTCCAGCAGACACTGACATGGTGGGAGAAATCTAGCATCCCTGGGAACATAAGCTCCCAGCCATTGTCTGCCCCCTGAAAGGAGCAGAGAGCACATGACAGAAATGAATCCCCCCTCCTGTGCCCATATCCCCATCATACATCCTCCATCCATAGGCACATCTTCCCTCTCAGGCTGGTTTCACACTTGCGTTTTTTGCGCTGTTTTTTAGTGCAAAAAAAGCATGCGTTTTTTTCCCTATACTTTAACATGGGTGCGCATAGGTGCGCATACACATGCGTTTGTACGCGTTTGTATGCGCATGCGGTTTTTTGTAGTGTGCGCTCAGGCGCACAAAATGCATCCTGTTGCATTTTTTGTGCGTCCGACTTGCCCCCAAAAAAGCATGCGCATGCAATGCGTTTTTTTACAGCAAAACACCCATTATAGTCTATGGGTGCGCATACATGCGCATTGTAATGTGCATGTATGCTCAAAAAAATGCATGCTTTTTTTAAAAAAAACACACCAAAACCCGCAAAAAAGCGCACACAAACGCATGATGCATTTTTTTCATGCGTTTGTGTGCACAAAAAACGCACAGCAAAAAAACGCAAGTGTGAAAGTAGCCTTAAAAGGATCATTGGTATGGAAATCAGGGCAAATCTCTCAGCGCTTTGGTTCTGACCCCAGGCCTCTCTTAAAGGGATCCCCGGTATGGAAGTCAAGGCAAATCCATCCAGTGCTTTGGTTCTGACCCCAGGCCTCTCTTAAAGGAATCCCCGGTATGGAAGTCAGGGCAATTGCCTTCAAATGCTCTGGTACTGACCCCAGGCTCTCTTAAAGAGATCTCCTGTATGGAAGTTAGGGCAAATCCCTCAGCGCTCTGATTCTGACCCCAGGGTTCTATTAAAGGGATCACTGGTATGCAAGTCAGGGCAAATCCACTCAGCACTCTCAGAGGCGTATCTAGGCTTTCTGGCACCCGGGGCAAGAATTTGGTTCGGCGCCCCCCCTCCCCCAAGTACATATGCGACTTGCACACTTAGCCATGTACCCACGAGCTGCTCTCAATGTTCAGTAAAAAACTGAAAGCAGGATGAGAAGCTCGTTGTCACAAGACCATAACTATGAAAATCGCATATGAGTGAAGTGTCCATGTGATGACTACTGGAACCTGCAGAGCTGAATCCTGACATTGCAGCTTCTGAATTCTCACAATGAATGCACCTGCACACTTTTAGGGTTCTCCCTTGCCGATGTACAGTCATGTCAGCACAACTATGTGATTTGTATACTTCTAGCCACATTCCAACTAGACGTGTCCGGCCTCGCTCAGTTCATTTTCATTGAGTGAGACCACACATGTCTAGTCAGCATGTGACTGCATGTATGTAAATTACCGGCACGAGAGAATCCTAACAGCGTTCAATGAGCACTGTGAGAATTCAGAAGTCTGCAGTCACATAGAATGTCTGCAGACTCAACACAAACCTGGACAACCCCTTTAATGTTCCTAACAAATAAAAACATGAGAATTAGTCAGTATCACAAATAATAATACATCCAAGTACCTTATAGATGACGTCATCTCTGAAGTCGTTCTCCTTTTCTTCTTCTTGTCCAGACCCCATGATGAGTTTTCTCATCCACAGCCGTCTCTGCAGACTTCCATCTTCTCCGGTCTTCTGCAGCAAATCTCCACACGATGCCTTAAAGACAGAAGTGTCATTATAATGCTCCTAAATAAAAATGTCTGCAATATACTGTCGCCTCACACTATTCCCCTCCCTCCTCTAACATCTCACCTGTTCACCATACTGTCTCCTCATATATTTACCCCCTCACTCTCTATACTGTCTGTTCACACATACCCCTGACTCCCCATACTGTGTCTGCACACATTCACCCATTCGCACCCCTTACTGTCTGCACCCATCCCCCATACGGTTTCCTCATACATGCCCTCATACGTACATACTCTTCATTTTGTGTCCTCAAATCTCCCCACACACATTAAATACCATCCCCACTCCAAATCCCCCCATTCCCCACACACATTAAGTACCCCCATCTCCACTCCAAATCCCCCCACACATTATGTACCCCCACTCCAAATCCCCCCACACATTAACCTCCATCCCCACTCATTAACCCCCATCCCCACTCATTAACCCCCACACACATAAACCCCCATCCCCACTCATTAACCCCCACACATAAACCTCCATCCCCACTCATTAACCACCCACACATTAACCCCCATCCCCACTCATTAACCCCCCACACATTAACCCCATCTCCACTCATTAACCCCCATCCCCACATTAACCCCCATCTCCACTCATTAACCCCCCACACACAAACCCCATCCCCACTCATTAACCCCCCACTTATTAACACCCATCCCCACATTAAACCCCATCTCCACTCATTAACACCCCCCATCTCGCATCTTCGGTGGTTCTTCAGCTCCACAGTGGAGCACACTTACCACCAGCGTTTGCTTTGGGCGCCGGGGAGTGACGTCAGCAGCATGATCACATGACATGATCACGCTGCTGACGTCGCTCTGACCTGGCGGTCAGAGCTTCAATTGTACTGGCGTCTGTATAGACGCCAAGTACAATTGCTGCCTGGTTGCCAGCGCGGCCTCCTTCTCTGCACCGGCTGTCAGCTTGACAGCCGTCACAGAGAACAGCCGACTCTCAGGCCAGGGGGCGACAGAACGCAGCCGCCGGAGGAGACACTGCGGACCGCTGCATTAGGCGGCCCCACTGCGCCCCCCTGCTGGCTGCGCCCGGGGCAACTGCCCTGGCTGCCCCCCCTGGATAAGCCTCTGAGCACTCTGGTTTTGACGCCAGGCCTCTCTTAAAGGGATCCCCGGTATGGAAATTAGGACCGTTCCACTCAGCGTTTTGGTTCTGACCCCAGGCTCTCTTAAAAGGATCCCCGGTGTGGAAGTTAGGGCAAATCCACTCAGCGCTCTGGTTCTGACCCAACGCCCCTCTTAAAGGGATCCCCGGTAAGGAAGTGAGGGCAAATCCACTCTGCGCTTTGGTACTGACCCCAGGCCTCTATTAAAGGAATCTCCGGAATGGAAGTTAGGGTAAATCCCTCAGCGCTCTGATTCTGACACCAGGCTTCTATTAACCCCTTAAGCCACAAGGGTGGTTTGCACGTTAATGACCAAGCCAATTTTTACAATTCTGACCACTGTCCCTTTATGAGGTAATAACTCTGAAACGCTTCCATGGATCCCGGTGATTCTGACACTGTTTTCTCATGACATATTGTACTTCATGTTAGTGGTAAAATTTCATTCAAATAACTTGCGTTTATTTGTGAAAAAAATGGAAATTTGGTGAAAATTTTGAAAATTTTGCAATTTTCCAACTTTGAATTTTTATGCCCTTAAATCACAGAGATATGGCACACAAAAAACTTGATAAGTAACATTTCCCACATGTCTACTTTACATCAGCACAATTTTGGAACCAAAATTTTTTTTTGTTAGGAAGTTATAAGGGTTAAAAATTGACCAGCGATTTCTCATTTTTGCACCACCATTTTATTTTTATGGACCACATCACATTTGAAGCCACTTTGAGGGGTCTATATGATAGAAAATACCCAAAAGTGACACCATTCTAAAAACTGCACCCCTTAAGGTGCTCAAAACCACATTCAAGAAGTTTATTAACCCTTTAGGTGCGTCACAGGAATTTTTTGAATATTTAAAAAAAATGAACATTTAACTTTTTTTCACTAAAAAAATACTTCAGGTTCAATTTTTTTATTTCACCAAGGGTAACAGAGAAATTGGACTGCAAAAGTTATTGTGCAATTTGTCCTGAGTACGTTGATACCTGATATGTGGGGGGGAACCACTGTTTCGGCGCATGGCAGACCTCAGCAGGGAAGGAGCGCCGTTTGACTTTTTCAATGGAAAATTGGCTGGAATTCAGATCGGACGCCATGTCGCGTTTGGAGAGCCCCTGATGTGCCTAAACAGTGGAAACCCCCCCAAGTGACCCCATTTTGGAAACTAGACCCCCCAAGGAACTTATCCAGATATGTGGTGGGAACTTTGAACCCACAAGGGCTTCACAGAAGTTTATAACGTACAGTGGTACAATTAAAAAATCATATTTTTTCCACAAAAATGATCTTTTCACCCCCAATTTTTATTTTTCCAAGGGTAACAGGACCCTAAAAGTTATTGTGCCATTTGTCCTGAGTACGCTGATACCCCATATGTGGGTGTAAATGACTATTTGGGCGCATGGCAGAGCTCGGAAGGGAAGCAGCGCCATTTGACGTTTTTGGCTGGAATTGAGATCGGACACTGTTATGATTGAGTCACCGTAGGAGGCAAAAATAGAAATGCTAGCTAAGTCCAGAAAACCAGAGAAGTTGGCAGCTATCGGATTGCAGACCCCTGAACCTATCAACACAACTAGCAGTAGCCGTGGGGGGCTCCTACGATGCCCTAGGCCCCTCGATCACAGCCGGAGGACTACATAGCCTAAAGACAGAAAGGGAAATCTAAACTGCCCCAGAGCAGACCCCAAAGCAAAAGGCAGCCCCCCACATATAATGACGGTGAAGCAAGAAGAAAGAACAAAACACAGACAGAAAGATAGACTGAGCAAAGATGGGGCCCAAGCTAGCTTAGATAGGAAAGGACAGGAAGGCTGCTGTCTGCAATCCGTGAAAAAACCCTATGAAAATAAGAGCCAACAATAAAAAAGGCCCTGAAGACGCTAGGCTTCAAAAAAGGCTATGTCAGTACTCAGGAATATTCTGAAGACAGAGCAACAGGCAGAAGGAGATTCAGCTCACCCCTGCAGGGAATGGCAGAATCCAGAAAAGCAAGGAAAACAAAACACTAATGCAAAAAGGCAAAGCAGAAATCTTAGCTTTAGATGAGCAGGAATCAGACTGGTTTCCTAGAAGTCCACAGAGAAATCACCCGCAGGCCAGAAGGGCGTCGGCAGCCTTATATCCAGTCATTAACTCCACTCAGCCAGTCATCATCATCAGCCCCAGGTGTTTGACAATCAGGCTCACTACCTTTCTTCACCAGAAGAGGGCGTTCCTCGGGCCTCAGTAGTGAAGGGGAAAATGAACTCACAACAGGACACCATGTCGCGATTGGAAAACCCCTGATGCACCAAAACAGTGGAAACCCCCCCGCAAATGACACCATTTTGGAAACTAGACCCCCAAGGAACTTATCTAGATGTGTTGTGAGAACTTTGAACCCCCAAGGGCTTCACAGAAGTTTATAACATACAGCCGTACAATTAAAAAATCATATTTTTTCCACAAAAATGATCTTTTCACCCTCAATTCTTATTTTTCCAAGGGTAACAGGACCCTAAAAGATATTATGCAATTTGTCCTGAGTGTGCTGATACCCCACATGTGGGGGTAAACCACTATTTGGGCGCATGGCAGAGCTCGGAAGGGAAGCAGCGCCATTTGACGTTTTTGGCTGGAATTGAGATCGGACACCATGTCGCGTTTGGAAAGCCCCTGATGTACCAAAACAGTAGAAACCACCCACAAATGACACCATTTTGGAAACTAGACCCCTAAGGAACTTATCTAGATGTGTGGTGAGAACTTTGAACCCCACAGTGCTTCACAGAAGTTTATAACGCCCGGGCGTGAAAATAAAAAAATCGTATTTTTTCCACAAACATGATCTTTTAGTCACCAATTTTTTCATTTTCCCAAGGGCACAAGGAGAAATTGGACTGCAAAAGTTGTTGTCCAATTTGTCCTGAGTACCCTGATAACTCATATGTGGGAGAAAACTACTGTATGCGCACACGTCGGGGCTCGGAAGGGAAGTAGTGATGTTTTGGAATGCAGACTTTGATGGAATGGTCTGCGGGTGTCATGTTGCTTTTGGAGAGCCCCTGATGTACCTAAACAGTGGAAACCCCCCACAAGTGACCCCATTTTGGAAACTAGACCCCCTAAGGAACTTATCTAGATGTGTGGTGAGCACTTTGAACCCCCCAGTGCTTCACAGAAGTTTATAACGACCGGGAGTGAAAATAAAAATATCGTATTTTTTCAACAAACATCATCTTTTAGTCCCCATTTTTTTATTTTCCCAAGGGTAATAGGAGAAATTGGACCCCAAAAGTTGTTTTGCAATTTGTCCTGAGTATGCTGATACCCTATATGTGGGGGTAAAACACTGTTTGGGCGCATGGCAGAGCTTGGAAGGGAAGGAGCACCATTTGACTTTTTCAACGCAGAATTGGTATAATTGAGATCAGACGCCATGTTGCATTTGGAGAGCACCTGATGTCCCCAAACAGTGGAAACCCCCCAATTATAACTCCAACCCTAACCCCAACACACCCCTAACCCTAATCTGAGCCCTAACCCTAGCCCTAACCCTAGCCCTAACCCTAGCCCTAGCCCTAACCCTAACCCTAGCCCTAACCCTAACCCTAATGGGAAAATGGAAATAAATACATTTTTTTTAATTTATTATTTTTCCCTAACTAAGGGGGTGATAACGGGGGGTTTTATTTACTATTTATGGCGGTTTTTATGTTTGGCGGCTGTCGCACGCTAAAAGACGCTTTTTATTGTAAAAATAGTTTTTGCATCACCACATATTGAGAGCTATAATTTTTCCGTATTTTGACTCACCGAGTCATGTGAGGTCTTATTCTTTGCAGGACGAGTTGACGTTTTTATTGATACCATTTTCGGGTATGTGACATTTTTTGATCGCTTTTTATTCAGATTTTTGGGACGCAGAATGAACAAAAACCAGCGTTTCATGAATTTCTTTTGGGGGGTGCGTTTACACTCTTTTGCATGCGGTAAAATTGATAAAGCAGTTTTATTCTTCGTGTCAGTACGGTTACAGCGATACCTCATTTAGGTCTTTTTTTATATTTTGTCGGTTTTTTGCAATGAAAACAATTTTATATAAAAAATAATTATTTTTGCATCGCTTTATTCTGCGAGCTATAACTTTTTTTTTTCTTTGTGGATGATGCTGTTTGGCAGCTTGTTTTTTGCGGGACAAGATGACATTTTCAGCGGTACCATGGATATTTATATGTGTCTTTTTGATCGCGCGTTATTGCACTTTTTGTTCGGTGGTATGATAATAAATCATTATTTTTTGCTTCGTTTTTTATTTTTATTTTTTAAAGGGTTGGCTAAAGGGGTTAACTAATGGGACAGTTTTATAGGGCGGGTCGTTATGGACGCGGCGATACCAAATATGTGTACTTTTATTGTTTTTTTTTTTATTTTCAAAAAATTAATTTATTGGGGAATATTTTTTTTTTTTACTAATTTATTTAGCGATTTTTAAAAAATTATTTTTACACTTTTTTTTTTTTTACTTTATTACATAGTCCCAGGTTGTCACATCACAGATCACTGTGACAGATCAGCAATCTTTCACAGGCAGTTCTGCAGACTTCCTCATGCCTGCCCTTTGCAGGCAGTGAGGAAGTCATCTCCCTACAGGCCCCCGAAGGCCCCCGTCGCCATCTTGGATCCAGGGGCCTGTAGGGAAGGAGTACCCCGCAGCAGCGCTGCATATTGCGCTGCCGTGGGGGGCTCAGGGAAGCACGGAGGGAGCCCCCTCCCTGCCGATGATTCCCTTTAACCCCGGTACACCGCGATCGTGTTTGATCACGGTGTACAAGGGGTTAACGTGTCGGGGGCAGTCCGTGACCGCCCCTGACACATTGTGCCGGGTGTCAGCTGTGATAATCAGCTGACACCCGGCCGCGATCACCACGTGGGCGCCGCTGATCGCATTAGACGTACTATCCCGTCCTTGGGAATTAAGTCCCAGGGCACATGGACGGGATAGTACGTCTAATGGCAGAAAGGGGTTAAAGGGATCATTGGTATGGAAGTCAGGGCAAATCCACTCAGCGTTCTGGTTCTGACCCCAGGCTGATGGGATGATGAGGGATATTAGGGGTAGTAGTCTGGTGGCTATGGCTGACGGGATGATGTGGGATATTAGGAGTAGTAGTCCGGTGGCTCTGGCTGACGGGATGATGTGGGATATTAGGGGTAGTAGTCCGGTGGCTATGACGGGATGATGTGGGATATTAGGGGTAGTAGTCCGGTGGCTCTGGCTGACAGGATGATGTGGGATATTAGGAGTTGTGGTCCGGTGGCTCTGGCTGACGGGATGATGTGGGATATTAGGGGTAGTAGTCCGGTAGCTCTGGCTGACAGGATGATGTGGGATATTATAGTTACTATACCAGGGCAGCGCTGGGTTCTTCAGCTAGTATATATATATATATATATATATATATATATACAGCTCTGGCAAAAATTAAGAATGTTCAGTTTGTGTGATTTTTCTCTTTATAGGTATATTCTTGAGTAAAATGTAAATTGTTCTTTTAGTCTATAAACCTCTGACAATGTCTCCGAATTTCCAAGCAATACATTTTGTATTTTTTCTGAAAAAGAAAAATGGTCAAAATTTAAAAAAAAAACAGTACTTTCAGACCACAAATAATGCAAAGGAAACAAATTCATAATCATTTAGAAACAACAATACTAACGTTTTAACTCAGGAAGAGTTCAGAAATTAATATTTTGTGGAATAACCATGATTTTTAATCACAGCTTTTATGCATCTTGGCATGCTTTACACCAGTCTTTCACACTGCTTCTGGCGTAAAAATTTAAGCAGTTCTTCTTTGATGGCTTGTGACTATCCATCATCCTCTTTATTACATTCCAGAGGTTTTCAATGGGGTTCAGGTCTGGAGAATGGGCTGCCCATGACAGGGTTTTGATGTGGTGGTCTCTTAATTTCTGCCAGAGCTGTATATATATCCAACTGCACCAACTGGAAAAAGAAAGAGAGAAAGGAAAAAGATCAAGAATGGAGGAAAGTCAGACAACCATGGAGACCTAGGAGCCAGACAATGTGGACCTAAGAGCAGGAACCTGTTAAAAAAAAGCAATAAACAAGGAACTCCATGTGTCAACAATTAAAGAAACAGCTTTCATTATGTGAGATGTTACTGGAAAGATGCACTGATACTTATTTGCTCCACAGAAATAGTATGAGTGAAGGCTAGACGAATCATGATAGATTGTTATTAGCTCAAGCTCATCGAGTGTAAAAAGTAGTAAAGTAATCATAATGAAAACTAACAAGTCACTGATACATGACCGGCATTATGTTTTATTTCTCATTGCAATCAGATGGAAGTAATAACAATTCTTAAGTATCTAGGAATAAATATGCAGCATATTTATACACTAGGTGCAACCATACAAGTACAAAAAAATAAAGACAAAAGAATGAATTATGTGCAGGAAGATATAATTATATTATATAGGTTTACATTCCAGGGTGTTTTATATCTATAATGAGATTTTATTGCAAACATATCTACTGTGTATGCAGGTGCATATGTTTACACGCAATTGTACAGACTATAATAGGAAGAAAAAAAATGACAAAAAATGCAACCTTCCCCCTAAGAATAAAAAAGGCTCAGCCCAACAGATTCCAGCTGAATGCAGCTGTGAGCCAACTGTATAACTTTTATGACTAATCCATTTGATGAATCTATCATAAAAAGTAGACAGTTGGCACACAGTTGCATCCCTTTTATAAGTATGCAATACATGCCTGTGTTTTCTGGCAAAAATGTTATCCTGACACATGTGGTTTGTAAGGAACCATAATAGGACATCCACAGAGGTGCAAGAGCGCTCCACTGTACCGCCATGTGCATCTCATTTTAAACAGACAGAGATCATTTTTCTCTTGAATTTCATAGGAATGGCAAAGGATCAGAAAGATCAGAGAAACACCAGAAACCAAAGTGTATTTAGTACTTTATGTTTTCCTATAGAATAATGGCAAATTTATGACCACAATGTTTTTGCCTAAAAAAAAAAACACTTAAAATCAATGCAAATTATGGACACAATCATTAAAGGTAAATCCAGCGGAACTTTGCTTTCCAATAAAACCAATACAAACAAAACCTGCAAGATGTGAGTTGGAGTTTAATAAATTCTCATTTACTAACATAAATCTGGTTGCTGCAATTTAATATGGAACTACTTGTGTGAACTGGATTGTCCTCACTCTCTGCAGTAAAACTCCCATTTATGAAAGTTTCTCTATTGTTTGTACTTGAAATATTAAATAAAATTAGATGTGTTAAATATTTACTAACAAAAAGATGAGCTAAAAGAGTAAGGCTGTAATTTACCAGATCCTAAACCAGTTGGTTAACAAGAAAAAAAAACCTTAGCAGTCTTCCTAGCATTTAAACAGGATGATTTTTTTTAGCTATTAATATTTTGTACATATAATATTCATGTAATTTTTCAGGTATTCATTTATTATATTTTTTATAATGCTTTTTTATATAACACCAACATATGACACTGCGATATAAAGTCATATCATCAATCATTATTCCTAGTGGGGCTCACAATATAAATTCCCTATTAGCATGTCTTTGGAGTTTAGAATTTAGAAAATGTCATAGCTAGAGTTGCTTTCTGCAAACTAGGCTTTTTTCTGAAAAATAGTGTTTGTGTTTTATATAAGTGTCTGAAAAGCTATTTAATCAGAAAAAAAACATGACTAATAAGTAAAGTGTTAAAAATATAATAGAAAGAGGTGGTAAGAAAGAGAAACAAAAAAAAAAAGGATGAGAGCAGGACATACAAAAGAGAGATATAGTTGTAATATATATATATATATATATACTGTACAGTGTAAGATAAATATTGTAGTTAATATAATATCATTTGATGAGATAGAATTAAACATGAAATCAGATTTGCATACTTTGAATGCTACATTTCTATTATTATAAATTGTATTATGTAATATACAGTGTAGAATAAATATTATTAGAGTTAGTGTAACATTATTCTTCATCATTTGAGGAGGGACACAATCAGATCTAGATACCTTGAATGTTAAATTTTGCCTTAAATACTTTCCCTCCTTGTCTGTGATGTCAATGCTGTCCTCTAACAAACAATATGAGGATAACCTGCAGGATCCAGCATAATTACACAAAAGTCGCAGTACAGGTCCCAATATGATGATAACCTGCAGAACCCAGCATAATTACACAAAAGTCGCAGTACAGGTCCCAATATGAGGATAACCTGCAGAACCCTGTATACTTACACAAAAGTCGCAGCACAGGTCCCAATATGAGGATAACCTACAGGATCCAGTATACTTACACAAAAGTCGCAGTACAGGTCCCAATATGAGGATAACCTGCAGGATCCAGTATACTTACACAAAAGTCGCAGCACAGGTCCCAATATGAGGATAACCTGCAGGATCCAGTATACTTACACAAAAGTCGCAGCACAGGTCCCAATATGAGGATAACCTGCAGGATCCAGTATACTTACACAAAAGTCGCAGCACAGGTCCCAATATGAGGATAACCTGCAGAACCCAGCATACTTACACAAAAGTCGCAGTACAAGTCCCAATATGAGGATAACCTGCAGAGCCCAGCATACTTACACAAAAGTCGCAGCACATGTCCCAATATGAGGATAACCTGCAGAGCCCAGCATACTTACACAAAAGTCGCAGCACAGGTCCCAATATGAGGATAACCTGCAGAGCCCAGCATACTTACACAAAAGTCGCAGCACATGTCCCAATATGAGGATAACCTGCAGAGCCCAGCATACTTACACAAAAGTCGCAGCACAGGTCCCAATATGAGGATAACCTGCAGAGCCCAGCATAG
The DNA here is from genome assembly GCF_039654945.1 of Dendrobates tinctorius. Taxonomy (NCBI): domain Eukaryota; kingdom Metazoa; phylum Chordata; class Amphibia; order Anura; family Dendrobatidae; genus Dendrobates; species Dendrobates tinctorius. Next base: position 15,383,827 of record NW_027361812.1, read on the forward strand.
TTACACAAAAGTCGCAGCACATGTCCCAATATGAGGATAACCTGCAGAGCCCTGTATACTTACACAAAAGTCGCAGTACAGGTCCCAATATGAGGATAACCTGCAGAACCCTGTATACTTACACAAAAGTCGCAGCACAGGTCTCAATATGAGGATAACCTGCAGAACCCAGCATACTTACACAAAAGTCGCAGCACAGGTCTCAATATGAGGATAACCTGCAGAACCCTGTATACCTACACAAAAGTCGCAGCACAGGTCCCAGTATGAGGATAACCTGCAGAACCCAGCATACTTACACAAAAGTCGCAGCACAGGTCCCAGTATGAGGATAACCTGCAGAACCCAGCATACTTACACAAAAGTCGCAGCACAGGTCCCAGTATGAGGATAACCTGCAGAACCCAGCATACTTACACAAAAGTCGCAGCACAGGTCCCCTCTGCCAGAGTGCCGCACTGCTCAACAGCATCCAGCGACTGCGGGGGTCCCATCATCAGAATCTGCGATTTGTATAAGCAATGGGGTCCTCTATGCTGGGTAATCACTGGAGATCACAATTTTCTGTATTTTATTCTTTATTTTTTTTTATTCACCTCCATGATCTCAATGATCCCGTTAATTGGGTAAATGTCTTGTTCTTCCCCGGTGCAGAACGTCCTGCAGCCCATTTATCGGGGATAACAAAAAACAATTGCAAAGATACATTTTAAGCCATAAACTAGAAAAATCGCACAATTATAGACTTGTTGTGAAATTTAAAAATTATAAATATTTTTTCAGCATTCGGTGTATTCAGAAATGCAATATTAACAGCAATAGCATTAATGACAATTGCAATAGATAGTAATATTGTTAGTAGCTGAAGAATTTGACACTTTAGTATCAGTACTAAGAATAGTGATATTTAGAAGCTGTAATATTATTATTGCTATATTAATAGTAGCATTTAATCATTTTACATTTTACAGCAGTGTTTAATATATTATTTATATACATTTATTAGGCACTGGTATTAGTCCAAATGTTTGGATTCATTTGGTTAAAGTTTTTGTATCTAGAATTATATTAATTTAGCATCACTGAATAATTTATAAGTGTATGGACCACACCTTAGGAATAAATCTGTTGGCTCAGCGTATTGTATAGAATTTGACTTATCTAATAACAAAAAAGAAAAATCAGACACTACAGAAAAGTAATGGAAGCCTCTACTCCACAGTGGTGAATGCAGATCGGTGCAGTCAGCGATCCCAACCAGGAGTGAGATGTCCACAGGATGATTCCTCTGTGCGACATCTGGACTGAGCAACATGCGGCACCCAGGTCCTACTCCTGTCATCTCTCACTTGGCTGATGAATAATTCTGATCACTCACATGAGTGGAATTAGAGGATGCATAGAAAGTGATGATTATGGCGTGCTGCAAGCAGGTTCTACTATGTAAACTCCTATGATACAAATACCCGAGCCCTGACACATACTGACTTGGAAGGAAACTCCCAGGAACTTCTAGGAAGAAGTGATTTCAGAAGAGTCAGCCAGTGTGGAGATCCTCATAGTCACCATGAGTAATCAGCCCATACTGCAGAATTGCTGTAGTACTACAAGTACCATCACGCCCAGCAGCCCTAGGTGCTGGATGCTGGTCTCTACTGAAGTCTAGTGAGGTGGATACAGAGTGAGAAGTGATTGGGATACACTAGAATTCAGGTGTCTACAATGAGCTGATAACATGATGTTCGCCTGCAGAGACCTTGAGATGCTCCTCTACATCAGACTTGTCCTTTCTTGCCATCACCTTGGATAAACCCGAGGACATAGTGAATGTAGAAGTCATTTCTAACTTTTTGGAATTTGTGAGTAACAAACGACTAAAGACAAGTGAGCAGAGGCTTTTACTATCTGCAGTGAGGCGGCGGGGAATTTACTGACTTATAAACTTAAATTATACATCAGGTGAAATCCGCCCTTTCTATAAAATTGGAAGCAAAATAATTAAAATTGCATTACATCCCACGACCATTGCAACTAATATTTAACTTCCAGCATCACCACAGAAATGTAGAATAATCCGATAACATCAGGACCTGGCTCCAGAATAATACAGTTACATTGAATGTTTTGCTCTGGCTGCTTTTTCATTAAATAATATTTAATTTTCATTTGGTTTTCGATTTGAGGCTGATATATTTTTCCATCTACCTAATCATACTGAACTATACCTTAATATTGCTTCTTATATACTTGTATATCTGGTCAAAGACACAGGTTTTGTGTACATCTATCTATCCATTTATCTATCATCTATCTATCATCTATCTATCTATCATCTCCATCATATCTATCTATTATCTATCATCTCCATTTATCAATCAATCTATGTATCTATGTATCTATCAATCATCTATCATCTATCTATCTATCCATTTATCTATCCATCTATGTATCTATCTTCATCTATCTATCCATTTATCTATCTATCTATCTATCATCTCCATTTATCAATCCATCTATGAATCTATCTATCTATTATCTATCTATCTATCTATCCATCCATGTATCTATCTAGCTATCTATCTATCTATCTATCCAGCTATCATCTATCTACCTGTATGTATACATATATATTTATATATATATATATATATATATATATATATATATATATATATGATAGATAGCTATATATTAATAACTAGATTGATGTGGATACATGTATAATATTTTCCTATCAACTAGAGAAGTAAATCTCATAGTAATCTCTAGTCACCTGTATTAAGTTCCTATGATAAGTATTTGGTGCATTTTTGGTGCTGTACATTATCTGCATATTTTCTGGACCCATTCAGCTAAATTATGTTACTTATGTCTTTTCATTTTTGCATTTTTAGCTGTGGTTTTTGTTTCTTTTTAATATGTTGAGTTTTAAACAAAACGTTTTTGTTTTTTATGCAAGAAGTATCATTTCTCCTTCACGTATCATAATAATTGGATTTGATAAAACTTTATTAATAAAGTCATGTACGGATGTTATGCCTTTTTTACTGAGTTTCTGAAAATAAAACACCTATTCACCGCAACAGAAATCAACTTTTCACAAATTTAAGAAATACATCACAGGACAATTTCTGCAACATTAAAAAAAAAAAATTGCAAAAATCTCCTCCACTTTGGGTTTAGTTCCCACATTGAGCTTTTCATGCATTTTTGACGCTGCATATGTTTGCTGCACAAAAAGCACAGCATCTTATAGTTCCAACAAAGTGGATGGGATTTATATAAATCTCTTGCCCACTGTACTTATTTTTATGCAGCGTAAACTGATCTATGGTGCGGGTTTAAAATCTGCAGCACGTTAAGTTCTCTTGTGATTATGCTGAGTTTTATGTCTGGAAATGGATTTAAACCGCTTGTAAGCTGCACATAACTGCATAAATAAAGTTTTGTAAAAGCCAAATAACAGGAAGTATCAAAAAGAAAGCAAGTTTATTTAAAACATGAAACACTAAAAACAGACAAAATCTGCCGCAATAAAAGCAGGATAAGATTGCATATACTCTAATCCACCTAGTATATGCCAAAATGCTGCAGAAAATCTACATCAAAAACTCACCAAATACTCACAATAGGAATGTAACCTTACCGGAACTACAGCTCTGGCAACAATTAAGAGACCACTGCAAATTTTCAGCTTGTCTGATTTTTCTCTTTATAGGTATATTTTGAGTAAAATGTAAATTGCTCTTTTATTCTATAAACTACTGACAACATGTCTCCGAATTTCCAAGCACTAAATTTTGTATTTATTTTCAGAAAAAGAGAAACGGTCAAACTAACAAAAAAATGCAGTGCTTGCAGACCTCAAATAATGCTAAGAAAACAAGTTCATAATCATTTAGAAACAACAGTACTAATGTTATAACTCAGGAAGAGTTCAGAAATCAATATTTTGTGGAATAACCATGATTTTGAATCACAGCTTTCATGCATCTTGGCATGCTTTCCACCAGTCTTTCACACTACTTTTGGGTGACCTTATACCACTCCTGGTACAAAAATTTAAGCAGTTCTTCTTTGCTTGATGGCTTGTGATCATCCATCTTCCTCTTGATTACATTCCAGAGGTTTTCAATGGGGTTCAGGTCTGGAGATTGGGCTGGTCATGACAGGGTTTTGATGTGGTGGTCCTTCATCCACACATTGATTGACCTAGCTGTGTGGCATGGCGCATTGTCCTGCTGGAAAAACCAGTCCTCAGTGTTGGGGAATATTGCCTGAGCAGAAGGAATCAACTGGTTTTCCAGGATAACTTTGTATGCGGCTTGATTCATACATCCTTCGCAAAGATTAACCTGCCCAATTCCAACCTTGCTGAAGCATCCTCAGATCATCACCCATCCTCCACCAAATTTCATAGTGGGTGCAAGACACTGTGGCTTATACGCCTCTCCAGGTCTCTGTCTAATGATTAGACGACCAGGTGTTGGGCAAAGCTGAAAATTAGACTCATCAGAGAAGATTACCTTACTCCAGTCCTCTATGGTCCGATCCTTATGATCTTTGACAAACTTCAGCCTGGCTCTCCTTTGCTTCTCAATGATAAAAGGCTATTTTCTAGCTTTACATGACTTGAGCCCAGCCTCTAAGAGCCTGTTATGAACTGTTCTTGCCATGTTCTTCACCCCAGCTGCCATTTGCCATTCCTTTTGTAGGTCGCTTGATGTCATCCTGCAGTTGCTGAGTGATATTCGAATAAGATGACGGTCAGTGGAGAGTCATTTTCGACCTTTGCCAGTCTGTAGCTTTGCTGTCCTCAATGTCTGCTGCTTGACCTTGATGTAATGGACTGCCATCTTAGAAATTTTTAGGATGGAGGAAACATGATGTTCACTGTATCCCTCTGCTAGTAAAGCAAGAATTGAGCCCTTCTTTTCCTCACTCAAGACTTTTCAACTCTTTTGGCATGGTAAAAAGTTATTCTTTCTTTCCTATTACTTTTGAGATATTACTAGCACTTGTTTTGCCATCCAGCTTGTCCTATTGCAAGAGGATTGTGAAAAGCACAGCAGGGTTTTTTATACTTTACATCATTACATAAGATTTGGTTCAGGTGATCACCTAATCAGAAGCACATTAAGTAGAATGAGGTGACCTCTGGTTGGAATTCAACTGACACTGGAATGGAATGGCTGACAGACATGTAGAGAAGCTGATTTTTATAAAACTGGGCAGTGGTCTCTTAATTTTTGCCATAGCTGTAATAATATGCGGCACACAAAAATACACACCATAAAAATCACACTAAAGACTCATCGTGGGAACTGAGCTTTAGGTCTCATCCAAATGTCTGTTTCAGGAACATTCAAAAAAATACAGATTTCCATCATTATTTTGGATCAGATTTTCATCAGTGTTTTGGATCAGTTTTTCAGCGGTATATTGGATCCGATTTTCATCAGTATTTTGGATCAGATTTTCATCAGTGTTTTGGATCAGATTTCCATCAGTGTGTTGGATCAGATTTCCATCAGTGTGTTGGATCAGATTTCCATCAGTGTTTTGGATCAGATTTCCATTAGTGTTTTGCATTAGATTTCAATCAGTTTTTGGATCAGATTTTCATCATTGTTTTGGATCAGATTTTCATCAGTGTTTGATTAGTTTGTTTGTTTTTATCATCAGTGTCTCATCAATATTTTTTTTTGCATGGAAAAAAAAAAGTTGCAAAGCTACTCCTATCCAGTGCAATGAGAAAAAAAGGACAGCACATAGTTTGTTTGTTTTTTAATGTTCATGAACCCATAGACTTGTATGGGTGACTTTGATTCATGACTCGAATCAAAATCTGACGTCTCCATATTTTTTTTTCTTTTTGGCAGACATGTGATCCGCATAAAAACATGGACATGTGAGGAGGGGTCAATAACTGACTCAGAAATTTTAGTTGAAGAAAATTACAGAGCATTGTGCATTTATTTTTCAGAACTTGCTGTGTTTTGGGGTCTTTTTATTTCTCCATTTACTCCTCTAGTATGTATAGTGCTTACTTGCATTTTTCAAAAAAAAACTGCTCTTTTCAGTAGAGACTTCCCAGACAACTATTTTACCTTCATACATTCTACAAAATAAATCAAAACCAGGGAGCTTGAAATGTCACTGTGGGTTCTCTGATTCCCGTAGGGTCTTTTCCCAGATTTTCTTGCGTAGTGTGATGTCACACATTCTGTAATATTTCTGTGTCAGATTCAAAGCTTGCATTTAGGGAACATGGAGTTTCCCCCTCTCATTTCCCGGCTGCACTCAGGCTTGTACTGTCCGTGTCTTTGAGCAGATGGCGTACAGCATTGCTTGTACAGCGAAATCAGTATGATCAGCTCAGCATGAAATATTAAACTCACCCGAAATCCTCTCCTGCTCAGCCAGCAAAAATAGCCACATTAAAAACGACTCCTTGGTATGTATCCTGCCGGCATTATTAGTGTCACTGTCACATAAATCAATAGTAATGAGAATTATTTTACATGTCTGTCAACAGCTCAGTACAGCTAATATAACATTCTACTAATATGATCCTCAGGTTACTTCCCAATTAGAGGTCCACCAACTCAAAAATAGTCCAAAAAATAGTCCAAAACCTCAGAGAGTTCAAATGGTGCTCCACGCTGGGAACCAATGCGTCTAGTTCAGTTCTAGGCCATTATGCAAAATTGCTATTTTACTTAGTTGATTAGGGTTGGAATTTTAAGACTATCTCCTGCCAGTAGCTTGAAGAGTTATTCCACCAGTAAAGTACGTCCTGATGACTTCTAAGTATTTACCACCTTTTAAAACAGAGACCTAGTACCAGTTTCAGTAATGTCATAATTTGTGTAAACTTATCAAAGATCGAATCCAACTTATCAAACTTATCCAAATCAACATGGCTTACTCCATAGGTAGAGTAATTTACAACCAATATGTACCCGAGCTTCTGGTGGGGCACAATAATCGAAAGCTGCACCAGAGTAAATAAACAGGCGTAAGTCTCTTAATGAATTTGGAGCATCTTACTCCAGTGCTCCCATTATTAAGACTGGAGTGGAAAATGCCTATCATGATAAATTGGGCCCTTTGTATGAAATTCCTCTATAAAGTGCAAAATGAGTGATATAAGGCTACTAAAAATAATTTTCATGTCAATTGCTCTTCTATAAAACGAACTAATGCAATGTATAGGTGCACATTCACACTTTGGCTATTTAACAGACAGAACCTGGGGAAAAAAAAACCAAAATGAGCAAGTACCCTGTAGTAATAAATAAATAAATAAATAGTACATGTAAGTAACATAGGGTACTTAGGTGACACTATTTTGATGAAAAGAGCATGAAGCCATACCACCTCAACAAGGTGTACCCAATCAGGATTGACCGTAACTCTTGTAGTTCACCTCACTATGTATCAGCAGGCTTAAAATAGGGGGGCAAAGCAGGCCGCGGAATTGAATGCTTTGCACCTGCCCATGGAAAGCTATAAAGGCAAGCTGAACAGTCCAAAAAGGGGGAACCTCGACCCTATATGTACTGTATAAAGTACACTAAACTAAAGGAAAAAATAAGAAATAAGCTGGAACACAAGTTGATATAAGCACAATTTGTAGGTGTACAGTCACACCGTGGACATTTAACAGACCCATCAGATCCTAGGATAATAAAAAAAGATTAGCACATATGCTACAATACGTAAATAAATTGTACTAGTACATGAAATAACATAAAGTACAAAAAAACTAAAGAAAAACCAAAGAAATGCGCCGGTATTTGCTGATTTTGTTTTTATCCTAGGTTCTGGTGATCACAGTTGATACTACAAAGCAGGTATGGACTGGGGCTGAAATTCAGCCCTGGCATTTGAAATCACACAGGCCCATGATGTCCCCAAGCACCACATGGGATATATTACTACTAATATTACCCTGGATGAAGGAAGGCAAGTTTTACTACAAGACCAATATTTCTAATGATACCTGAGGCCTGCTGGGGTAAGTGACGGAGTCAGCGACTTTGTGCTTTGTCACAACTCTTAACAGTATGGGTGTCTTGAGAACACTGATTCTGTTAACAATGGAGCAGCCAAGCGGCCCATAACCAGACAGGCCCTTCTAGCACCTGCCAGAATTGCCAGATGGCCAGTCCGGCCTTGCTACAATGTCTTCCGAACACATGAGATGGCTGCCGCACACTTGTGCGGGTGACATCTACGTAACACAACAATAAACAAGTACATTCGCCTCAGCCATACATGCATGCTTCAATGGGGAGAATTCAACATCGTATCTCCCATTGTAAAAAAAAGATCAAATTCAACACACTCAATATCCCTGTTCCCCGACATCTGCAATCATGGGCAATGAGAGAAAATCCAGTATGTCTCAGTTCAGCATTTGGTCCTGATTGTGGCAAGTTTTCTCTTATGTTTATAGCAAACTTTAGATTTTCATGCAATGAACCAGATATGAGCAAACAGAGGCAACGGAACTGCGCCATAATCTCAGTTTAGTCCGTAGTCTTTAGCTATTTTCTTTTATCGTCTATTCACAGTAACAACTTTTATAAATTTACAGCAAATGTTTCTGCTCTTAGTCTCTGCATAAGAAGGAAAGCAGCTTGCAAGGTATTAACCCTTAAATGACCAAAAGATTTTTCAATTTTTTTACTCTTCATTTTTCCCTCTGTTTTTTCCATTAATTTTTTTTTTTTCAAATCCGACTAAAATAAAACATACAAGCGCTAGTAGGGTTTTTTTGTCAGAATAGCAGTACTTTTGAATGACACCATTCATTTTACCATGCAATGTACTGTAAAACAAGGGGAAAAAAATCTAACTGAAGTGAAACTGTGAGAAAAAAAACACATTTCCACAATTGCTTTTTGAGGTATTTATTCTGCAGTAAAAATGACATGGAAATATGATTCTCCAGGCAATTGCATGTTTTTTATTTAAATGATGAAAAAATGTCATAAATACATAAAAAATATTTAGCATGAGACACCTTTTTCCAATGCTTGTAACATTTTTATTTTTCCATTGATGGAATGTATAAGCGCTTGTTTTTTGTGTAATGACCTGATGTTTTAGGCTGGTTTCACATTCGCGCTTTTTAAGCGCACGCACGGCCGGGGGTAGCTCCGCCCCCGAGCTGGCTCTCTGCCCGGCGTGCCCGCCCCTTCCTTGTAGCGCCGCCTCCTAGCGCACAGCGGCGCCTGCGATCGGCGCACCCTATCTTTAGCATAGGGTGCGCAGATCGTGCGCAGGCCGTGCGCTAGTTGCGCTTTGACCTGCGCTGCGCACTTTTGACGGTGCGCCGTGCGCGCCAAAATCAAACTTTTCGGATTTTGGCGCGCACGGCGCACCGTCAAAAGTGCGCAGCGCAGGTCAAAGCGCAACTAGTGCACGGCCTGCGCACGATCTGCGCACCCTATGCTAAAGATAGGGTGCGCCGATCGCAGGCGCCGCTGTGCGCTAGGAGGCGGCGCTACAAGGAAGGGGCGGGCACGCCGGGCAGAGAGCCGGCTCGGGGGCGGAGCTACCCCCGGCCGTGCGTGCGCTTAAAAAGCGCGAATGTGAAACCAGCCTTATTGATTCTATTTTGGGGTACATACGACGCTTTGAGTTCTTTTTTTTTTTTTTTTTTTTTGCATTTTTGCATGAAGTTACAACAACCAAACACCCTGCCATTCTGGCTTAGATTATTTTTCTCTTTATAGTGTTTACAGATACGGTTAATTAATTTTATAATTAGACAGATTGGACTTTTCCTGGACATGTTAATAACGAGTATGCGTTTTTTTATTTTTGTAAATTTTTTTATTGTTAACTGTGGATAAGGGTAGAGATTAAAATTTTTATATCTTTTTTATTTTTTCATTTTTAAAAACATTTTTTCTTTATTTTTCACTTTATTTGTTAGTCCCCTTGGGGCACTTGAACCTCTGATTATCCGACTGCTTGTATTATATATAGCAATACTGCAGTATTGCTGAATATATAGTAAAAATTACTGTCTTCTTTGATGCCCATCTGCAGGTTGGATGTCCCTGAGTAGATCAGCCATGCCCAGATGTTACAGCAACCCATCGGCTCCCTGTGAATGGCCGCCCACGCTAACATCCAGTCCTCATCGCGGCACTTAAATTCCGTTCTCAGCAGTTGACAGCGGTGTGTAAGAGAGTAACAGCAAGCGCGCTGATTGCTGCTATAAGAAACAGATACCAGCTACATAATATAGGCGAAATCTGGCTTGCATTGTAAATACACACCTGTACTTTGTATCTCCCCCACCTCATTGTAGATTGTAAGCTCTCACGAGCAGGGTCGTCTTATTTTACTTTAATTACTGTATTGTCAACGTTGTTACTTATGACTTGTGTTTTGAAACTGTTAAACTGTAAAGCGCTGCGGAATATGTTGACGCTATATAAATAAAGATTATTATTATTGCATGGAGCAGAGTCTGCTTTTGTGTTTGCTCCATAGTCCCTGACATGCTCCATGACGGATATTTTCATCATGGGGCAAAAAGGGTTAAAGGAAATGCCTTGGGGCAAAATATATGTAACGTTACCTGCAAATTAAAAGTCTGTTTACTAGAAATGAAAAAAATCTAATCAATATGAAGATAATTGGTATTGAATTTTTGGAAATTCTCTGGACTCAACAAATTCAAACAATTTGCTATTTGATTTTCATAAAAAGTATAGCACATTCCATAATATAGCAAAGTCTATCATAGCCTGTACAAACGCAGAGGCAGGGAATGCAGCACAGCACCCATTTTCGAGTGAATCTGTTTAGTGGCAGAATTTTACAGCTTAAAAGTAAAAAATAGGATGAACTAGCCAAAAACTCTGATTAAACTTTACAGTGTGTGACAAAATAGCAGTGAATAACGGTTATCATCCATTTACCCGCTGACATATATGTGGAGGCTACTTTGACAATAATAAGGCTGTGTTTACAATAACTTTATTGAAAGGAATTGATTACAGTCCTAGGAGACCTAAGAGTCTCATACAAGTCTTTCCAAGGCAATCGGAGTACCTGCGATTGGTGGCAAATTTGTTTGCCACAAATCAAATTTTTAGGAAATACTTACCAGTGAAATTGAATTTCTATAGACTTGACCATCTCTACTGATTACAGATAATATATATAGTATATTGATACATGCACACACAAATATATTTCTATATTTACTCAAATATCTGGATAGAGTTTTGCTTGGCACTAGAGACATTTTCTATCAAAAAGAAATATGTGTTCTAAAAATACAATTACCGCCCTTCCAAAATTTCATATTGTGCACATATACTTCTCTAATTTATTCATAAAGAGACCTTATTTTCCTCAGAACTTATCTAAAAAGGAGACACACGGTTATTAATAAGACAGTTACAGCACAGAAGCCTCAGCATTAGAGGCGCTTACATTCAAAAGGGATGTGGAACTGATGCATGTAATGGGACGGGTAAAATATGTTTTGGTGTTCCGACCAGAGTCGGACCTATTTAGCAGACTACCGGAGGATCTTCTGTTGGTTCCAAGAACTTAAACAGTAATGAGCCCCTAAAAATGCAGCCTTTTGAAATATGTATTTGCCACATGGTTCTAGGATCTGCTTCTTATACACATATAATGTTCTGTCATTTGCAGGCAATGATACATTACAATAGAAGTGGGCATAGTGTGTTCTGTATAGATGGTGGGTAGGCCATCGGAATATTTTGTTGTGGCTGACCTAAGGGACCCATCAACAACATGTAGTTCAGGGGATTTCTAATGTTTCCAGGCAAACCTGTCACCCAGTCATCATCTGCAAGCATTGATATAAAGTGTACAGGGGTTGAAACAATATAAGCAGTAATGGGGCTTACAGTCCAAATGTACTAGCTATATGGATAAAATTAACTAATCATCTTTACTTTCATAGCACCAACATACACAACTGTGTTTTACAATTGGGAAAATAATGGAATTAACAAGTAGTGAAAAAAAATGAGACAAAAAGACGGGGAATCCTTGCAAGTGGATACGAAGTCCTAAAGCCTAAGAAACCCTAAGCTGTAAGGTTACATGTGTGATGATAATGTTCACAAATTTAATAAAACAAACTTTTATTTTTTTTATCCCTACAAAATGAGATATCAGCTAGATACATTTATTAAAAACTGTTAAAATATTTTTAGTAGAAATCTTAAGCGAAATTTTTATAACAAAAAACTAAAAGCCGATTAAAAATAATAGCAGCACTATTAATAATACCCATGCCCACTATGCGTCCATAGACGTCCACGGAGACGGACAAGCAGCACATCTCTCCATACCACAGCATGTCGATTTCTCTTGTGGAGATGTATGAATTTATTGGACGCAGTGATTCTGCACGGTTTAGTGAACACATGCGGATTCACCTGCATTCAATAGCCGGCAGCTATTTGAACGCAGCGAACATACGTTGGGTCCAAAACACTGCTAGTTCCGGATAGTGGGCACCCAACCTTATATTCCATTTTGTATCTCACATTCAGGTTGGGGGTCACATGAGTGCATAAAAAAGGTCAGATTTTCACCCAGAAAACTGGGACAATTATTTTCCCACTTGTCATCCGTGTGCACCCGGTTTACAACCTAATCTTTACTCTGCAGCTATGAATCATTTACAGGACCATTTACAGTTTCCTATGTTACAGAATTGTAATGTATGTATAAAAATTGAACAACATACTGTGGCATCTCATTTTTTTTCTCGCACCCATCCAATTTCGGTGTGACATTGTAGCATGCTGCGTTTTCTGCACAGACAGTGAAATCAAATGGTCATCAGCACTGGCTCATTGTATAACAGAGGTCCAAGTGCTAGCCCATAAAACATCAGATAGCACTTATCCGATTTATACGGTCATGTGAGCAAGCCCTCGCTTTTTTAACTCATGGCCTCTGTAAAAATATGAAACAATAAACAGACCATCTACTATATAATCATCTAATTCTGTCTGTAATGGAAATTCCGCGTCGCTGATTGGTCGCAGCCAGCCGGGCTCAACCATTCAGCGACAGGCGCAGTACGGCCGCGAATTGGTGCAGAATTTGAACGACGCACGCCACCACTACCGTCGGGAGATCTGCGGCGCTAGCCGCTGATCTCCCAACGGTTGTCGTGGGTCATCTCCTACCGCACAGAGGTCAGCTGCGACGCAGCCGGGAAATGACCGGCTGCGGAAGTATCCCACTACATCGCTGGTGAAATCTGACTGTTTGACTTCTCACCAGCGACCACGTAGCGACACACCAGCGATCCCTACTAGGTCGTATCGTTGTCGGGATTGCTGGAGCATTGCCAAGTGTAACGGTACCCTCACATGTGCAAATATATTGAACGAAGCCGCGTTGCAGATTGTCGCGGCCGGCCGGGTGCGACCAATCAGCGACAGGTGCGGTGGATCGTCCTGGACCATCTTTTGAATGTCGGTCTCCGGCTGGCCAGCATGCATCGGTGTGTTTGACAGGGACAATGACGAATGACCTCAATACTACAGGTCTGAGAGACAGGGTCCCATCAACCGTCGTATCGTTCCATATCATTGCTGCGTCACTGGTGAGATCTGTTTGACTTCTCACTAGCGACCACATAGCGACGCACCAACGATCCCTACTAGGTCATATCATTGTCGGGATTGCTGGATCATCGCCAAGTGTATCGGTACCCTCACAGTGCAGATATATGGAACGAAGCCGTGTTGCTGATTGGTCGCGGCCGGCCGGGTACGACCAATCATCGACATAAAATCCTGTGTATTCATTGCATTATTCTTAAATCTTCATAAATAAACTACATACATATTCTAGAATGCCCGATGCATTAGAATCAGGCCACCATCTAGTAAGTAATAAGGGGACATGTAGTCTTCCTTTGGTTTGCTGTATCAGGTCTGTTTCTAGTTTCTGACAGTTGAAGAATTTTTGCTTCTGTTCTAAATAATGATTCATTGCAAATGGTTATCTTTGCGGTTCAAGACAGGAACATCTCACTTCAGTAAATCAGAAAAGGTGTTTGGATATCTTCATGTCACCTCCGAATGGCAGCCCTCTGTTAGTGGCGGGAGGTGGGGGATGGGCATGCAGCTTCTCGGAAGAGGTGCGGAATCTGTAAACATTTAAATAACTCAGGAAAGAAAAAGCCTAGAGAGGATTTATGGAATAGTGCCTTGTACTAGAATAGTAAAGATCCATCGCAATCACATTAACATCCTCAAAAAATACATTGACAACATCTTTTGTAGCAATGTACAGTCAGTGATTGCTACAAACTTATCAAATAAACATGGAGGGAGAGAGACTTTGGACACAAATGAATAAGCTGCATAGTTTTTTATTCTAACACTTAGGGGTTTTTTTAAAAAAAGTTTTATTTTAATAACACAAAATCAAAATAGAAACATCGGCTGCAAATATGTTAGCACCCCATTGTTAAAAACCCCAACTGAAACCAGTGATTTGTGCTAAAAAAAATTTAGTACACAAGTGATTAGTCCAACTCAAGAATATCAAAGAACTGGACATCTTCTGAATAAATGAATATCTGGTACAAAATGCCTCCTTAAGAAGTTTGTCCAGTGTTTTTTTTTGCATGACACAAATATAATAATAATAATCTTTATATAGCGCTAACATATTCCGCAGCGCTTTACAGTTTGCACAAATCATCATCACTGTCCCCGATGGGGCTCACAATCTAAATTTCCTATCAGTATGTCTTTGGAATGTGGGAGGAAACCGGAGTACCCGGAGGAAACCCACACAAACACGGGGAGAACATACAAACTCCTTGCAGATGTTGTCCTTGGTGGGATTTGAACCTAGGACTCCAGCGCTGCAAGGATGGATAACTGAGTCACCGTGCTGCCCAATATCTAACTAAATGCTGTTACTCTGGCAAAGTGAGGAATTGACAATATATTAAAGGGGTTTTCTGGATGGTAGAAAACTTTCTACATTAACTCAATGTGAATCATAACATTGTGTAATGCACCCACTGTCACGATTCACCTGTGTAACCAGTATAAGTGACAGTCACGTGATCACAAATGTACAATTAGCATACTGCCAGTCATGTGCTGATGAGATTCTCATGAGAATCTAGTTGGCACTAGAGATGAGTGACTTAGACTTTTTTAGGGTCGAGTCGGGTTTCATGAAACCCGACTTTCTCAAAAGTCGAGTCGAACGAAATCGGCCGACTATCAGGAAAAGTCGAAGGTCCGACTGAAACCCAATGCAACTCAGTGGGGAAGCAAAGTCGGCAGGGAGTGGAGGACAGTAAACACACCTACATGCTGGACCGCTTTTTTAATGTGCGCGAAATCTCTCTCTCTCCCCGGACGCTGCACATGTCATCTCATTGCCCACAGTGTACGTCCTTGCTCAGTGGCTGAAAAAAGTCACGTGCAAGCATTCTGGGAAATCCGACTTTGGCGCTCGTTTTGCCGACCGCATGGCCGACTTCACGCTGTGGTTGGGTTTCAGTCGGCGAAACCCGACTTTGCCATAAGTCGGCGAATTTTGAATCTGGCCGACCAGTTTTGCTCAACTCTAGTTGGCACATTTATGTGACTGCCTACTCGGTCTGTGAATGCAGGAGAATCATGATAGTGTGTGCATTGCACATTGTAATGATTTGGTAATCTCCAGTCACATAGAATGACTGTTGATATGTATCTAGAGCTAAGGAAATCCCCTATAATATGTTATGAGAGCCTTGCCTTTTGAGAGTAACATTTTTTTAGAAATTTGTGTCATGTCCAAAAACCCTGGAGAACACAACTTGTTGAGGCATCTTGTTCCATTTATTCATCCATTCTGAACATTTCCAATTCATTGATGCACTTGGGTCACTCCTCACTTGTGCACTTTCTTCTTTAGTACATATCAGGCTTTCGTTTGGGTTCAAGTCATTACAAAACGTCGTTTATGTATTCCGGCAAGCAACTCTGTTTAGGTTTTGATGGGTGTCTGGTAGCAATCACTCTCAAGTGTCAACCTTCCCTCAGAGGCAAACTGATTTGGAGATAATCCTCTCGACATTTAGATATTTAGTCATAAAAAAGTAGGTTTTTGCTGCCTATAATGTACAACTTTTTATTTAAAGAGTTATCCAGCCATTTTTTTCTAAAACAAGTCTGGAATCATCTAAAAAGAAAAAGGAAAACTTTCCAACCGATCCACTGCTGATCCTCCACAGTGCTGTCCAGAGTACCCTAAAAGTCCTTGAGCTTCCTCTTTCAATGAGGAAGGATTGACCGCTGCAGCTAATCACT
Source organism: Dendrobates tinctorius (assembly GCF_039654945.1). Taxonomy (NCBI): domain Eukaryota; kingdom Metazoa; phylum Chordata; class Amphibia; order Anura; family Dendrobatidae; genus Dendrobates; species Dendrobates tinctorius. The sequence continues at coordinate 15,400,182 of NW_027361812.1, forward strand.
GACTACAGCAATGACAAAATGCGTTAATGATGTGGACAATGTGTGTTCATATACACTGTGTTCCAAATTATTATGCAAAAAATATTTCCTTATATTTTCTCTAAATTACCTATATGAATTGCAGTCATTGTTATTTTCCAGTCATCTAATATTCTAGTATAATTGTAATGTTTTTGAACAAACTGCCTATGAAAAGAGTATAGTTTTAAAAATAAGAAACACTCAAAATGCATGTTCCAAATTATTATGCACAGCAGAGTTTTCAACCTTTTTATTTTTATTTTGAACAAAAAAATGGTGAATTGTGAAATTATAAGCATTATCAGCTTATTACAAAATGAAATCAAACAGTTTTCAACTCAAAACTTTACTCTAGGTGATGTTACATTTGCACATAGGACCCCTTGTTCGAAAGAAGCTTCTGAACTCTCTCGTCCATTGAATTTGTCAGTTTTTGGATGGTTTGTGCTTCAATTGTTTTGCATGTGGACAGAATACCCTCCCAGAGCTGTTGCTTAGATGTGAACTGCCTCCCGCCATCATAGACACTCCTTTTGATGATGCTCCAGAGGTTCTCAATGGGGTTGAGGTCGGGGAAGATGGTGGCCACACCATAAGTTTGTCCTCTTTTATGCCCATAGCAGCCAGAGATGCAGATGTGTTATTTGCAGCATGAGACGGTGCATTATCATGCATGAAAATGATCTTGTTGCGGAAAGCACGGTTCTTCCTCTTGAACCATGGCAGGAAGTCCTGTTTTAGAAACTCCACATAGATTATGGAGTTCATCTTTACCCCTTCAGGGATCCTATAGGGGCCGACAATCTCTCCCCATGATTCCAGCCCAAAACATTACTCCACCTCCTCCTTGTTGGCGCCTTAGCCGTGTTTTCATGGGGTGTCCATCAACCAGCCATCCTCCACTCCATCCATCTGGACCATCGAGCATTGCACGGCGCTCATCGGTGAACAAAACAGTTTGGAAGTCAGTCTTTATGTATCGTTTGGCCCACTGGAGCCGTTTCTGCTTGTGTGCAGTGGATAGAGGTGGTCGACAGGATGGCTTACGCACAGCTGCAAACCTCTGAAGGACCAAGCATCTTGTTGTTCGGGGGACGTTGGAGGCACCAGCAGCTTCAAAAACTTGTCTGCTGCTATGACAAGGCATTTTTGCAGCTGCTCTTTTAACCTGACGCAATTGCCTGTTGGAAAGAGTCCTCAATTTTTCCTTATCAGCACGCACACATGTGAGCTGGGAATCAGCTACATACTTCTTGATTGTGTGATGATCACGATGAAGTGTCTTGGCAATGTTGATTGTAGTCATGCCTTGACCTAAATACTCCACAATTTGTTGCTTCCCAGCAGCCGACACATCCTTTTTCTTTGCCATTTTGGCAAAAAATGTAGACTGCTTAATAATGTGGAACAGCCTTCTTAAGTAGTCTTGCCTTTATTTGGACACACCTGCCAAACTAATTTGCACAGGTATCTGCAATTGCTTTCAGTGATATAAAGAGCCCTGACACACATCACCATCAATGAGTTTAAATGACAAACAAAAAAATTCTAACCTTATCACTCCTAAACTCTTTTTGCATAATAATTTGGAACACAGTGTATATGTACAATCAGAAGCGAATCTACAGAGACTGGCTATTATATCACTAACCCCAAATACACCACTACATTTAGGGAATTGTACAGAGGGAGGGTTCACAGCCTAATAGACCGGCTGCAGGTCATTGACAGGCTATAACAAAGCAGTATGGAAGTCAATAAATGATCATTTTGTGAAGTTTCCTAGTAAGGCTAAAAAATAAAACCAAAGAAAAAAAAGAATGCCTCTGTTAATCCAAACCACAACTTCTAGTCCTGCCTGACAACTCAAAATATACTATATACTGTATAAAAATCAGTGTAATAGAAAGGGGCACACAAGTTTAACCCCTTCCTTACCGATGACAAAATAGTACGTCATCGGTAAGGATCCCCTGCTTTGAGGTGGGCTCCGGCAGTGAGCCCACCTCAAAGCCGCGACATGTCAGCTGTTATGAACAGCTGACATGTGCCCGCAATAGGCGCGAGCGGAATCGCCGTCCGCTCGCACCTATTAACTAGTTAAATCCCGCTGTCAAAGCTGACAGCTGGCATTTAAATAGCACTTCCGGCCGCCGGGCCGGTAGTGAGCTCATCACGACCCCCGTCACGTGATCGGGGGTCGGCGACACGTTGCCTGGACAACCCCAGTGGCCGGCGCTCAAAGCACAGCAGTAAATCTGCTACATATGGGCGATCTGCTCATCGCCCATATGTAGCAGAGCCGATCGGGTTGTGCATGCTTCTAGTCTCCCATGGAGGCTATTGAAGCATGCCAAAAGTTAAAAAAAAATGTTTAAAAATAAAAAAAAACTAAAAGTTCAAATCACCCCCCTTTTTGCCCCAATCAAAATAAAACAATAAAAAAAATCCCACATACACATATTAGGTATCTCCGCGTTCAGAATCGCCCAATCTAGCAATAAAAAAAAAGCATTAACCCGATCGCTAAACGTCGTATCGAGAAAAAAATTAAAAACCCCAGAATTACGGTTTTTTGGTCGCCACGACATTGCATTAAAATTCAATAACAGGCAATCAAAAGAATGTATTTGCACAATAGTTGCAACATTAAAAACTTCATCCCGGCATGCAAAAAATAAGCCCTCACCCGACCCCAGATTACGAAAAATGGAGACACTACGGGTCTCAGAAAATTGCACTTTTCTTTTTTAGCAAACTTTGGAATTTTTTTTCACCACTTAGATAAAAGAGAACATAAACATGTTTGGTGTAAATTAACTTGTAATGACCTGGAGAATCATAATGGCAGGTTAGTTTTAGCATCTAGTGAACCTAGCAAAAAAGCCAAGCAAAAAACAAGTGTGGGATTGCACTTTTTTTGCAATATCACCGCACTTGGAATTTTTTTACCATTTTTGAGTACACGACATGGTAAAACCAATGATGTTGTTTAAAAGTACAACTCGTCCCGCAAAAAATATGCCCTCACATGGCCATATTGATGGAAAAATAAAAAAAGTTATGGCTCTGGAAAGAAGGGGAGCGAAAAACAAAAACGAAAAATCGAAAAAAGTGAAAGGGTTAATAACAATTTAATGGCACTTTCTGCTTTAAATACATTTGAAAATGCAAAAAAACAGGCACACACTAGTTTTCTTTATAAAAAAAAGTACTCATTTAAAAATGGCATAAAAATGAAAATGTATGTATCACAAAAAATATACAAAAATTATTTGAACAGTATAGTGACTATATATTTAAAACTCACATGTAGTAAAACAAAACTAAACTCCCAGCCTTGAACTGGTTAAAATATTTTTTGTTGGTGCCATTATTTGGGCCAATGAAAGAATTAATATGCTAGTCGTAAAATGTTATAGTATGTTATAGTATAGAATACGTCTGCTATAAAAATGATATGCAATTTATACCTAAATTCTAGTCTAACTAGTCTAATTTGTAATATGTTTACCAAACATTTTAATCTTTATATGTATAGTTGATTTTATATGATTGCTTGATTTTATATGATTGCTTTATACATTTCTTTGACGTTGTCAAAAAAAATTTCAGTGGGCTGTATGTAATACAGCTCCAGAGCAGAGGAGACACTGAACACCATTGGGATCTCTGGACTTATTTATGCAATGCTTTTATCAGTCATGCAAAATAAGCAAAACTAGACGGCTCTTGCCTGTTGTACACCGGTACTTTGGATCTTTTCTTGACATAGTCAGGTGAAATGATCATGCACTTTATTTCTATTTTTCAGTCACTAGTGTACAATATATTTTTGTGTTTCAAATATTACGGCTAGTTTTCACTGACAGAATCTGTCTGTTCGACCCATGGAAAACTGAAAAGAATCAAATTGGTTATAGTGATGGTTAACAGGAGCTATCAAGGGTGAAAATTTCAGGGACACGATAAGTTGAGAACTAAAACTAGTTTTGGATGATAGTAATATTTACAGGAACACTACTGTGAGATTCAGAAATTAATTTATAGGTGTCTCCGGAGAGTAGCATTCCACAATTCACTTTGCCCAAAGCTTTGTCTGCAAAAGATCAGAACCTTTAGGCCCTTCCCTCGATCATCTCTGAGCCAAACATGAAAGCGGACATAAAGAAAATCAACCCTTTTTTCTAGATTTAGTATTCCTTTAAAGTAGATATCCTAAAATTGAAGTTTATGCAAAAGCTCGAGTTACAGTATTAACTGTTTTTTTTAATCTATCTTGCACCGTTTTTTCCGAAAATTACCTTTTTCATCTTTTTTCCCCACCTCTGTGCCACCCTCAGTGCTACTGGGTAGGATCCCATCACCCTTTTCTCTGTTTTTTTGCTATTAAAACCCTTTTAATGCACTTTATATGTGGTTATCCTATTTCAAAACCCATTGGTCTCCATTCTCTTTTTATAACTCTATATTTAGTCTGCAGCAATTTCAAGGCATGTAAAGAATAACTACCGGTATTTTTTTTTAATAATTTGTACAGTAAATATAATATGTATTGATGGCATGTCTTCTTTAACAAACACTGGGAATTCAAAATGCTAAATTACTCTTTTATAGAGAATAAAAATAGATTTTACTATATCACTGCCAAAGCCAGATGCACCAGCTGATTCCAATAATACAATGATATTCATGTTGTATATTCTAAACAGAATAACTAATTCCTAAAACTCTCTTTTTGTCATCCAAACTATTCTGCTAAAATCAGTAACTGTCCTAACAGGCAAGATAGAAAACTAGTCCCATAAGTAAATAAAGTCACCAACAAAAGAACACATAAAAGAATAACAGAAAAAAAGAATAACTAACTTAATAACAAATAAAAATGTATAAAAATGTAATGAAAAATAATACAGATGTGATGAAGAGATAAATAAATTAATGTATTATTATGGAGCATAAATTTACAATACTAATCAAAAAAGAGAAAAAGTTATGATTAAATTTACATCAATTGAGCAATTTTGGGATCATATGAAATGTTGAGATATTAGAACTGTAGTAAGTCTGAAAAATTATTTTTGGCAAAATTCTTCCTAAAAAAAACTGTCTGCTTTAACATAAGGGGTTAGGATATGCGCAACCCTTTGCTAGACTGCAGTACAAGAGCTTGATTTTACAGCACATATGTTCAAAGCCATTTTGACATGTCTAATCATTACTTTTTTGACAGTTAGAAATTACCAGCGCAGACACATGAACCAATGGCTCAGCGAAATATCTGACTGAGGAACACATCAAAGTCATTCCTAAATCTCAATTAATACATATTGTTAAAAGACTATCACCTCCCCTACAAAGCAGGTACACCCTGGATACACATAACCTCAAAATTACTGACGCTGGAAGCATTAGGATAATGTGCTAGGTGTCAGAGGCAAAATCTCATTGCTGTTGTGGGATTTCAGTTACTGGCGGTGACTAGTCTCCTATATGTTGTTGTACAGTTGTCATTTTGTTCTTCTCTGAAGCCATATAATAATAGTGTTCATTGATGGAACGCTAAAAATTGGCGCTCCTAAAAGGTCTAAGCTTGTAGTCCATGTAGGCACCTCTATCGAGAAAGTCTTTACACCATCCACAAAGTGTAAACTAATGGAAGATTTTTTTTTCAACTGTATCACTTATTTTATCCAATACCCATAAAAAGGTTGTCCACTGCTTGTACAACCCATCCTTACCCCTATGTCCCCCCAAAATAAAATAATGACACCTATACTCACCTGCTGTGTCGGTGCTGATCCATCGATGTGTTCACTGGCTCTCTCAGGGAACGCGTGTCTTTGTTATGTCCCAGGTCTCACTTTTTCCAGAGGTGAATTACGTCCGTAGAAGAGGAGAATGAAGAAAGCACTGATTGGCCTCAGGGATCGCGTGACACAATAATGTCACATGAGCCCCCGGAGAGACACTGCCAGAAATATGCTGGCACCAGAGGTGAGTATTATTATTTTACTGGGATTCAGAAGGGACCATCCAAGTAGTGAACAACCCCTATAAAGGATGGGGTTATAGGTATACTGACAAATCAACAAAAAATAAGTAAACAAATTAAAAATTTAACTCGTAATTCATTTATCATACAGAAAACTATAATACTCCATTTTCATATATCACGATAGTGACAAAGGGTTTTTTTTTATTTAAGTATTTTAGGTTGCTATATGTTTTCATATAGTATTTCTCCAATACCTATTACCCCGAAATCAATATCCAAAATATTTGATAGGGTAACTCATCACACATACTTCTCTGCAGTTCTGCTTTCAACCAATTAATCATATTTTGGAAGAAATACTTTACCTACAGTCAGGTACGGACTGGGACTGAAATTCAGCCCTGGCATTTGAAATCACACAGGCCCATGCTGTCCCCATCCCCAGAGGAAAGCAAGATTGACTACAAGACCAATATTTCTGATACCCGTGGCCTGCAGGAATAAGTGACGGAGTTTCCTCACAACTCCTAATAGTATGGTTGTCTTGAGAACACGATTTTGTTAACAACGTAGCAGACAAGGCGGCCCATGACCAGACAGGCCCTTCTGGAATTTGCCAGAATTGACAGATGGCCAGTCAGGCCCTGCCTACAGTATATCTATATACTTATATTCTACTCATTAGCATCCAGCAGAATTCGTTATGAATCATTTTCAGTATGTCTTCATAACATTTGAAACTCTATGTTATTTCTTATCATAGAGGGATTTTCTACAAGATTATATGTTATATTCAAACTTAATTTTTCATTTATTTAGATCAGTATGTACTAGATAGATCTTCTAAGATTAAATGGTCACTGTCATTTCAACAAACATTGCAGAAGTCAATAATACAAGCGAGCACAGTAAACTTTGTAAGATATTTTATCAGAGACATTTGCTTCCTTCTTCACTGAGGAATCACTTTCCTGACCTCCTACTTACTGCATTTATCATTCACTCTGAAAAACAGCTCAAATTCATCTTGCTCAAGACAAGTCACACTGCTCCGTATTGTTGAGTGATGTCCTGCAGCTTCTGAACATATGCTGCATAGGGAAAGGAGATCAGGAATCATGTCTATATGTATGGAAGCTAATGTTGACGCTAGTCTATACTCCCAAGCTCTGAGACAACTGAAAATTGTAAAAGGGGCTGGCAAAGGTGAAAACCATCTAAAGCCAAAAAATAGTGATCCTCTATATCAGTGTTCCCCAACTCCAATCCTCAAGAGCCACCAACAGTTCATGTTTTCAGGTTTTCCTTAGTATGGCCCAGGTGATAATTGCAGTACCTGCATAGGCAATAATTCCATCACCTGGGCAATACTAATGAAATCCTGAAAACATGACCTGTTGGTGGCTCTTGAGGACTGGAGTTGGGGAACACTGCTCTATATATACAAAAGATAGCTTATCATTAATTGAAAAATAACTTTAACCCCATCCCAACATGCATCGTACATATACTGCTCTGCAGGAGTTGCGTTCCCGCAAAGAGAAAGTATATTTATGGCGCGGAGATCGCGCGGTCTCATGCTGAGCAGCGATCACGTGCGGGTACCTGCTATGTATGAGAGCTGACACCCCAAAGCAACGCCCATGATTGGTGCTAGTACCGATCTTGGGCATTTAACCCCACTGATGCCGCTGTCAGTAGTGACAGTGGCGTAGAGGAGCACCACAATGGCCACGGGGTCCTTCCGGGTCCTGCAGGAAAGGTAACTTGTGAGCGCCTGCTGAGAGCAAGCGCTGGCATGCCTCCTTCCCTGCCTGTCAGATCCTGATCTGATACAGAGTGTGAGATCAGCGATCTGATGTAATATAGTAATGTCCCATACTGGAACAATGTAAAAAAGTTAAAAATATATATATATTAGAATGTGTAAAAATATTTTTTTTAAATTCCTAAATAAAGAAAAGAAAAGGAATAAATATTTTACCAATAAATACATTTATTTATGTAAATTAAAAAAACAATAAAAGTACATATATTTGGTGTCACTGCGTCTGTAACAACTGTTCCTCTAATTAACCCCTTCAGTGATCATCGTAAAAAAAATCAATAAAAAACTAGGCAAAAAACATTGCTTTATCATCATACTGCCAAACAAAAAGTACATTAAAATGCGATCAAAAAGACGGATGTAAATAAAGATGGTGCCGATGAAAATGTCATCTTGTCCTGCAAAAAACAAGCTACCATACAGCTCTATCAGTAGAAAAATAAAAAAGCTATAGCTCTCAGAATAAAGCGATGCAAAAATAATTATTTTTTCTATACAATAGTTTTTATTGTGTAAAAGCGCCAAAACATACAAAAAGATATGAATGAGGTATTGCTGTAATTGTACTGACCCGAAGAATAAAGCTGTATTACTAATTTTACCACACGCGGAATGTTATAAAAAACAAAACAAAAAGCAATTCCTGAACTGCTGTTTTTGTTCATTATGTCTCCCAAAAATCAGAATAAAAAGTGATCAAAAAATGTAATGTGCCCAAAAATGGTACCAATAAAAATGACAGCTCGTCCCGCAAAAAATAAGCCCTCACATGACTCGGCCGAAATGTAAAAATATTATAGCTCTCAAAATATGGTGATGCAAAAACTAGTTTTTGCAGTAAAAGTGTCTTTTACGTAGTGTGTGACAACAGTCAAACATAAAAGCCGGATAAAAATCTGTTATCACTATAATCGCACCGACTCGAAAAATAAAATCGCCTAATCACTTATACCATACGAGGAATGGCATAAAAAATAAATAAAACCAATTCTTCACATGCTGATGATTTTTTCATACTGCCTTCCAAAGATCGCAGTAAGGCTCAGCGCACATTTATCCTGCGCTCTGAGCTGAGCACTTACACTGGGGTGTCCGTGTAAATCTCTGAAATACGTGATTCAGACAGAACCCCCGGTGGAAGATTCCCTATAATGAGGCAGATGGAGGCATTGTGGACGCCGTCTGACCTGTGATTCGGTGGTGTCCGTCCTTTTAAGATTGCATAAATGTGCCGTCAGCCAGTTTTTTGTGCTTATGAAAAGGACACCGCTGAACAGAGGCCAGACGGAGTCCAGAGTAACTCTACTGCCTCATTATAGTGAATGGATCAGGGGTTTCATCTGAATCACTTCACTCAGAGATTTAGATGGAAACCCCCAAAGTAAGTGCTCAGCATAGTGTGATCCTGAACGTTATGTAAAATGTTCCCAATAAAAGCTTCAACTCAATCCACAAAAAAAGCAAGTACCCACTCAGGTCTTTCATCTGTTAATGGAAATATAGGGGGCTTTCACGTTACTGGTAGTACAAAGGCTCTGGAAAAGCAAAAACGCTCCTCACCCGCCAAAAGAAATTCAACAAATTCTGTGCTCCAAAATCCAAATGCCCCCCCCTCCATTTAGCACCCACATGTTTGGTATTTCTGTAGTGATGAGAACCTGCCTAATTTACAGGTGTGTGTCTCCAGAAGCATGGGCTGGGAATAATCTGTGACACAACTGTGGTATCAATATAATCACGCACCTCCCTGCCTTCCAAGCCTGTTGTGCACCAAACAGTAGTAGTCCCCCACATATGGGGTATTGGCGTACTCAGGAGAAATTGTAAAACAAATTGTATGGCACAATTTCACCTGTCACCCTTATGAAAATGCAAAATATGGAGCTAAAAAAGATTTATTTGGGAAAAATGTAATTTTTTTTTTATTTCCACAGCTCTACTTTATAAACTTCTGTGAAGCAGGTTTAAGGTGCTCAATAGACATCTAAATAAGTTTCCTGAGGGGTTTAGTTTCCAAAATGGTGTCACTTGTTGGGGGTTTCCACTGTTTAGGCACATCATGAGCTCTCCAAATGCGACATGGCAACCGCTAATTATTCCAGCAAATTTTACATTCAAAAAGTCAAATGGTGCTCCTTTCCTTCCAAGCCCTGGCATGCACCCAAACAGTTGTTTTCCTCCACATATTGGGTATCTGCGCACTCAAGAGAAATTGCACAACAAATTGCTTGGAGCTTTTTCTCCTGTTACCCTTATGAAAATGCAAAATATGTAGCTAAAAAAGATTTATCTTTGGGAAATATGTGATTTTTATATTTTCACCGCTTAGCGCTCCAGGTGCTCAATACACATCTAGATAAGTTCCCTAAGGGGTCTAGTTTCCAAAATGGTGTCACTTGTGGGGGGGTTTCCACCATTTAGGCACAGCAGGAGCTCTTCAAACATGATATGGCGTCCACTAATTATGCCAGCAAATTTTACATTCAAAAAGTAAAATGACACTCCTTCCATTCTGAGCCCTGCCATTTGCCCAAACAGTACATTTCCCCCACATATGGGGTGTCGGCATGCTCAGGATAAATTGCACAACAAATTGTACTGTATGGTCCATTTTCTCTTGTTTCCCTTGCGAAAGTAAAAAATAATAGGATTAAAGGAAAATTTTTGTGAAAGAAAAGTAAATGTAAAAATTCCTGTGAAGCACCTGAAAGGTTAATAAACTTCTTGAATGTGGTTTTGAGTACATTGAGGAGTGCATTTTTTAGAATGGTGTCACTTTTGGGTATTTTCTGTCATATAGGCCCCTCAAAGTGACTTCAAATGTGACATGGTCCCTAAAAAAAAATGGTTTTGCAAATTTTGTTGTAAAAATGAGAAATCGCTGGTCAACTTTTAACCCTTATTACTTCCTAACAAAAAAATTATGTTTCAAAAATTGTGTTGATGTAAAGTAGACATGAGGGAAATGTTATTTATTAATATTGTTGTGCGATATAACTCTCTAATTTAAGGGTATAAAAACAAAAATTTTGAAAATTGCAAAATTTTAAACATTTTGACCAATTTTTTTCACAAATAAACGCAAGTCATATCAAAGAAATTTTACCACTATCGTAAAGTACAATATGTCATGAGAAAACATTCTCAGAATCAGTAGGATCCGCTGAATCGTTTCATAGTTACGACCTCATAAAGTGACAGTGGTCAGAATTGTAAAAATTAGCCTGGTCAGGAAGGTGAAAACACGCTTCGGGTGAAGGGATTAAATTAGCAGACGTTCATGCATATATTGCAGAAAAAATCCTATTCAGATATATGGAATGGGTTTTTTGATCGCTTCTTACACATACCTCAAATCTGATATTTCACCTGCACGCCACATAAATAATGAAGTAGTAATCATTCGTAATGGTATCTGCTTCCTATTCTTTTTTTTTTTTTTTCAAAACAATTTGAATTTTGGCAAAATTTGCACATTACTAGTTTTTATGAACAACTACTGCTTTCCTGTGATTTGATTTAAATTCTCTCCTAGGATGTCTAACTAAAACTATCTCTTTGTTTTCCATACCAGCCAACAATACTGTATACTGGAGTTCTGATAGTCTTATGTTACAGATGAGAGATTGAATTAGCCTTGAATTTAAAAAAAAAAACTGGATTCATTACAATACAAATTTTTTTCTGATTCAATTTGTGCAAATATGGTAAAACTGCACAGGCTGGCCATCATATTTCTGAATGTAAAAGGATTAGGAAGGGCTTTATAAAAATAAAAAAAACTCATCTGGCCTTACTTGTCTTTTTTGGTCCGGTCAGTGGTACATTCTTCACTGTCGGTGTCCTCCAGCACCTGGCCTCTTTGTCTTCATTTGCACTGACCATGCCATAAATGATGCCACACATTATCGTGACATGTGTCTGGTAACGTTTCCCCCTACCCTTAGTATACTCAACGTCTTTCCCCCTTATATATGAGGTTCCTCCACTCTGAGTCAAGCTGAGCGAATACAGGGTGAGATGAGAAACTTTCTTTTAAATTTCCCATTAACCACATCAGCCATCTTTTTATTTAAATCAGTTAGCAGTTTGGCAATCTTGGACATATGTTTAATAAATTTTCAATAGTAATTGGTGAACCCATAGTACAATATGATAATCTCATAACTAATACAATAAGTCTACGAGAAAAGAAGTAAACACTCATCTCTTAAACCTGAAAAATGCTATTATTGCTCTACAACAAACTGCTCACTACACAATTACTGCTCAAAAGAAAATTACTGTTATTGTGCCAAGTTAAGCAAGTTGAAGATGAAATGATATCTAATTGGCCTGAAGTTAAAGATGACACATTTTTTTGTATTTTATGCAAAAAATATTTAATAAATAAATATGCAAATATATATTTATGTATTTATATACATTCATATTTTACATTTCAAAAATTACAAAAAGGAAAATGGTCCGATGCTAAAGTTTGGCTACACTTGGAGATTTGTGTGCTCAGATAACTTTGACCAAAGTTTCAGACCTTAATCAGCCTGCTAGGGTTATGACTTGTTCACTATCATCATTGGGAAAGGCCAGGTGATGCAAATTTCCCAGCTTTATAAAAACCCAGCCTCCTCCAACCTTGTGTCAGAAACCGCAGCCATGGGTTCTTCTAAGAAGCTGCCTAGCACTCTGAAAATAAAAATGTTGAATGTCCACAAAGCAGGAGATGGCTATAAGAAGATAGGAAATAATTTTCAAGCTGCCTTTTCCTCAGTTTGAAAAGTAGTTAACCCCTTCATGACCCAGCCTATTTTGACCTAAATGACCTGGCCATTTTTTACAATTCTGACCAGTGTCCCTTTGTGAGGTAATAACTCAGGAACTTTTCAATGGATACTAGTGATTCTGAGATTGTTTTTTCGTGACATATTGGGCTTCATGTTAGTGGTAAATTTAGGTCGATAATTTTTGCGTTTATTTGTGAAAAAATCAGAAATTTGGTAAAAATTTAGAAAATTTCGCAATTTTCACATTTTGAATTTTTATTCTGTTAAACCAGAGAGTTATGTGACACAAAGTGGTTACTAAATAACATTTCCCACATGTCTACTTTACATCAGCACAATTTTGGAAACAAATTTTTTTTTCGTTAGGAAGTTATAAGGGTTAAAAGTTGACCAGCGCTTTCTCATTTTTACAACAAAATTTACAAAACCATTTTTTTTAGGGACCACCTCACATTTGAAGTCACTTTGAGGGGTCTATATGGCAGAAAATACCCAAAAGTGACACCATTCTAAAAACTGCACCCCTCAAGCTACTCAAAACTACATTCTAGAAGATTATTAACCCTTCAGGTGTTTCGCAGGAACTAAAGCAGCGTGGAAAGAAAAAATGGACATTTTAATTTTTACAACAAAAATTTTCTTTTAGCATCAATTTTTTCATTTTCACATGGGCAACAGGATAAAATGGATCCTAAAATTTGTTGGGCAATTTCTCCTGAGTACACCGATACCTCATATGTGGTCATAAACTACTGTTTGGGCGCACAGCAGGGCTCAGAAGGGAAGGAGCGCCATTTGACTTTTGAATGGAAAACATGCTGGAATATTTAGCGGACACCATGTCGCGTTTGGAGAGCCCCTGTGTGCCTAAACATTGGTGCTCCCCCACAAGTGACCCCATTTTGGAAACTAGACCCCCCAAAGAACTTATCTACATGCATAGTGATCACTTTGAACCCCCAGGTGCTTCACAAATTGATCGGTAAAAAAAAAAGTACTTTTTTTCACAATCATTTTCTTTTAGCCTCAGTTTTTTCATTTTCACATGGGCAACAGGATAAAATAGATCCTAAAGTTTGTTGGGCAATTTCTCCTGAATACATTGATACCTCATATGTCGTCATAAACCACTGTTTGGGCGCACGACAGGGTCTGTAAGTGAAGGAGCGCTATTTGACTTTTTGAATGGAAAATTAGCTCCAATCGTTATCAGACACCATGTCGCGTTTGGAGAGCCCCTGTGTGCCTAAACAGTGAAAACCCCCACAAGTTACCTCATTTTGAAAACTAGACCCCTTATGGATCTTACCTAGATGTGTAGTGAGCACTTTGAACCTCCAGGTGCTTCACAGAAGTTTATAACACAGAGCAGTGAAAATAAAAAATCATTTTTTTTCCTCAAAAATGATTTTTTAGCACAAATTTTTTTATTTTCGCACGGGTAACAGGAGAAATTGGACCACAAAAGTTGTTGTGCAATGTGTTCTGAGTACACCGATACCCCATATGTGGGGGGGAACCACTGTTGGGCTCAGAAGGGAAGGAGCGCCATTTGACTTTTTGAAGTTAAAATTACCTCTAATCGTTAGCGGACACCATGTCGTGTTTGGAGAGCCCCTGTGTGCCTAAACATTGGAGCTCCCTCACAAATAACCCCATTTTGGCAACTAGACCCCCTAAGGAACTTTTCTAGATGCATAGTGAGCACTTTGAACCACCAAGTGCTTCACAAAAGTTTATAACGCAGTGCCGTGAAAATAAAAAATATTTTTTTTAACTCAAAAAATTATTTTTTAGTGCACAATTTTTTATTTTCACAAGGGTACCAGGAGAAACTGGACCCCAAAAGTTGTTGTCCAGTTTGTCCTGAGTACGCTGGTACCCCATATGTGGGTGGGGGCCACAGTTTGGGCACACGTCGGGGCTCGGAAGGGAAGTAGTGACGTTTTGGAATGCAGACTTTGATGGAATGGTCTGCAGGCATCATGTTACATTTGCAGAGCCCCTGATGTACCTAAACTGTGGAAACTCCCCACAAATGAGCCCATTTTGGAAACTAGACCCCCCAAGGAATTTATCTAGATGTGTGGTGAGCACTTTGAACCCCCAAGTGCTTCACAGAAGTTTATAACGCAGAGCCGTGAAAACAAAAAATCATTTTTTTTCCTCAAAAAAAAAAGATTTTTAGCTCACAATTTTTTTTCCACAAGGGTAACAGGATAAATTGGACCCCAAAAGTTGTTGTCCAGTTTGTCCTGAATACGCTGATGCCCCATATGTGGGTGGGGACCACTGTTTGGGCACACGTCGTGGCTCGGAAGGGAAGTAGTGGCATTATGAAATGTTGACATTGATGGAATGGTCTGCGGGCGTCATGTTACATTTGCAGAGCCCCTGGTGTGCCTAAACTGTGGAAACCCCCCACAAGTGACCCCATTTTGGAAACTAAACCCCCCAAGGAACTTATCTAGATGTGTGGTGAGCACTTTGAACCCCCAAGTGCTTCACAAAAGTTTATAACACAGTGCCGTGAAAATAAAAAATATTTTTTTAACTCAAAAAATTATTTTTTAGTGCACAATTTTTTATTTTCACAAGGGTACCAGGAGAAACTGGACCTCAAAAGTTGTTGTCCAGTTTGTCCTGAGTACGCTGGTACCCCATATGTGGGTGGAGACCACTGTTTGGGCACACGTCGGGGCTCGGAAGGGAAGTAGTGACATTATGAAATGCTGACTTTGATGGAATGGTCTGCGGGCGTCATATTACATTTGCAGAGCCCCTGATGTACCTAAACTGTGGAAACCCCCCACAAGTGACCCCATTTTGGAAACTAGACCCCCCAAGGAATTTATCTAGATGTATGGCGAGGACCTTGAACCCCCAAGTGCTTCACAGAAGTTTATAATGCAGAGCCGTGAAAATAAAAAATCATTTTTTTTCCTCAAAAAATGATTTTTTAGCTCGCAAATTTTTATTTTCCCAAGGGTAACAGGAGAAATTGGACCCCAAAAGTTGTTGTCCAGTTTGTCCTGAGTACGCTGATACCCCATATGTTGGGGTAAACCACTGTTTGGGCACACGTCAGGGCTTGGAAAGGAGGGAGCACCGCTTGACTTTTTGAACGCAAAATTGGCTGGTATCAATGGTTGCACCATGTCGCGTTTAGAGACCCCCTGATGTGCCTAAACAGTGGAAACCCCTCAATTCTAACTCCAACCCTAACCCCAACACACCCCTAACCATAACCCTAACCCCAACACACCCCTAACCCTATCTGTAACCCTAATTCGAACCCTAACCCTAATTCCAACCCTAACCCCAATTCCAACCCTAACCCTAGTTCTAACCCTAATTCCAACCCTAACCCTAATTCCACTCTAACCCTAATTCCATCCCTAACCCTAATTCCAACCCTAACCCTAATTCCAACCCTAACCCTATTTCCAACCCTAACTCTCTTTCCAACCCTCACCCTTTTTCCAACCCTAACCTTAACCCTCTTTCCAACCCTAACCCTCTTTCCAACTCTAACCCTCTTTCCAACCCTAACCCTCTTTCCAACCCTAACCCTAACCCTAATGGAAAAATAAAAAAAAAATAATTTCTTTATTTTATTAGTTGATCCTGCCTATGGAGGTGATAAACGGGGGGTTTATTTAATTTTCATTCTATTTTGATCACTGTGAGAGTTTATCACAGTGATCAAAATAGAATGAAGGGAAATTGCAGCCGGTGGGCGGACTGCGCATGCGCCCGCCATTTTCAAGATGGCGGCGCCCATGGTCAGGGACCGCGGGACAACGGGAGGCGGAGAGGGACATCGGAGGTACCGGGGGGGTCGGAAGATGGGGGGAGCACAGAGAAGGGGGAGGGGAGCCGATGATGATGACGGCGGCGGCACATTGCCGCCGTCAGTCGGTATCGGGGGCCGATCGGCGCCGTGAGCCGTGGGGGGGGTCGGATCACGGTCTCCAGCCATGTCCGATGCTACTGCAGCATCGGCCATGGCTGGATTGTAATATTTCATCAATTTTCATTGATGAAATATTACTGTCGCTCTGATTGGCTGTTTCACTTTTAACAGCCAATCAGAGCGATCGTAGCCACGTGGGGGCGAAGCCACGCCCCCTGTGGTGAAGAACAAAGCCCCCTGTATCTGCAGGTCGGGTGACCTTTCAGTGACCTACGTCACCCGACCCGCAGGGGGGCTTTAAAGTCATGAAGCCACATAGGCGTCATGGGTCGTTCTGGCACGACTCTTCATGATGCCTACGTGGCGTCAAAGGTCGTGAAATGGCAATTAATAGGAACAGTAAAGGTCAAGATAAGGTCTGGAAGACCAAGCAAAATTTCAGTGACAGCTGCACGTAAGATTGCCAGAAAGCCAAATTTGAACTCCCGCTTAACTGCAAAGACCTTCAGAAAGATTTAGCAGACTCTGGAGTTGTGGCACATTGTTCTACTGTTCAGAGACACCTGCACAAATATGGCCTTAATGGAAGAGTCAGCATTAGAAAACCTCTGCTTCGTCCTTACCATAAAATTGAGAGTCTGTAGTATGCAAAAGAACATCCAAACAAGCCTAATGCATTTTGGAAACAAGTCATGTGTACCGATGAGCTTAAAATAAAACTTGCCCAGTTCTCCAGCCTCTCTGAAATTAAGTCATTTAGTTAGCAGCTGACATCTGCAAGATTATCACACCAGCTTGAAAATATTCTTTTAAAGGATTATTCTAAAATCAAAATGTGGTCCTGTAATAATGTACAAATATATTTATTAATTTGTGCCATGTGAGGTAACGCTGTCATTCACATAGGGGATCACTCGCTTGCAGCCCCAAAAATCAGATCCGGCACGGGTTTTCCATAAAACAATCATAGTCCCTTCGGTTTATTCAGCATCATAAACCATCAAAGCAACAGGAAACAGCATATAGTCAGCATAGAGTCCATTACAGAGTTCAGCTCTGTTATCCTGTAGTCATACAAGTTATGCACTGTTCAATGCGCAGGCTTTCTAGCCACCAAGTTATCTCACCCTGTCAGGGTTTCCTCATGCTGCTTCACCATGCTGCACATGTTCATTCCCTCCAGGGAACTAACAGGCACACGTCGCCATTACTCACAGCCACTTCACAGGCTGTTTTCCAGGAAGCCCCATCTCAGCGGGACCTTCCACACTGGACCAACCGGGTCCATGTGACCTACCCTGGCCACCTTATACGATCCGTAGCCACGCCCACCGGGTCACATGGCTATGACCTCATCACAGGTCCTTGAACCATTCACACACTTTACACTTTATCACAACGTTCTCAAACACACCCCCTGGGTGCGTTTGTAGGTAACTTGGTCCGCCCGTCTCCCCAGCTGCCTGGAGACTTCTCCCTGACACATTGACACAACACGTCAGCAGTATCACTGCCGATCCACACACACATCAGTCTCCATCTCAAGGCCACCCACCTTGAAATACATAACGGTCCTTCAGGATTCTGCCACTTATCCTCTCTCTTGGGACATCCACATAGTGCCCCCTAGCAGACACAGTAGTCATTACACCACATACCTCCCCCTCTGTTCAAACCTGTGGGGTTGAACACACAGCATAACCCCAGGATCTCGAGACCCGGCACGCACTACACATTGCCCCACAGGTCGAGAGAACCGTCTCCATCTGTCATACAGCCTCATCTTTACGTTAGGCTGTCTCCATCTGTCATACGGCCTCATCTCTACATTAGGCCTCACCCGCCCCCAGCGGTCCGAACATTGGCCTTGATCCTTGGCCCTCCAGTCACAGTCTGTCTGCATCATCAGACACTGTTTAGTCACCACATTCCTCTCTCTGTTTGTTCCGTTCCCCGACCAGCTTCCCCGGTCAGTACGGTCATAAGTCTTAGTTAAGCCTACTGTCTGGCCTGAGTCTGACTCATTCAGCGTCTCACAGGAACTACGGTCTCTCAACGTCATCCTGCCAGTCGAACTACCACTTGCTGACATTCTTCAGCCATCTGCCCTGTCACTTCTTGGAGGAACCCTTCGGGTCCTTACATCTTGGGTTGAAGGCGGCCGCCACCTGGTGTTCCGTACCTCTTTATTGATTCACCGATGGTCCCGCTTCAACTGTTCAATCTCTTGCAGGTACCCCACTCGATACTCCACGAGCATCCAAAAGTCTCTCAGGCTCTCCACGGAGCCAACCACCATGATGGGAATCCTACCCACTTCACTGGATACCTGGTCTTCATCATCAGGAGGGATCCTCACCTTTACCACACCAGAGATATTCACAAGGTCTCACGTTGGGGAGAGAGTGACAAGTGCAAAAGGGGAAGGGTGGGGGGAGGGGAAGCGGAGAGGGATGGGGGGAGGTGGGTGGGGTGGATTTGTAGGGAGATGGGGGTTTTCATGCTGTTTGACCGGGTATGATTGGACCACAATGTAATGATGTTACTTGATGATGATGGATTGTTCTTTCTAATGCACAATGAGTAACCGTACTGTTCGGATGTTAAGTTGGAATGTACGTGGTATATCTGATAAGGTTAAGAGGGCGGCTGTTCTGAATCATATCAAATCCTGTGAACCTATGATCGCGTGCTTGCAGGAGACACATCTCACTAGAGACACTATGCACTGGTTGTCAAGAGCCTGAATGCTAAAGACATATCATTCTACTTATTCCTCGTACTCCAGGGGGGTGTCAGTCCTAATACACAAAAACACACATTATGAAGAGCTGGAAGTGCATGTAGACAGTGAAGGGCAGTATGTATGGATTGCTTGCAGATTGTTCGGACACAAAATGATTTTAGTGGCTTTATATATCCCTCCACCTTACTCTAAAAAGAAACTACAAGCAGTACTGGAACTGACGGGCAGATGGGGGGAGACTCCATTGTTGATTATGGGAGATGTTAATAACACTATGAATGATTTTTGGGATAAAGTACGACCGGCAGGTACAGAAGCTGGACAGGACAGGATGACTGCCTTTGGCAAGTATGTAGGGGAACTTGGGCTGGTAGATCTGTGGAGAGTACGAAATGAGGGTAAGAGGACTTTTTCATGTCATTCGGCAACACATGGAACACTGTCGAGGATAGACCTGGCTTTGGGGGATACCGCTATGGACGGGATGGTGGGGGAGGTGGAATACCTACAGAGGACTCTCTCGGATCATGGTCCTATGGTGGTCACGCTTCTGGTGAGATCTGCTCGGGGTCAGAGGGGAGGTTGGCGTCTACACCCGACGTGGCTTAAAGTGGTGGACATGGGTGGCATAACCAAAGAGCTAGAGCACTTCTTCCAAATGAACGAAGGGAGTACTGAGGCCACAACGGTATGGGATGCCATGAAGGCATTTATGAGGGGACTTTTTATAAGTGAGATTGCGAGGTGTAAGACCAAAACTAAATTGGCAGATCAACAAATAAAGGATGACCTGACAAGAGCGGAGGCAGACATGATTTTGGCGCCAACGAGTGAAGCTCACAATAGACTAAAATTGGCTCAGGAGGCAGTTGATAAACTGCACATGATGCAAGCTGAGAGGAAAAGGGCATTTCAGCAAGCTCAATTCTTTGAAGAAGGAGAGAGAGTAGGTCACTTGTTGGCGGTGATATCTGCGGCACAAAGGGAGTCTTCCAGGGTGTATAAACTGAGAGATCAAACAGGGGCGACTCTGACAGACACAAAGGACATACTGGAGGTCTTCAAGGCATATTACATGGCACTGTACACTTCGAGAGCACGGGACACAGAGGGGGATGTGGAGAAATTTTTGGAAGGCATTTCACTACCTAAATTGTCTGAGGAAGATAGGTTGAGGTTGGAAGAACCTGTGAGTGTGAAGGAGGTGGAAGGTGCAATACTGTCTATGCCAAATAACAAATCACCGGGAGCTGATGGTCTACCTGGGGAGGTGTACAGGGAGTTAGTGGAACTGCTGGCTCCGAAATTGAAATCTGTGTTTGATGAGGCTTTAGTGACGGGGGCACTGCCGAGATCAATGGAGGAAGCAGTGATAGTGGTTCTGCCGAAGGAGGGAAAAGATCCCATGGATGCGGAGTCGTACAGGCCCATTTCGTTGTTGACAACGGATGTCAAAATACTCGCTAAGATCCTGGCCACCCGGCTCACCGGGGTTGCGCATACCATTATACACGAGGACCAGTCGGGCTTTATGCCTAACCGCTCCACGGCTGTTAACTTAAGAAGATTATTTCTTAATATGCAACTGCCTGCTGATAATGGTGGCAGGAGAATAGTGATGTCATTGGATGCTAGGAAAGCATTTGATAGCGTGGAATGGCAATACTTATGGAAAATCATGGAACTGATGGGATTCGGCCCCGCGTTCATGGCCTGGGTGAAGTTATTGTACTCATCCCCAAAGGCGGTAGTTAAGGTGAATGGAGAACAGTCCGGGATGTTTGACTTGCGTAGGGGCACAAGGCAGGGGTGTCCGCTGTCCCCGCTATTGTTCGCGGTGGCAGTGGAGCCCCTGGCGGCCAAGATTAGAGCTGAGAGGGGAGTGGTCAGATTTAAATTTGGGAAGCTGGAAGAAAAAATATCATTGTATGCCGACGACATCCTGTTGTTTTTGGAAAGTGCAGGAGAGACGCTGGGGTGCGCGATGGATGTAATTAAACAATTTGGGAGCATTTCGGGACTGGAGATAAATTGGCACAAGTCTTATGTCATGGCTGTGGATAGAGCAATAGAAGCGGAGGAGATACTGTAGATGAGAGGGGGAAACAACTCCAGCTAGTTTCACAGTTTAAATACCTAGGGATATGGGTAGCTCTTCCACTGTCCCGATTCACGGATCTGAATTTGGTTCCTCTGCTAGAGAAATTTAAAGGGAAAATAGGTGCATGGTGCAAATTGGCTTTAACGGTAACGGGTAGAACTAACCTGATTAAGATGGTCCTTATGCCACAACTAATGTACGTTTTGCACAATTCGCCGATATGGCTACCAAAAAAACGGTTTCGGGGCATTGATTCTATCTTCAGATCCTTGATATGGGGCAAGAAGCAGGCACGGATTAAATTTGGAACTCTGCAAAAAGGAAAGGATGAGGGAGGACTGGCCGCACCAAATCCATGGGTCTATTTCTTGGCAGTACAGGGCCAGCATTTCAGGGGATGGAGAGAGCTCGATTGTGGAGGAGCAGCTCACCGGGTGCTGGTACATGTGATGGGGAGACGCCCACTTATCCAGGGTCTAGAGGATGGTACCTTTAAGAAACTGGGAGCACCATATCCTACCATAGGCATGATTCAGAAGGTATGGGACACCATTAAAAGGATCAGAGGGGTGGATGAGCTGACTAGGTACTCACCGGTGTGGGACAATGAGCATCTGCCGGAACTTAATAAGCTGCGTCAAATGGGCAATTGGAAGGCGAAAGGAGTAAGATATGTGTGCCAGCTGCAGAGTGGAACGGACCTGAAGACCTTTGAGACATTGAGAGAGGAATTTGATTTGCCTTCGGTATGGGGGTTTCAATACTATATGCTTCGACATGCTTGGAGGGCACAGTGTAGATTGGGAGCCATGACGGTTCAGGGCGACATTGTACTAGAATTTGTGTGTATGAAAGGAGGGACGAGGGGAGTTATATCGAGCATATATCATGATCTACTACACTCCTATCTGGGGGACAATCACCTCACTGCAAAGAGTAAATGGGAGAGGGAGGTGGGTACCCTCACAACAGAACAATGGGAGACTATTCTTGAATATGTCCCGAAGATCTCTCTAAGCGAGCAGGCACGGCTCTCCCAATTATATGTAATACATAGAACATACAAAACACCGCTGGTCCTATTCAAGGCGGGCTTGAGGGGAGACTCTAGCTGCCCTAGATGTGGCACAGACCAGGCCGGACTGTTACATATGTTATGGTCGTGTCCGCGGCTGGTGGCATACTGGCTGGTCGTTATCAACAAAATTGAGAGAGCTTATGCATGTACGCTCGACAGGAATCCAGTGCTGTGTGTTTTAGGGGAGGTGGATGGGATACCTGTCTCAGAACATTACAAAGTGGCAATAGCGAGGTTGCTGTATGTGGCACGCAAACTAATAGCACGAAAATGGAAGGATTCGGAACCCCCCACTAGGAGGGAATTTATTGCTCAGACACGTACGGTAATGCATTTAGAGGAAAGCATTTACAGGCGAAGGCATGGTGAAAGCACTTTCGAAAAAATATGGTCCGCCTGGATGGCGGTGATATGATTGCTAAGACTCTCAAGTATACCCGGCATAAGGAGTATTGGGGGAGGGGGGAGGGGGGGATGGCTTTGATTGTATTACTACAAGATATGTGAATTGTTACATGTATATTGATATCCACTGTTTATTGTTTAAAATCTTTTGAAACCTAAATAAAAATAACTGGTTTAAAAAAGAGATATTCACAAGGTCTTGCATTACCTTCCCGGATCTTCCAATGATTCTCCCAATCAGAGCTTTGGGTACCGGAACCACATCTTTCCGCAAACCCAGCCGATCCATAGCCTCCTTCACTAACTCTAGGCATCGAGCAGCCTTCATATTACTCCGCCTGACCAGCTGTTTGGCGTGGAGACATTGTAAATGCATCTCTTTCAGGACAGCTACCCGGTTTGCTGTATCTTCCCTGGCTGATATTATCACCAACTGCCGAGTCTCAGGTGCCCAGTGCACCTTACACGCCTTGACCGCCTCTTTGAAAGCCTCATGCACACCTTCCTCAGCACAGGCTTCTTGCAGATCTTCGGGTGCCTCGATTACAGATTTGAAGGTCATGGTCTTGCTCTCTTCCTGGACAGAAGACTCTGGCTTTACCATGGACACTTCCCTCACTACAGTTGACCCGGCCGGGTGACTGTCTTCTTCAGTGCTTAGCTCACAAACTTCACAAGAGTTTATCTCTTCATGACCCTTTGCCACAATTGGTACTGGCAGTTCCGTCTTGTTGTCACTCGCGCTCACCCGCGGTAAGTCTTCATCCAACTTCCTCTCTTGCTGAAGATCTCTTACAGTTTCTTTGAGTTCTTCCATCTCTTCCCTAAGGGTCTTATTCAGGTCTGTCCGTTGGACAAACGTGCCCCTTTTCCCGGTCACTTCTACATCTGACCTCTCCACATCAGGAGCCGTCACCGTCTTAATATCTGTTAGCTCAACAGTAGAAACGTCTCCACCTTCGTACCATAGGTCATCAAACATGACAAAGTCCCGGTCCTTCTCCAAGGCATAGACTAAGTCAGGGGGTATCCCGCCACCTTGACACTCACTGCCTCCGGTCCCCTCAAACACCACTCTGTCTAGCGCATAGTTCACAGTGACCCCATGTTTACAGCGAACCTGAGCCATTTTCTCAGTCAGACAGAAAGTGAGAGGAGTTCCTAACAGAGTCACCTGGCTCTTTGAGTCCAACCATCCCGAGATTCCTCCCCGGTGCAGCATCACGGTACACACTTGCGGTTCGTCATACTCCGGAAAGTATAACCCACATCCTGAAAACACTCTACACGAACACTGCTGTTCCTCTTTTGACACACCAGCCCCTTTCTGGACCACTCCGATTTGGGTCACCGCCCCCCTCTGGGACTCCACACCCTTTTGGGCTACCACCCCGATTTGGCCACCGCCCCCTTTCGGGACTTCCCCATGTCCGTTATACTGGTCTCTTCTCAGACCACAGTTCACACCACACAGTTTATGTCTCTTACGATACCACACAAGTCCTTGTTGGCACCACAACAGCTCCTGCTGTCACCGAACACCGACACCACCAGCTGCCATTCACACACCGCTGCTGGTGTCGTCTTTGTAACCCCGCCGAGTTACCGGAAGCCGCTTGTCCCCTTCGTAACCCCGCCGAGTTACAGGAAGCCACTTGTCACCTTCTTGACTCCCACTGAGCCACCGCAGGCTGAGTTGAGAAAAGAAGAAAAAAAACACACCACACGAAACTCACGTGTCCTGGCTATGTGCTATTCAGGACGTTCCGTCTCCGCCTGAGACCGTCCAACACACAGGGCGCACCGGGTGCGATTCAGGGAGCGACCCTCCTCCCAGGGTCTCCCAACACACCGGCCTCACCAGGTCCAGGGGCTCGACGGGTGCTCTTCAGGACATCTGTCTCTGCCTGAGACTGCCCAACACTCATGCCTCACCAGGTCCAAGGTCATACCACATGCTCCCGGGAGGGAGATGACTCTTCTCCTAGAATCTCCCAACACTGACCCTCCAGGACCTTTCCTCACTGAACCCTCCAGGTACACCGTCTTACTCACTGACCCAGGTCAGTACCACACGAACACCTGTCCATTACCTGTGTCGGCCACAAAGGTCCTCGGGTACCTCTTCTGTGCAAAAGCACCCTAGCAATCACCAGTCTCTTTCTCCTGGGGAAGCGGCCGCACTGGGCTCACCGATCCGGACAGTGCCTTACTCACTAGGCCGCCTCACGGTTCCAGAACCACAGCCGGGCAGTGGCTTCCCCAAATGCAGGCTGTCAGAGGCTCTGCTCACACACGTGGCCGGTCAGCATATTACACGGCTTTCTCGACCGTCAGCCCTCCTGCTCAGCGTTGCCCTTAGCAACCGAATTTTGCAGTCCTCTTCCGTTGCTCCCAGCAACAGGACTACAATATTGCCCTTTGCAATCTCCACCAATTGTGAGGTAGCGCTGTCATTCATATAGGGGATCACTCGCTTGCAGCCCTAAAAACCAGATCCGGCACGGGTTTTCCATAAAACATTCATAGTCCCTTCAGTTTATTCAGCATCATAAACCATCAAAGCAACAGGAAACAGCATATAGTCAGCATAGCGTCCATTACAGAGTTCAGCTCTGTTATCCTGTAGTCATACAAGTTATGCACTGTTCAATGCGCAGGCTTTCTAGCCACCAAGTTATCTCACCCTGTCAGGGATTCCTCATGCTGCTTCACCATGCTGCACACGTTCATTCCCTCCAGGGAACTAACAGGCACACGTCGCTATTACTCACAGCCACTTCACAGGCTGTTTTTCAGGAAGCCCCATCTCAGCGGGACCTTCCACACTGGACCAACGGGGTCCCAGCATTCATCACATGTGACCTACCCTGGCCACCTTATACGATCTGTAGCCACGCCCACCGGGTCACATGGCTATGACCTCATCACAGGTCCTTGAACCATTCACACACTTTATTACACCGTTCTCAAACACACCCCCTGGGTGGGTTTGTAGGTAATTGGTCCGCCCATCTCCCCAGCTATCTGGAGACTTCTCCCTGACACATTGACACAACACGTCAGCAGTATCACTGCTGATCCACACACACATCAGTCTCCATCTTAAGGCCACCCACCTTGAGATAAATAACGGTCCTTCAGGATTCTGCCACTCATCCTCTTTCTTGGGACATCCACACAGCGCCCCCTAGCGGACACAGTGGTAATTACACCACAGCCAATATATCTAATATTTCAACCTTCCTTATTTTGCATATGTCACCCCCTAAAGATGACCCTCTACTCTCTATTTACCCATCAGTTTCATTTAGAACCATACTGGAGTAGTCCCAGCTCACCTTCAGTCATTATTTATCTAGTGTCTCTCAGTTGGCTTCCTGAGAAGCATAACTCTGCTCTGTGACTTGTCTAGAACAAAGCTTCTACTGTGAGAGATGATATGGAATGGGAAGGAGCAACCTTCTATGAAGAATATAGGAGGATTTAAGTCATGCCTATCAACTGTATCATATCATGCTACCGTCCTCTTTCAACACGTGTAGCTGTAACAGGACACCTGGCTCAGCAGGTGGTCCAGCCACACCGGCTCGTATCCAAGCTCATACAAGATGACCTCCTGCAGCGCCCATGCAGTATAACTGCTTTGTCCAGTCTGATAGGATTTCATAAGGAGATTTAAAAAGAATATGGAGTTAATGTATATCCTAACCACACAATAGTTACATTTTCTAAATTTCTGGAACGGGCCAAACCTTCCAGGGTCTCAATCCGTTCTAGCACTCCAGAGTGGGGCGATACGCCAAATGGCTAGTACAAGCCAGGGAGCAAAGCCGTATTTGGTCTCCAAGTGTAAGAAGGGCCTGGCTGGATCCAATGGCGCCAGTACCCCTCCCAATGACCTTGCATTGGGATGTTATGATCCTTCATAGGTTTTGGGAGTTTTAACTTCAAATACCCAGGGGAGGAGGATAAGGTCCCTCCCAGGGGTGAAATGGGTGTGAGCAACTGAGGAGATAAATGCTTGTGCAAGGCCATGTGCTCTCCCTCTCTTTGTCATGCTTGTTTAACACTTGCAACGTGCTGGAAGGAATAATCAGCTGGCAGTCCATGCCCCCATACGACCCAGAAGACATGGTCGAACATCAAACCCCTAATTGACATGATTCATCAGCTTAAATCTTTTGGACTTCACCCGTATTTGCATATCTGACCATTGTATATGTATAACCATTGTGTCTATAGTGTATTTCCTAGTGTGTCCTTAAGGCAAATTACCACATCCATGTTCTCAGTTTTAACTTTCCATGCTACTGAGGCTGGTTTCTGGCCTGATATAATTCCATTAACCAGCCAGGCTTACTGAGGAGCTGATGGCAGTACTACCATGTTGATAAGGTTCTGTTTCACTGGTGCTAGTAAAAGAGGTCTCTCAGCCTGTCAGGGTTGTGAGCAAGTGTGGTGCCACATCAGCGACTGCGTGGGCCACAACTTGTCAATCCCAATGCCTATCTGGGCCTGTGTGGACAGGGGGATGTCTGTGAAAAACTATGCTAACCTGAGCTTATGTGTCAACAGGGGGTGCGGAACATCATTTTGGTATAAGTAAGGAGATTCCACCACGTTATCCCTTCTATGTAATTGTGACATCAGGCAGTGTGTCGAGGTGTGGGTTTGTCACACAAACTAAGACCATCAACCAATGTGCCTGAGTGCGGAGTTGTATACAGTGGACTGAGAGGATAGCTATACTACAGTACTGGGCTCTGTATGGAGGGGCTGAAAGGAATAAATACTGCAGGGTTTACAGAAGCTAATTGTCATGATCCCAGTGCAGGTTTTTGAGCTGCACGTCAGGGGTTAATGTCTGGAGCTCAGTGCAGGTTTTGACCTGCACACCTGGGGTTAGTGATTGTCGCCTCTCTTTGGTTCTGGGAGAGCTTCCTAAACCCCTGGGAAGCTCCAATCCCTGTCAGTTATACTTTTGCCTTTGGCTGAGTATGGTGACCTCTGTGTGCCTGTGCCTGTTCATTGTTATAGCTTGTTTATATGGTTCTGACCCGGTTCTGTTCCCCGCTGAGTTTGCCTGTTGATTCTGTACTGCGCTACCCTCTCTGTGTATGACTCATTGCCTGTGATCTGACTACTCTCTGCTCGTCCCTCTTGTACCTTGCAGCTATCTCTGTGTATGACTCATTGGCTATGTCCTGACTATCCTCCCTGTCTATGCCCCTAGGTAACTGTCTCGCAGTTACCCTGCTAGGAGTTCTCTTGCAGCTCCTAGCTCTCTGGTGTTTAGGCCACGCCCCCAGCAATCACATGCTTCAGGACCTGCTGTTCTGAAGTACGCACCTACTCGGCTGCTGCCCGCTCCACAGGTATCTTTGAGCACAGTTTGCTTTACTCAGGACACGCGCACTGGCTCAGTGAGCAAGTTCAGTGCAGTGTTCCTGACATTATAACTGACCCTGAATTTTTCTTTTCTCTCCTCACTTCTGCAGCATGGACCCAATGTGTGATTTTTCTGAGAAGATGAAATGCTTGACTAAGTCGCTGCAGAAGCTTAGCTTGGAACACCAAGCTCTGACCCAGTCCCAACGGCGGGTTGAGGACTCAGTTCAGGGGGTGCTTTCCGCAGGCTTTCAGCAGGTGGGGAATAGAGATGTAATTTTAGTCCCACCCGAATCCCCGGTTAAACTGCCAGATACGTTTTCTGGTAACGAAGATGAATTCAGAGCATTTAAGGAGGGCTGTAAGCTTTTTTTCTCTTTGAAACCCCGCTCCTCTGGGGATAAGAAACAGAGGGGGGGTGGTTATGTCCCTGCTTAGGGGGTCCCCACAAGCCTGGGCATTTTCGCTTTCCTCTTCTGCCCCTGAGAGAATGTCTGTGGATGCATTTTTTGAAGCCTTAGGGCTTATTTATGATGAGCCTGATAGAGTGCGCTTGGCTGGGGACAAGGTGATGAGTGTCTATCAGGGGGAGCACTCGGCCGAGTAGTTCTGTACTGAATTCAGACGTTGGGAAGCTGAGATTTCTTGGAGTGATGCCGCTCTTCGGGGGCTGTTCCGTAGAGGCCTGTGTGAACATCTGAAGGATGCCTTGGCACTCCATCCTCCACCTGACTCCCTGGAGGATGCCATGACCCAAGCGGTTCGCATGGATAGCAGACTACGGGCTAGAGATGTTATGCAACTGGAAACACCATTATGCTTCAGTGGAGATGAGGCCCGGACTCTTCCTGTGGCTATGGAGGTGAGCGCTGTCACCTGTTATGAAAAGGAAAGAAGACGCCGCCGGGAGAAGCAGTTGTGCTTCTATTGTGGGGAATCTGGACACTGGAAGAAGGACTGCCCCTCCTGTCCGTGATCCTCCAAGATGGCGGGAAACGACTAGCTCTGGGTAGTAGTCGAGGAGGCTACCCAGACCTTCAGGTACAATTTTCCTCACGTGCAAAAATGGTGCTGCAGGTGGAACTGGAACTTGGTAATGGACCGGTTCAGACTACTGCTTTTGTTGACTGTGGTTCTGCTGTGAACCTGACTGATACCAAAATTATGACTCTTAATAAGATAGGGACAGTCAGGCTTCAGGATCCTGTTAAACTTGTGGCAATTGACTCGTCCCCTCTTACCCAGGACGGTATCTGTTGCAGGTCTGAACTTTTTTCTCTAAAAGTGGGTTCCACTCATGTGGAAAAACTAAGTTGTCTTGTGCTAGATAACTTGCCTGCAGGGCTGGTACTGGGGATGCCTTGGCTTCAACACCATAATCCTACCATTGATTGGGTTACAGGGGAGATCACTCAATGGGGATGCAAGGATAAATGTGGTAACCTGGGACATCTTGTTAATGCTGTTAAATCCGTATCTGTGTCGTCTGTCGGTCTGGAAGGTATTCCGGAGTACCTGAAGGATTTCGAAGACGTTTTTTCCGAAAGTGAGGCTGAGGCGCTGCCACCAGATAGACCCTACGAATGTGCCATTGATTTAGTACCGGGAGCCAAGTTACCTAAGGCTCGCTTGTTCAATTTGTCTGGGCCTGAGCACCAAGCCATGAAGGAGAACATAGCTGAGAGTCTCCGCAAAGGGCATATCAGGCCTTCTGTGTCAGCAGGATTCTTCTTTGTGAAGAAGAAGGATGGAGGTTTGCGGCCGTGCCTCGACTTTCAGGAACGGAACAAGATAACGGTTAGGAACACGTACCCGCTTCCCCTCATCCCAGACTTATGTAACCAGTTAGCTGGGGCCCAATGGTTCTTCAAGATAGATCTCCGGGGGGCCTACAATCTGATAAGGGTTCGGGAAGGGGACGAGTGGAAAACTGCGTTCCTAACATCAGAAGGACTCTTTGAAAACCTGGTAATGCCATTTTGGGTTAACTAATGCACCCGCTGTTTTCCAGAATTTTATCAATGTTATGTTTTCTGACCTGATAGGCCGTTTTGTTATTATTTATTTGGATGACATTTTGGTGTATTCCCCGGACAGCCAATCTCACTTGCAACATCTACAGACAGTTCTCCAGAGACTCAGGGAGAACCTATTGTTCGCTAAATTGGAAAAACGTTCATTTTTTGTACAGGAACTGTCTTTATTGGGGTTGATTGCATCCTGTGAGGGGTTTCGTATTGATCCTAAGAAGGTGCTGGTGATCGCTGACTGGGTTCAGCCTCGAGATCTCAAGGGGCTCCAGCGCTTCTTAGGATTTGCGAACTATTATTGGAGATTCATTAAAGGTTTCTCACAAGTGGTTAAACCACTCACGGATCTTACCCAGAAGGGCGCTGATGTAAAAAATTGGTCTGTACTCGCTAAGGAGTCCTTCTCAGCTATTAAGAAATGTTTCATGTCCGCCCCAGTGTTGGTACAACCAGACCCGTCCAAACCATTCATTGTGGAGGTGGATGCATCTGAAGTGGGGGTGGGGGCTGTGCTGTCCCAGGGTCTGACCACCCTTACCAATCTCAAACCCTGTGCCTTCTTCTCCAAGAAGTTCTCTTCAGCGAAGAGAAACTAAGATGTAGGCAATAGAGAACTTCTTGCGGTCAAGCTGGCGTTTGAGGAATGGAGGCTCTTTTTGGAAGGGGCAGCTCACCCTATCACGGTTGTCACGGATCACAAAAATTTGGCGTACCTTGAATCTGCTAAGAGGCTTACTCCTAGACAAGCCCGGTGGTCACTTTTTTTTTCACGATTTTAGTTCTCCATTACTTTTCGACCGGGGTCCAAAAATGTTAAAGCGGATGCCCTGTCCAGAAGTTTTGACCCGGTGTCTCCCCCCGAGCAGCCATCCTCCATTCTTCCCCCAGGGGTGGTAGTGGTGGGGGTCTCATCTGAGTTGGAACAAGAAATTCCAAGGGCTCGGGCCATAGCTCCGGCAACCAGGCCAGGGGATAAATTGTTTGTTCCAGATTTATTGCGGCCTAGACTTCTGCAGGAGTTTCATGAGTCTAGGCTGAGTGCTCATCCAGGTATCATGGCCACTAGCGAGGCAGTAGCCAGGGGTTTTTGGTGGCCTTCACTGAGGTCTGATGTCAAGGAATTTGTTTCTGCTTGTGGTGTGTGTGCCCGTTCCAAAAGCTCGCATAACCGGCCGGCTGGGGAACTCATACCTTTACCAGTTCCTGATAGGCCATGGACTCATATTTCCATGGATTTTATTACCGGCCTTCCTCCTTCCAGGGGCAATACCGTGATCTGGGTGGTGGTGGATAAGTTTTCTAAACAGGCCCATTTCATTCCCTTGGCAGCAATACCCTCAGCAGAAGCATTGTCAAGGTTGTTTGTGCAGCATGTGGTCCGATTGCATGGGGTACCCCTGAATGTTGTGTCTGACAGAGGTGTGCAGTTTGTGGCCAAATTTTGTAGGGCATTCTGTATGAAATTGGGCATCTCACTCTCCTTCTCGTCGGCATATCACCCGGAGAGTCATGGTCAGACAGAACGCACCAATCAATCCCTGGAACAAATTCTCAGGTGTCTGACCTCCGCCAGGCAGGAGGATTGGTGTGATGCATTACCATTGGCGGAATTCTCTTTTAACAACCGGGTGAGTCAGTCTACCAACATGTCCCCATTCCTGATTAACTATGGGTTTAATCCGCATTTTGGGGAGTTTTCACGGGTGGATTCTGGTTGTCCAGGGGTAGAGGGGTCCGTTCAATGGTTAAAAAACCTCTGGGCTGAAGTCCAGCGTAATATCTCTCGGGCTCAGGGGAGCTACAAATATTTTGCTGACAAAAAGAGAGCCTCGGGAGACATGTTTCAGGTGGGAGAGAAGGTTTGGCTTTCCACACGTAACATCAACTTAAAGGTACCATCAGCTAAGTTGGGACCAAAGTTCATTGGTCCGTACGAGATTATGGAGATAGTCAACCCAGTGGCATATAGGTTGCGTCTCCCTGCCTCCTTAAAAATATCCAATGTGTTCCATAAATCTCTGTTAAAATCATTATGGTCTGTCAAAGAGGACTCCGAGCCTGTTGTTCCTCCAGTGCTGGTGGAGGGTCAATTGGAGTATGAGGTCGGACATATTGTGGACTTTCGGTGGGTGCGCCGCTCTTTGCAGTACCTGGTCCACTGGAAGGGATATGGACCAGAGGAGCGCTCATGGGTCCCTGCTCGCTCTGTACATGCAGATCGCCTGGTTCGGGCTTTCCATGCCAAGTACCCGGGAAAGCCTGGGGTCCAGAGGCCCCCCGTTGAGAGGGGGGTACTGTCATGATCCCAGTGCAGGTTTTTGAGCTACACGTCAGGGGTTAATGTCTGGAGCTCAGTGCAGGTTTTGACCTGCACACCTGGGGTTAATGATTGTCGCCTCTCTTTGGTTCTGGGAGAGCTTCTTAAACCCCTGGGAAGCTCCAATCCCTGTCAGTTATACTTTTGCCTTTGGCCGAGTGTGATGACCTCTGTGTGCCTGTTCGTTGTTATAGCTTGTTTATATGGTTCTGACCCGGTTCTGTTCCCCGTTGTGAGTTTGCCTGTTGATTCTGTACTGCACTACCCTCTCTGTGTATGACTCATTGCCTGCGATCTGACTACTCTCTGCTCGCCCCTCTTGTACCTTGCAGCTATCTCTGTGTATGACTCATTGGCTACATCCTGACTATCCTCCCTGTGTATGGCCCTTGGTAACTTTGTCTCGCAGTTACCCTGCTAGGAGTTCTCTTGCAGCTCCTAGCTCTCTGGAGTTTAGGCCACGCCCCCAGCAGTCACATGCTTCAGGTCCTGCTGTTCTGAAGTACACACCTACTCGGCTGCTGCCCGCTCCACAGGTATCTTTGAGCACAATTCGCTTTACTCAGGACACGCGCACTGGCTCAGTGAGCAAGTTCAGTGCGGTGTTCCTGACACTAATATTAGTTGAGCCATTTGTTGCATGCTGCTGAGAGACATGAGATGTGAAACTGTTAATGTCACTCTATTGATGCACATGGCAGAGTATTATCTTCTATCATATGTATTAACAGATATGCATTTGTAGTTTAATATCATTTATCTGTCAGAAACAGGCAACAAATGGAGCTCTTCACTGCCATTGTGGAGGACTGCATGAGTTGTGCTCTGCTAGAACCAGCTAATGATGTAGAACCAAACTGCAAATATACTAATGCAAATGGCAGAAAAAAAAATTGGTCAAGGAGGGTGCAGAGCGCACAGAAGCATAATGTGAATTCTATACTTAGATGTGAGGTGAGGCTAGTCAGGAGCACACAGGAGAGGCAAGTGCTGCAATGAGGAGAAGCAAGTGCTTCTGGGAAATGTAGTTTCAGCAATTAAAAAATGGACTGCCCATTCGGCTTTGTAAAGTTGGATGCACAGAGGGACAAATAGAATTGAAAAAAGACATAAAGATACAAGAAAGAAAAGTTATGCTGAGTTTAGTCTACATATTAACAATAAGTATGCATTCACTGTGCCTTATGAAAAATAATGTGATTCTGTGACTGACCCATTAATGTGCTCACTGAGGATTGCAACAAACTATTTAACAGGTTGTTGTCATTCATCTTCGCAGGCGCACAATTTATTTTCCCAGTGCATTAAAGTAGACCAGTTACATCTCTTAGGGCTCGTTCGAGTGCTGTCCGTGAAAAAAACTTGACCAGCACTCAAACCAATGTTATACAATGAAGCCGTGCAGATGAGAGTTTTCGTTCACTGACCAAATCTGACTGTAAAAAAAAATTACATTTGCAGTTCTGTAACATAAGAAACTGTAAATGTTCTTGTAAGTTATTAATAGATGAATCTGTAAAAAAAAGATCGAATACAGATGACAAGTGAGAAAACAAATCTTGAGAGTTTTCTGGATGAAAATCTAAGCAATTTCTTTTATACACTCGTGTGAACCTACCCTTTAGAGGAATTGGCAGATCCCACAAAACTCCCACATTTCATACAAATATGGAAGTCCTGGCAGGAACAAAATTTGCTTTCTCGCTTGTCATCTGTATTCGATCTTTTTTTACAGTATCATCTATTAATAATTTACAAGAACATTTACATTTTTTAAAATATGGTGTCCAAAACTGGACACTGTATTCCAGATGAGATCTGACCAAAGAGGAGTAGAGGGGAATAATGACTTTGCGTGGTCTAGACTGTATGCTTCTGTTAATACATCCCAGAATTCTATTTGCCTTTTTTGCTGCTGCATCACACTGTTGACTCATGTTGAGTCTGTGATCAATTAGTATACCCAAGTCTTTTTCACATGTGCTGTTGCTTAGTCCTATTCCTCCCATTCTGTATATGCTGTATATGAGAGTATGAGCATAGGCTCATACTCTCTCCGCCACCAAAGCTCTGCCTTGTTTTCAGTGACACATACAACATAGATTAAATATGAATTATATCAAATACATTATAGCTTACCACAATGTGATAAGAATACTCTTACCTGAAGATTTTTATTTAAACGGTTTATCTGGGACTATGTTTTGTTTTTTTTACTATGGGTCTAAAAACTAATAGGCAGGTAGTTGCTACCTGCCTGTTATGCCCAGTGCCAATCTCTTCCAGTAATGGGTATCGTGATGAGCGAATGTGCTCGATAATGCTCGAGTGCTAATAGAGTACCTTTGGTATGCTCGAATACTATGTTCGAAACACCGTTCAAGTCATGCTGATTGACAGCCAGCCCCCTGCTGCTTATCTGCGGTAAGCCAGCTGTCAATCAGCATTCTGTCAGCAGTCATAACATGTCAACATAGCAGCCTGGAAGAGGAAGAGCTGCTCTGTTGATGCTGAGCAGGTGGAATCGCCAGGAGCAGTCAATGACCGTTCTCTGCTGGTGCTGAGTAGAACTGGCAGGTAGTTAGCAACAAGAAAAATAATAATAATAATAATACTGGATAAACCCTTTAGGCAATGTTTTACTGATCATAAATCCTTTCTACCTCAAGAATGATTTGCATGGAAATGATCCTAGTATTTTTTTTTTTTATTTGATTGTTGAAAATTTTTTAAATCTATACCACTACATCAGAGTAATCTTATTAGCCAGCTTTTTCAACTGGAGTTGTTTTTAAAATAACTCAAATGTCTTATTAGTACTTTTAAAAATTCTATTAAAAAATCCAATGTAAAAAAAAAACATTAGAATGAAAAGAATGAGTCTATCAACTGTTGAAAGGACTTGTTATAATTCACCAGGTATAAAAGGGGCACCTGCCAGCACTCTCTCTTGGTACCAAATAGTTGGAAAAAACAATTGTGAAGTTGTGCTTTAATTGTCTATAGCAGAAGGGTGATAAAATGTTTCTAAGGCTGGTTTCACATTTGCGTTTTTTTGCGCTGGAAAAAAACGCATACGTGCGCATGCGTTTTTTCCCCTATATTTAACATGGGTGCGCATACCTGCGCGCTGGTAAGCGCATGTATGCGATTTTCATGCGCTGCGTTTTTTTGGGGTGTGCGTTTGTATTTTCCAGACGCAGCATGTTGCATTTTTTGGCCCTGCAAAAAAGCGCATGCGCACATATGCGCACGTTTTGCGCTAAAAATGGCCATTATAGCCTATGGATGCGCATACATGCGCATTGGCATGCTCATGTATGCTTTTTTTGCACATGCGTTTTTTTTTTGTTAACCATGGAATTTAGGGGTTTGGGTTAGAGTTAGGGTTAGTTAAGGGGGTTTAGGGTTAGGGTTAGGGTCAGGGTCAGGGTTAGGGTTGGGGTTAGGGTCAGGGTTAGGGTTAAGTATGGTTTGGTTAAGGGTTAGGGTCAGGGTTAGGGTCAGGGTTAGGGTTAAGTATGGTTTGGTTAAGGGTTAGGGTCAGGGTTAGGGTCAGGGTTAGGGTTAGGGTCAGGGTTAGGGTTAAGTATGGTTTGGTTAAGGGTTAGGGTCAGGGTTAGGGTTAGGGTTAGGGTTAGGGTTAGTTAGGGTTTAGGGTTTGGTTTAGGGTTAAGTATGGTTTGGTTAAGGGTTAGGGTCAGGGTTAGGGTTAGGGTTAGGGTTAGGGTCAGGGTTAGGTTTAGGGTTAGGGTTAGGGTTAGTTAGGGTTTAGGATTTGGGTTAGGGTTAAGTATGGTTTGGTTAAGGGTTAGGGTCAGGGTTAGGGTTAGGGTTAGGGTCAGGGTTAGGGTTAGGGTTAGGGTCAGGGTTAGGGTTAGTAAAGTCATGGTTTGGGTTAGTGTGAGGGGCCACCTAATGTTGGAAAAAAACGCAAACGCGGTAAAAACGCACTAAAAACGCATACAAACGCATAAAAACGCTGCGTTTTTTTCATGCATGCTCATAAAAATGCTTGAAAAAAACGCAGCAGTTGTATGCTTTTGAATGCGTTTTTTCAATGCGTTTTTTTGCGGGAAAAACGCGCTGCAAAAAAAAGCAAGTGTGAAACTAGCCTAAGTGCTAAAAAAAACTATCTCAATATTTTCTCTTTGTGTTGCTTCAATCCAGTTTATTTTCATGATAAAGAAGTTTTTCTAGAAAAAAAATTTTTAGAAGGTAGGGACATCTGTTTTCATTCATGGTGAGTAACTCTGGGATGCAGCTGCAATGAATGAACTGACTACTGTATACCATGTCAATGTTTTTCCTTGTTCATCAAATTGAAGTGGTCTTGTGACGTAACTTTTTATTTCGTAGATATGGCATATCATGATGCCAACAATTATTGCTAGAACAAGAAACAATTGACGGTATTCACATTCCACAGTACAGTGGAACCAGCATTGCAACATTTCTTTATTACGCATCATTTTCACAGAGACATGTCATTTATTGTCTGCCAAGTGTGTTTGATGTATGTTACTCTGACGTGTAAAGGAAATGGTTTCTGTTTTACAGCAGATTGAAAAACTGATGAGGAATTAAGGGTCTGTCCACATTACCACCTAATGGTCTACTGTATACGAGGGCTATGTGAGGGCTCATACTGTATATAGAGGGGCTATGTGAGGGCTATTACTGTATGTAGGGGGCTGTGTGTGGGCTCCTATATGCAGTATAGGTTGCTGTGTGGGGATGTATAAGGGGGCTGAGTGGGGGTTCTTACTGTGTATAGGGCTGTGTGTGGTCTCATACAGTATATACGGGCAGTGTGCAGGTTCATACAGTATATAGGGAGGTGTCAGCATACTTAATTCTGATCAATATTAAGTGATACAATTAATATTAATATAAAATAATTATAATTAATGTGTTAATGTTGAGCAGAATTAATTTCCGCCTATTTGGTTTGGACCTTCTCAACAGTCATGGTCTCTTATGCGGCCCCTTGGGAAAATGAATTGTCCACCCCTGGGTTTGATGCATTTATTGCTTCACAAAGCGGACACACCAGATATTGACAGCAAAGGTGGTTCACATACTATTGTCACTCAGACGTGAAAGTTGAACATTTTCCTCATTTAAAAAATAACAAAGTCTAATGATTCTCTTTATTTCATTTTAAGACATGTGTGAAAATGTGATGTAGTATTAGGTCATTTTTATGATGAAATCTGAAACATTTGAAAGAGTTTACATTTTCTTTCTTTTCTTTTCTTACGTTGATACAGTTAAATACATTGTGAATAATATTTTTTTTTCACAAATTCCTGGGTGTCTTAATGGGAATTTATCAGATGCTTTGCGTTGTCTGAACCATGAGCAGTATGAAACAGACAGGCTCCATTGTTATGAATACCCCTTTTTTACTCTAAAATGCTGTAACATTTCACAAATAAATAATTTAAATAATGACATGGGAATGAGGTAACTAGGATGACTAATTATGAGGAGCGGGATCCCACTTGCCTCTCCCTGCCTGGCTCTGCTTAAAGGGAATCTGTCACTAGGTTTTGCTAAAACATCTGATTGGAGCATGATGTAGAGGCAGAGACCCTAACGTCAGTGATGTATCACTTACTGGGCTGCGTGCTACAGTTTTGCTAAAATCACTGTTTTATCTGATGCAGATCTAGCAGTTCTCGAATACTAAGCTCTGTATAACCACACCCACACCACTGTTTGGCAGCTTTCTGTGTACACTGTGCATAGCAGAAACATATCAATCAGTGGTAGGGGGATGAGTTATACAGAGAACATGAATATGGAGGACTACATGGCAGCAAGTTTACTAGTATGCTAGTGATAATCTCCTGATGCTAAAGGTGCACACAGATAAAAGTTATTTTATCAAAACAACAGCAAGCAGCCTAGTAAATGACACATCACTGTAATCAGGGTGTGAGGTGGATTCATGAAGCTCGAGGTTTGTGCGGACAAACAGACTCAGGACATTGGCACAGCAGGCTGGAAGGCAAGTAGAGCTATGAGAACTTGGGCAAAAGGCTATGCTGATCAGCAGACAAGGCCAGACACACTGGAAGACAGATAACCAGGAGGGAAGATGTAGAGCAAAACAACAACTCTGAAGGTTCACACATATGAAGGTGGCAGGATCAACAGCAGGTTGCAACTTAATGAGAACAGACTCAAATAACAGTTTGTGATGTTACAGCAAATTATGGGTTAACAAGTAGTTCTTATGGGAGTATCGGTGCTTGTTGCAGAAATCACAGTTGTTTAAGTCCAAAGCTGAGCACTATTCTGTCTTAATACTCAGACACCCGGGTGTGTCATGCTAGGACTTAGGCCACGTTCACACGTTCAGTATTTGCTCAGTATTTTACATCAGTATTTATAAGCCAAAACCAGGAGTGGAACAATCAGAGGAAAAGTATAATAGAAACACATCACCACTTCTGTATTTATCACCCACTCCTGGTTTTTGCTTCCAAATACTCAGTGGCGTAACTACAAAGTTATGGGCCCAGGTGCGAACTTTCAAATGGGGCCCCCCAAGCCAAAGTACACACACATCTCCGCTCCGCACACATCGTGCATGCGTGGCTCCGCATACCTTGTATACATGCGTCTCAGCTCCGTACACCTCGTACACGCTCCGCTCCATTCACCTCGCACACACGCAGCTCCGCTCCGTACACACACGGCTCCTCTCCGTCCACCTCATACACATGCGGCTCCGCTTCGTACACACACTGCTCCGCTCCATTTACTTCGTACACATGCGGCTCCGCTCCATACATCTCGTAACGCTCCGCTCCATACACCTCGTTCATGCGCAGCTCAGCTCCATACACACACGGCTCCTCTCTGTCCACCTCATACCGCTCCATATACTTTGTACACGCGTAGCTCCACTCCGTACACCTCGTACACGCATGGCTCCGCTCCGTACACACGGCTCCTCTCCGTCCACCTCATACACATGCGGCTCCGCTCCGCACACTTCGTACACAGATGGTTCCGCTCCATATACTTCGTACGCACGCGGCTTCTCTCTGTACACCTCGTACACACGCGGCTCCACTTCGTACACACACGGCTCTGCTCACCTCGTACACACATGGCTCCGCTCACCTCGTATACACACGGCTCCTCTCCGCTCACCTCGTACACACACGGCTCCTCTCCGCTCACCTCGTACACACACGGCTCCGCTCACCTCATAAACACATGGCTCCACTCACCTCGCACACACACGGCTCTGGTCCGTACACCTTGTACACACACAGCTCTGCTACATCCACCCTGTTAACCCCTCCTGACCCCACATAGAAACTTACCCTCATCCAGCAGCACAACCAGCATGGCAGAGTCCTGCATTCATGGAGGCTCCAGATCATGTGACCCCTGACTCATCCCCTTCTGTGACCTCATCACAGGTCCTGTGCCACAGAGCAGCCATTGTGTCAGGACAATTGCAGCCTGGCAGCCACGGAGCTGCACAGCCAATGAGCGGCTGCTGCTCCACGATCGGGCCCCTAAGGGCTCCGGGTCCCGTCGCAGCTGCGACCACTGCGACTGCGGTAGTCCCGCCTCTGCCACTGACTCCTCCCCTACTGTGACCTCATCACAGGTCCTCTGCCACAGAGCAGCCATCGCATGAGATCAATTGCAGCCAGGCAGCCACGGAGATGCACACCCAATGAGCGGCTGCTGCTCTGTGATCGGGCCCCTAAGGACTCCGGGCCCCATCGCAGCTGTGACCGCTGAGGCCGCGGTGGTCCCGCCCCTGCAAATACTGGTGTAAAATACAGACCAAATACTGAATGCGTGAACATGGCTTTAGAAGGCATAAGTAGTTGTGTCACTGAGACACACTGACCAACTTGTAAAGCCCAACGTGGAGCACAGCAAAGTCTGCAGCTATAGAGAAAAGGTGTGCAACTTTGCCCAGAAGCTGAGAGAGCTGTATAACACAGAATCGCTGCTACTCCTTTAGGGCTCATGCAGATGAGCATATAAATTGGACATGTACTCTCTGTGTTCTAATCAGATAACACACAGACAGCAAACAGCCCCATGTTATTCAATACTGCTCTTCAAATGAACAGCACTGATATATACCTTTAGAATACACTCCATGCCTCTTCAGTCTGCTCCTATACAGAACCCTGCCTGACCAATGTTATCTTCTTCCATTTACATCAGTATATCTGTGTGCTTTTTACACTATTGTTAGCTGGATAGCTGCTTTCTCTCAGATTTCTCTTGCACTCCTGCACAACAAGAGTGTAATTTCTAAGCACTGGAAAGCTAAGCTGTGTTTGTATCCTGCTGTTGATATATCACTGATATGAAACTGCTCTTCTGATGCATACAGCAGAAGATAAGCCTCTGCCATATGCATCAATAGAGCAGCATTTGCATCTACTCTTTCAGCAACAGGAAACAATCACATTTCAACTCTGCACTGACTATCAGCCACAAGCTCCATTGTGGGGAAATGCTGAACACTTAAGCTGTGCTGCAAACTAGCTAACAATTATGTAAAATCACACAGGCAGCTATATTGATAAAGATGACAGAAGATAAAATCAGTAAGGCTGAAGTCACACACAAGCTATAAAAAAATCGATCCGTTTTTCACGGACCAGAATCGCACAAATGTTTCATGAACAGTGATCTGTATGTCATCCAATTAGAATGCGATTTTCTCGCATCTAAGCATCCGTGTGGCATCTGTATGGCGAGATTTTCTTGCCAGCTTGCAAAATGGACATATAATGGAGCCCAATGACAGGTTAAAACGCAAACAAAAGAATAGATATAGACACATAGAATACACATATATATATATATATCCATGGCATTGAGACACACACACATATATATATTTATATATATATATATATATATATATATATATATACATATTTCATAGAGTTCTACATAGCAGAATAGCCGGCTTCTGTAAAATCAATACAAAACCTGACATGAAATGACACATGGTTTACA
Organism: Dendrobates tinctorius; assembly: GCF_039654945.1. Lineage (NCBI taxonomy): Eukaryota > Metazoa > Chordata > Amphibia > Anura > Dendrobatidae > Dendrobates > Dendrobates tinctorius. The sequence goes on from NW_027361812.1 coordinate 15,441,818, forward strand.
TACAGTAAACCATTTATTTCATTTCATTTAGTTTTTTTATATGTCTTTGACTAATAATTAGATTAGGGTATGTGTGTAAAATTTGGGACATGTAGGTGTTAAATTAAGGGGTTAATTCGTTGAAAAAAATTGTGTGGGCTCCCGCTGTAATTTCTCCACCAGAGATGGAAAGCTACTGAGTGAGGGCAGATATTAATAGCCCAGAGAGGGACCATTGTTTTTGCCCCCCCGGGCTAAAAAAATCTGCCCCCAGCCACCCCAGAAAAGGCGCATCTATAAGATGCTCCTTTTCTGGCACTTAGCCTCTCTATGCCCATTGCCCTGTAGAGGTGGCTAATGGGTTAATACTAATGGGTTAATGTCACCTTGCTATTGAAAGGTGACATTAAGACGGGTTAATAATGGAGAGGTGTCAATAAGACACCTCTCCATTATTAACCCTAGAACAGTAAAGGGTTAAAAAAACACACACATTAATTCGACCAGCCCCGGTGTAAACCACTGCCGAATGAATTAATTCATCTCTGCTCGTGCGCAGCCTTCCCGGCTGACCGGAGATGAACTAATAAGCGTGGGAAAGCTTCTGAACTTTTTCCCACGCTCATTAGTTCACCTCCAGTCAGCCAGGGACTCCACGCAGCCTCACTGATGTCAGTAGTAGTCAGTGAGGCTGCGCGAAGTCCCTGGCTGACCAGAGGTGAATTGATGAGTGTGGGAAAAAGTTCAGAAACTTTCCCACGCTCATTAGTTCATCTCCAGTCAGCCGGGGCACCTGTGCAGACATGAATTAATTAATTCGGCAGTGGTTAACAGCAGGGCTGGTTGCATTAGCACCAATCCCCGTTGTAAACTAGTTAACCCCTTCTGATGGATTGCAGCGGGGGACCTGACTGAACAGCGGAGAGGTATGTATATTGTTGGGGGGTTTTTTAGGTTTTTTTTACAGAACCATGGCTTTTTTTGGGTTTAGCAGATTAATAAATCTGGTCAAAAACTTGGTGTGCTTATTTCATTAAAATAATTTTTAACTAATGTGTGTGGGTTTTTTAACCCTTTACTATTCTAGTTTTAATAATGGATAGGTGTCTTATTGACACCTCTTCATTTTTAACCCGGCTTAATGTCACCTTTCAGTAGCAAGGTGACAGGGCATGCTGCGATTTTCTCAGCCCGATTAAGACGGCTGCGAAAAAATCAGATGATGGGAGCTGCCCCATAGATTAACATTGGGACGAGTGCAATGCAATGTTTTATCGCATTGCACTCGTCCGTTTATCTCGCTAGTGTGACTCCAGCCTAAGGAGGGTACTGTACAGGAGCAGAGAGTGCACAGAAGGATAAAGTGGACTCTACACTTAGATTAGCTTGATGATAACTCTAAGAGTTGCCTCTAGTCAAGAGCACACAGGAGAGGGAGGGAGTAGTCTGCAGCACTGAGGAGAAGCAAAGTGCTGTTTGGAAATGTAGTTTTAGCAGTGTAATAATAGTTCCACCCATTCATCTATGTGAAGCTGGATGCACAGAGGGGCAGATGAAGATGAGAAAAGAAACTAAGGTACTAAAAAAAAAATTATGTCGGGCTTAGTCTGTACATTAACAATAAGCTTGCATTTACTGTGCTTTGTAAAAAATAATGTGAATACGAATAACTCTTTAAAAAGCACTTGTCACTTACTATAAATATGTATTTTTTTTACTTGGTGTATATGCTGCTGTACTCCTGAATCTGGAGTCGTATTTCTTTTATTTCTGCCGCTCAAGCAAAATGGCAACATGCTTGATTCAAATCAACTGAATCACAAATAAAATTGGGTTCTGGCTGATCCATTTTTTTTTCCTGGATCTAGTGATGGTACATTCCATTTACATGGAATCTGTCACCACATTTGACCTAGCTAAACTATTAATATGATAAATGTAATGTAAAATAATCAAACTCCCCTCTCTCGCTCTCTGACCACAATCTTCTTTCATTCTCTATCAAGAACTGCCAGGCTGCTCAGGTCACCCCCACTGTCCATACTTATAGAAACATACAGGCCATTAACACCCAGAAACTTATGAAGAACTTGCAGTCTTCATTGGTCCCTATCTTATCCCTCTCATGTCCTGATTCTGCATTGAAGCATTACAATGAAACACTTCAAAGTGCCCTGAATGAATTTGCACCCCCTATAAATAGAACACCACAACACAGACGGCGACAACCCTGGCACACCCTGCAAACATGTTTCCTGCAGCGGTGCTTCGAGCTGACGATCTGGCCAATTACTTCAAAGAAAAAATTGACCAGATTCAACAGGAAATTATCTCCCAATCACCTCATACCATGCACCGTCCTCCCTCCCCCACTGCATCTAGCTCACTCTCTGATTTTGAACCAGTCACAGAAGAAGAAGTAAGCAGGCTCCTTGCATCTTCTCGCCCAACCACTTGCACCAGTGACCCATTTCCATCATATCTCCTCCAGTCCCTTCCCCCTGCTGTCACCCCTCACCTAATTAAAATATTTAACCTCTCTCTCTTCTGGTATCTTTCCCTCCTCATTTAAGCATGCCATCATACATCCACTACTTAAAAAACCATCTGTCGACCAAAACTGTGCTGCTAACTATAGACCTGTCTCTAATCTTCCCTTCATCTCTAAACTCCTGGAACGCCTGGTCCACTCCCGTCTTATCCGCTATCTCTTTGATAACTCTTTTATCGACCCTCTCCAATCCGGTTTCCGCTCTTTACACTCTACTGAAACTGCCCTCACTAAAGTCTCTAACGATCTACTAACAGCTAAATCAAAAGGTCATTACTCCATGCTAATTCTCTTGGATCTCTCTGCAGCATTCGACACTGTGGATCATCAGCTCCTCCTCACTATGCTCCGTTCCATTGGCCTCAAGGACACCATTCTCTCCTGGTTCTCCTCTTATCTCTCTGACCGCTCCTTTACTGTATCTTTTGCCAGTTCCTCCTCCTCTCACCTTCCCTTTACTGTTGGGGTTCCTCAAGGATCAGTTCTAGGCCCCCTCCTCTTCTCCTTGTACACTGCCCCTATTGATCAAACAATCAGTCGATTTGGTTTCCAGTACCATCTCTATGCTGATGACATCCAATTATACGCTTCTTCTCCTGACATTACGCCAGCCTTTCTAGAAAACACCGGCGATTGTCTAAACGCTGTGTCTAACATCATGTCCTCACTATATCTGAAACTGAACCTGTCAAAGACTGAACTCCTTGTGTTTCCTCCCTCTACTAATGTACCTATACCCGACATTGCCATTTCTGTGTGTGGTTCCACTATTACTCCCCAGCAACATGCCCGCTGTCTTGAGGTCATACTTGACTCCGAGCTTTCCTTTGCCCCCCACATTCCATCACTGGCTCGCTCTTGTCATCTGCACCTCAAAAACATTTCTAGAATTCGACCTTTTCTTACTTTTGACTCTGCAAAAACTCTTACTGTTTCTCTTATTCATTCTCGTCCTGACTATTGTATCTCTCTTCTAATCGGTCTCCCTGTTACCAAACTCTCCCCTCTCCAATCTGTCTTGAATGCTGCAGCCAGGATCATATTCCTCACCAATCGTTACACCAATGCCTCTACCTTGTGCCAGTCATTACACTGGCTACCCATCCACTCCAGAATTCAGTATAAACTTATTACCCTCACCCACAAAGCCCTCCATGGCTCAGCACCACCCTACATCTCCTCCCTTGTTTCAGTATATCACCCTACCTGCGCCCTCCATTCTGCTGATGACCTGAGGTTAGCATCCTCAATAATCAGAACCTCCCACTCCCGCCTCCAAGACTTTACACGTGCTGTGCTAATTCTTTGGAATGCACTTCCCAGATCAATACGATTAATCCCCACAATTTTAAGCGTGCCCTGAAAACGCATTTATTCAGACTGGCCTATCGCCTCAACACATTAACCTAATCTTTCCCTGTGTGGCACTAGAGGCAGAGTTATCTTCCAGGCAGCGTCCTTCCCATAGTCTGGGTGAGGTCAGTTATATAAAGTGATAACAGATTATTTCTCTCCCTTTAAAGCGAACCTGTCACCAGGTTTGACTGATATGAGGTAAGGCCACCACCTTTCAGGCCTGATATACAGCATTCTATAATGCTGTATATCTGCCTCCAACCCAACCTGAAAGATAAGAAAAAGAGATTTTATTACACTTAGCTACAGGACGGTATGGTCTGATGGGTGTCGCTGGTCTTGGTCTGGCACCTCCTTCTTGTTTTATGTGGATGACGTGTCTGTAAATCATCCACAGTCTCCTCGGCATCATGCTCTTGCGCGGGCGTACTTCTTAAGTACTGCAGTGCGCATGCATTGGGGCTCTTTGATCTTTACCAGTGCCTTCACACTGCAGTACTTTTCTGTGCCCTCCATAGGGCAGAAAAGTACGCCTGCGCAGGAGCACGAGGATGAGGTAGGAACATGTCATCTACACAAAGCAAGAAGGAGGACGGCATCACAAGAAGAAGGGAGGCTCCAGATCAAGAACAGTGACACTCATCATACTGGACCGCCCCACAGGTGAGTATAATAAAAGCTCTTTTTCTTATTTTTCAGGTCCGGTGGGGCAGATATACAGCATCATATAATGCTGTATATTAGCCCTGAAAGGTGGTGGCCATATCTCATATCAGTAAAACCTTGTGACAGGTTCCCTTTAAGTAAATTATGCTAGAAAAACAATACTTGAATGACAGAATTTCATACAATCTCTAAAAGAGTGTGTATGATTTGTAGAAGCAAGTTCAGCAGTACTATGCATATTACCAAATCTTTCTTAAAAGAAAAAAAGGGGTTGGTACCATGTTAGCCAGTTAAAATAATAAAAAAGATTGCTCTCAGTGGGAAAAAGAAGATAATCTTGTAGTTATCATTCCTTTTAATGGCTAACAAATGTAAAATAAATGATGTTACAAAGCAAGTTTTCAAGACTTCTTATAAGTCTCTTACTCAGGAGTGAAATAACAAAGATTCTGAAGAAACACAAATATATGCAAACAGCATTATGGAAACCAAGAAACACACCAGACAGGTCAGTGACAAAGTTGTGGAGAAGAGAAAAGAAGGGTTTGGTTATAAAAAAAATGTTCTAAGCTCTGAACATCAATCCATCATTCCAAAATGAAAGGAATATGGTGCAACTGCAAACCTACCAAGACATAGCCACCCACTGAAACTGACATCTCAGGCACGGAGACCACTAATTAGAGTAGCAGCCAAGAGGCCTATGGTCACTCTGGAGGAGCTGCAGAGATCCACAGCTCAGCTGGGAGTACATGTCCACAGGACAAATATTAGTTGTATACTCCACAAATCTGGCATTTATGGAAGAGTGGCAAGAAGAAATCCATTTTTGAAAGCAAACAATAAGAAGTGCCGGCAACAGTTTTTAAAAATCCATGTAGGGGACACAGCTAGCATATAGAAGAAGGGCCTCTGATCAGATAAGATCAAAGTGGAACTTTTTGGGTTAAATGCAAAATTCTATGTGTGGTGGAAAACTAACACTGCACTTCACCTTGAAAATACCACCCACTCAGTCAAACATGTTGGTGGCAGCATCATGTTTTGGGGATGATTTTCTTCAGCAGGGACAGGGAAGCTGGTCAGAGTTGATATGAAAATGGATGGAGCTAAATATAGAGCAATCCTGGAGGAAAAACTGTTAGAGACTACAAAAGACTTGAGACAGCTTCACCTTCTAGTAGGTCAGACATCATAAGCATACTGGCCAGAGCTACAATGGATGGTTTACATTAAAGCATATTCATGGGTGTGAATGGCCCAGTCTCAGTCCAGAGCTAAATCCCATTGAGAACCTGTGGCAAGACTTGAACATTTCTGCTCACAGACGCCTCCATCCTATCTCACTGAGCTAGAGCTATTCTGCAAAGAACAATGGGCAAAAAATTCAGCCATTAGATATGTAATGCTGGTAGAGGCATACCCCAAAGACTTACAGCAGTAATTGCAGCAAAAGGTGGTCCTACTGAATATTGATTCAGGGGGGCTGAATGCAAATACATGTCACAATTTACAGATTTATATCTTTAAAATAATTAGAATACCATGTATTTCCTTTACACTTCACAAATACGTACTGGTTTGTGTTGATATATGATATAAAATCCAAATAAAATACATTTAAGTTTGTGGTTGTAAAGTGAAAAAATGAAAATTGTGGAAAAGTTCATGGATTATGAATACTTTTTCAAGACCTTTTTTTCCCGATGACAAAGCCATGTGAGAACTTGTTTTTTGTCAGACTAGTTGTACTTTTGAATGACACCATCCATTTTATCATGTGGTGTACTGAAAAATGGAGAAAAAATTTCAAAACGCAATTGCACAATTGTTTTTTGGGTTTTGTTTATTTTTGGTGTTCATTCTGCAGTAAACATGACCTGGAAATATGATTGTCCATGTCAGTAAGGAAACAACGACACCAAATTTGCATATTTTCTTTTTCTTTTAAAGGGAACCTGTCAGCAGGATTGTGCACAGTAACCTACAGACAGTGTCAGGTCAGCGCCGTTATACTGAATAAAATGATACCTTGGTTGATGAAATCTGTCTTGTGGCTGTTTCTTAATCTTTATTCTCAGTTTTGTGTTAATGATATGCTCGTGTCCTAAGGCGGGGCTGATGTATGTGGTGCTCTGATTAGGTATTCATAATGCAGACTGCTGACAAGTCACTGATCCCTCACTGACCTGCCCCCTAGTTTACATAATGAATACCATCACTTACTGAATAAAAAAAACGCTTCTGCAGGCAGGTGCCGGCTATGGCACCTGTGCTGCAGCATAATCACATGGTTACTGTGCACTTGATCCCTTTTGCAGATTTACTTGAGCAAGGAAAAAAAAGTCACTTTGAAAATGGTGCCCGGGGCGCCTGTGCAGTAGCAGCTATCGGTTTGTATAGAGATCTGATAGCTGCTGTTGCACAGTCGAAGGCAGCGCCATCTTGCTGGAGAAGAGAAAAAAATGTCCTCCACCAAGATGGCGCCGCCCGCGCATGCGTAATTGCAGTTATTGGTGATCTGAGAGAGCTGCGACTGCGCCATCTTGGAGGAATTTTTTTTTTCTACTCCAGCAACATGGTGCTGATGATGACTACAAAGAAAAGAAAACAGTACCTATAGTCAAATATGGTGGAGGTTCAAAGATGTCTTGGGGTTGATTTGCTGCCTCTGGCACTGGGTGATTTGACTGTATGCAAGGCATCAGGAAATCTGAAGATTACCAAAGGATTTTGGGTCTCGATGCAGTGCCCGGTATCAGAAACCTGGGATTGCATCCTAGGTCATGGGTCTTCTAGCAGGACATTAACCCCAAGCATACTTCAAGAAGCCCCCAGAAATGGATGGAAACAAAGCACTTGAGAGTTCTGAAGCGGCCAGTAATGGGTCTGGATCTAAATACCATGGAACACCTGTGGAGAGATCTTAAAATTGCTGTTGGGAGAAGACACCTTCAAATATGGGAAAACTAGAGCAGTTTGCAAAAGAAGAGTGGTCCAAAATTCCAGTTTAGATGTGTAAGAAGCTTGTTGATGGTTATAGGAAGTGATTGATTGCAGTTATTTATTACTTAGAGTGTGCAACCAAATATTAACCCCTTAGTGACCACCAATATCTCTTTTTACTGACCAACGATATAAGATACTAGCATACCTCAACAGGTGACAATACTGTAGCTGTCGGCTGTACACTATAGCTGACAACTTGCTGCATCAGCCACGATCAGTGTTGGCACCGACTATATACGTTTAACCCCTTAAATGCTGCTGTTAATAGTTACTACGGCATCTACATGGTTAACAGAGTGTGGGGGCTCCCTCTTTAACGCCATTGGCACTCTGAGATCATGATTGAATGGTCCTGATGTTTATGATTAAAATTCACGGCCAAATAATGGCCTTAAGGTCTGCGGACTACAGTGGCCTGTTCAGGAGATATCAACATTTGGGTAGTAAAAATAAACTTTTTCATTCCAGTCATGTCGCTTTGCATTCATTCCTAAAAAGCAAATGAAGGGTTAATGAACTAGCCGAAAGCAATTTTGAAAATGTAAAGGAGTGCGGTTTTTAAAATGATATCACTTTTGAGGGTTTCAAATATATAGGATTCCCAAAGTCACTTCCAAACTGAAAAGGTCCCTAAAAATATAAGTTTTGTAAATTTCCTTGAAAAAATGAAAACTGACTGCTACATTTTTAAACTTTCTAAAATGTTATCAAAATAAAACAACATTTTACAAATGGTGAGGATGTAAGGTAGACATGAGGGATATGTTATTTGTTAACGGTTTTTGTGTGGTGTGACTATCTGGATTAAAGGGATAATCATTCAAAGTTTGAAAATTGCATTTTTTTTTACATTTTTGTCAAATGTCTGTTATTTTTATAAATAAATGCAAAACATATCAACCTATATTTGCCATCATCATAAAGTATGATGTATCATGAAAAGAACAATCTCAAAATCAATGGGATATGTTGATGCATTCTAGAGTTATTACTACATAAAGTGACACGTCAGATTTTAAAAAATTGTCCCATCACTAAGGGGTTAAGTTAAGGGTGCCAACTGTTATGTCCAACCCATTTTGGGTTTTTTTTGTGCAATTATGTAAAATTTACCTTTTTCTCTCTGTTTTTTGTGTTGTTCCAATACACAAAGCAAATAAACATGTGTATAGCAAAACTATGAAATTGCAATAATTTTCTGTGAGAAATACTTCATTTTCTTGAACAATTTCAAGGATGCCAACGCTTTCAGCCATGACTGTATATTAAAAATCACTGTTTTATATGACGCCCAACCATAGGCTGGATGTCACGGAGATTACATGACAACCACAAGGACGTTCAGGAGGTCCCTGACTGTCATAGCAACCCACCGGTTCCTTGCCGTCATGTCACAGGGAAGCCGATAGCTGCAGGATTTAAGAGGTTCACAGCAGCGATTGGCGGATGCGCCAATCGATGCTGTTAGACGCATATGTCAGCTATGTTATATAGCTAGTATCTGCCCTCTGTAGAGCGAGCGCTTCTTCTAATCCTGCTCCAAACTCCCTGAGGGGTTAAGTACCTTTATTTTACAGTATATTCTATATGGCAGTAATGCAGTTAAAATTTCACATATTTAATACGTGCATAAAACTTTGCGCATACAGAGTGCAGCTGAATTCTTTGGTATATATGCAGTATATAAGGTATATACATATGTATTTGGTATTTCATATTTCTAAATAATTAAGTAATAATATATATAAAACAAACTCGGATTACTTTTTTTCTGACTTGTCATCTGTTTGCAATATGTATGCAATCAGTATGCAATACATTTTTAAAGCAGCAGCTATTAATATACAAAACATTTACATTTTCCTGTGTTTAAGGCCACGTTCACACGTTCAGTATTTGACATCAGAATTTGTAAGTCAAAACCAGGAGTGGAACAATCAGAGGAAATGTATAATAGAAACACGTCACCACTTCTGTATTTATCACCCACTCTGGGTTTTGGCTTATAAATAGGCTTATAAATACCGAGGCAATATACTGACCAAATACTGCTAGTGTGAACAACGCCAAAGAATTGCAATGTCTCCGTAAAAAAATGGTTGCTGCACTGTGACCTTGCTAACGCTCACAGCTGGGGGCTGGTATTCTCAAGCTGGTAAGAGGTCATGGATATTGACCCACCCCAGCCTAAAAATAGCAGCCTGCAGCCGCCCAGAAAAGGCACATCTATTAGATGCGCCAATTTTCGCACTTTGCCCGACTCTTCCCACTTGCCTTGTAGCAGTGGCAAATGGGGTTCATATTTGTGGGGTTGATGTCACCTTTGTATTGTTAGGTGACATCAAGCCTGCTGGTTAGTAATGGAGAAGCATCTATAAGACACCTATCGATTACTAATCCTATAGTTACATGGTAAATAAAGACACAGCCAGAATAACGTCTTTTATTAGAAATAAAACAAAACACAGTGACATGTGCACAGACCCATTCACTTGAATAGGTCTATATGTGTGTCTCTGGTAAGCATGAAAACTGTCACATCCTGGAGATACAGATATGTGAAAGAGGCCTAAGATGGGTGACAAGGGCCAGTACAAGTCTATGGGTCCATGAAAAACACAAACAGCACATGGATGGCACCAGTGTGCAGTCCATGTGCTGTCCGTGTTTAACACTGCAAAGTATAGGAGAAACAACAACAGAGAAAAAAGGGAGTACATGGTGAAAAAAAAGGAAATTAATAAATATAAATGTTTATTGTAAATACAAAATACACAGAAAGTATCACAAAGTAAAGTAACCGCAGTGCACCAAGGAACATGCAGGCAAACAAGAAGGGCCACTATATTAGTAAGCGCTCCAGTCAAGTGACCCGAGGAGATAAAGTATGTGAGGCTATCTAGTAAAAAATGTATGCCGAAAATTAGCAGCAAAGCTTACCGGGATAAGATGAATGCCAGAGAGGGTGCCCCGCAGCCAGATGTCCACCCCAGACGCGCGTTTCGCAGGCACTGATGCCGCTTTCTCAAGGGGATAGTAAGTCGTGAGGAATAGGACCTTAAAATAGCCCATGTGATGTGTCACATTGGGTTAAGGAGCCAATGGGAGCAGTTTGTAGCGGCCCTCCACACGCCCAGGCGTCATGTCATCACATGCACAGACGGGATAAAAATATCCCGGAGTGCATAGAGACATAAAGACGCCCTGCAGCCAGAGCACTCAGGCGCACACCACCGCGAATGCGCACATCCGCTTTGGCTCACCCAAAATATCACGGAGGGGCATAATGATGTATACCAACGGCCCTAAAGTGCATGGTGCATATATACAATAATAAATCCCCCGCAATAACAATATTAGAGTATAAAATTAGGGGGGGTAAGTCATAATATAGCACAAAGGGCAAACAGGTTTACATAGTTGTAATAATATGCCAGGATAGCCCTAAATTACGTGATAAACGGGAACAATAAAAATAGCCACCACAGTGACAACATTAGAGTACAGGTCACAGATAATCATGATGAGCTCATGACGCAAAACAATATAAGAATAAATACAAAATTAGGACCACATAAATTGAACTGTAGTATAAATAGGTAATATATCCCAGTATGTCCATCATTAAGACATCTTTCCTAACTTCTGCGGCCATTTCAGATGTAAAGGTCCTGAATACGTCACGGAAAAAGGTCCTATAACCACACAAAAGTAAGAAAAAGAAGAAAAAGAAGAATTAAAAACAAGAAATTTTTTTCACCGTGTACTCCCTTTTTTCTCTGGTGTTGTTATAACTTATTGGAGTTGGTGAGGTTTTTTTGCTGGGAGGCTCGCCAGGTGGCGATGCTCTCCCGTGCATTATGATGCAACTGGGTCTGTTTTTAAAGTATAGGAGAAGATTTGTAATTTATTTATTTATTATCCATACCAGAAAAACACTGATTACACTGATGGTAAAAAAAGGACACACAGATGACACACTGATGGTAAAAAAGGATGACACACTGATGACACCAGATGTGTTTGAGGGCAGTTTCACACGTCAGTGGCCCCGGTGCGTGTAGTGACAGTTTTCTCACGTACCGGAGACACTGACACACGCAGACCCATTCTAATAAATGGGTCTATGCACATATCAGCATGTTTTCACGGACCGTGTGTCCATGTGCAAAATACACTGACATATCCGTTTTTGTGCAACAGCACGGATCACACGGACCCATACAAGTCAATGGGTCCGTGTAAACACATACCGCACATGGATGGCGTCCGTGTGCAGTCGTGTGTGATCCGTGTGTGTCAAAAGCTTTGTGAGTGATACGTATTCACACAGGCAGCACATGGACACCACACGGACGTGAAACACAGACACACAGCACTCGGATGTCACACGGATGGCCTACGTATCCACATGGACACACGGACACGGATAGCTCCGAGACCATTTTCTCCAGTACCGGAATTATCTGGATGTGTGAAACCGGCCTTATGCAGAGGTTTGAAGGAAGCCTAAAGCTGTTTTTAAATAATGCTGGATCCTACCTGTGCTTTAACTTTGTAGGCTCTTAGCTCGGGAAAGGCATAACGTTGAGCGCTAAGGGCTCACTCACACTAGTGTATATCACGGCAGAGTGCTATCCGATGTTTTATCAGATAGTACATGGCCCAATTTTATAATATGTGGCAGTGCAGATCCTCGATTATTTTCTCATGCCGATTTGACATTAGAGAACAATTACACCATGATGTGAGCGCATCCAATAATCGGATCACATGCACCCATACAAGTCTATGGGTGCTTGTGAAACACCAGACTGCACTCACATGTCATCCAAATTCAGTCCAATTACCGTGAACACGGAAAATGGGTGTGGCGCCCCTGAGGGTTCGGTTGCCACAGAGGTACTGCACCTCCTCCTGAGGTGTGGTATCCCACCATCCAGGTAAGTTGGAGGCTCCTGACCACGCTCCAACACCTGCACCCATCATCACAAAGTAGTGTAGCAAAGCCACATTGCGGCTCCCTGCTTGGAGTGTAGCAGAGCACCTTTGGTGGCTCCCTGCTTGGAACACGAAACGTGCTGGGAGGCGGGTAGAGTTAGAATACATAAAAGAGTGGGAAGGTTTACGAGTCCAGTTCAGTGGAGTTGAGTTCAGAGAAGTGTGTGAGTTGGAGTGGAGGAGAGAAGATCCCTGAGAGAGGGATGGAGGAAGGAAGTGCTGCAGCAGACACAGTGATCTGGGTCTGCTGGCACAGGAAAGGAAAGGAAAGAACGAGAAAGACATTGAAGAGAAACCTGATTTTCCATAAGAAGGAGAGATTAGTACGGAACGTGGCGAGAAAAGGGAACAGAGGACGTGGGTTAGAGAAGAACCCTGCTTAGAAGTTCTAAGCGCAAGGCCGGGGCCCAGTCCCTGAGGTTGTATAGATACTAATGATCCTACAGCAGACACCGGAGGAGTAGTGGGCAGTAAAGGCACTACTCCCATCTAAGACTTGGGGGCACAACAGCAACATTGATATTGAGCCGGGACTTAAGAGCAAGGGGTCCCCGAAGCAGGCTACAGCTGTCTGCCATACAAATAGAGTTCTGGGAACATCTCTCAGGAGGAACTCCAGTGTAACTCAATACTTGGAGTACTTCATTCAAAGGCGCTATAGAGGAGACGTTCAGGAAGGCACATGTTGGTGGAGTGTTGGAAGGGAGCATTCCATCTTGCCTGGAGGTTGACCGAGTCCCTGACCCCAAGGACACAGCACAGAGGCAGGCACCTGTGTGTACTACAGACTGTGAGTAAAGCTTTGGAACTACAAGCCCTAGTGTCCTCCACTCATTCCGGCGCCAACACCCTCAGCACCGCTACATCTCTGCACCGTCCATGTCTCCCCGCTATCATCCCCTTTACAATGCCCTGGGACTACAGCTCCACCTGTGGGGATCTTCAACATCTTTGCTGCACCACACCACCAGTCCCAGAGGATCTGCATGCAGCGTCAGCTTAACATCTCAATTGCCGAACACCATAGGTGGCGTCACGAACTATTCAGCTAATCTATTGTAATTCCACCATTCCCATTCCCCTATTACTTGGGTTCTCAGGGCCATGGACCGGGTCACTGCTGCTGTGACACATCCCGCCAATACCGGCCCGGTACCGAGTACCCCACAGCCCTGGGAGGGCGTCCCATGGGGAAGATGGAGAAATTGAGATCTCTGTCTTCTTCACACCTGTTCTACGATTCTCTCATGAGAGAGAATCGTATCACACTAAAGTGACACTCGGATCAATCTCTGACAGAGTCATCTGACTCCTGATTCTCTCACTAGAGACAATCGACGGCCGTATGAGCGCACCATAACCCATAGACTTACATTGTCAATTTTGACCTTAGAATCATTGCTTTTGTCTAGCCCACTCGGTCACATGAACTACCCCATAGACTGTCATTGGTATGAGCGCTGTCCATGAAATACACAGCTAGCGTTTGTATGAGAAAGGCCGGCTACAGGCAAGTGTATGAGAAATCGTTTGAGTTTCATCCATAAATCTTTGATGATTTTTTTCTAATTTCAATCTGATTTTTATCCATGTGTCCGTTTTTAGCATCCATGTGATGGTTGTGTGACATCCGCGTGACATCTGTGTGCTATCCGTGTGTGATCTGATTTCATTCTTCTTCACTACAAAATATACTTCATCACATACAGTTTCCTAGGTTTATAGTAGAAATGTGTCCGTAAAAACAGGATGCCGCTCTGATGTTCCTAGTGGGATCCGATTTTTTTTTTAGCACCCATAGACTTGAATGTGTGAGTCTCATCCGAGAATCAGAAGAAATTAAGGCATGCTGCGTTTTTTTTCTCATGGACAATTGGACCAAAAGGAAAATAGTTAATCTGAACAGCCTTACTGAGGAAAATGAGTTAAAAAAAGCATACATCTGACTTAAGCTTGTCTGCATGAGCCCAAAACCTGACATCTGGATGAGCCTCACAGCAGCGCTTATAAACTCTATTGGAAAGATCTTGTAAGCACGGGGCATGTTTGGCCATTGCTGCTAGACTACGTTCTTAGGAATGGGAAGGATCTAAAATAAGAAGTAAATTGCAAAGATGTTTGCTTTTACACTTCACAATTTTACCCATTAAACCTTTGCCTCTCCAGAAAATTTTCATTTTTACTTTTGTATTTTTGTATTTTCATTATTGCAAGAGCTGAAAAGTTTCTATGTTTCCATCGGCCTAGCCGAATGAAGGCTTGGTTTTTGTGGGATGAGCTTTAGTTATGAATGAAATCATCCATTTTACCATCCAATTTACTGAAGATCAGAAAAAAATCCAAACTGGATGAAATGGTAAATAGAAATGCAATTCCGATATTTTTGGCTGTGTGATCAGTTTTTATTGCATTTTTTTAGGAAGGAGTGGTGACCGAAATACCGCAATTTTGACGTTTGGAATTTTTTTTCTAATTTTGAAAACTTTCTTTTTTTTACTTATATAATAATGATAATAAATTTTATTTCTACAGCGCCGACATATTCCGCAGCACTTTACATTTCAGAGGGGACTTGTACAGATGATAGACATTACAGCATAACAATAATCACATAGATCATAACAGATACCAAGAGGAATGAGGGCCCTGCTCGCAAGCTTACAATCTATGAGGGAAAAAGGTAGACACGAAAGGTGGGTGGTAACAGTTGCCCTGATTGTATGGACCAGCCATAATGTTAAGTGTGTAACAGTACAGACACAGAGGGCTAATGAATGCATAAAGCATGTGGGAACATTATACGGGGAACCTGGTTATGGTAAAACTTTTGACTGTGCCACACAGGGGTAGTTAGTTTAATGTGTTGAGGCGGTAGGCCAGTCTGAATAAATGCGTTTTCAGGGCACGCTTAAAATTGTAGGGATTGGTGACTAATTGTATTGACCTGGGAAGTGCATTCCAAAGAATTGACGCAGCACATGAATAGTCTTGGAGATGGGAGTGGGAGGTTCTGATTATTGAGGATGCTAAACTCAGGTCATCAGCAGAACGGAGGGCACGGATAGGGTGATAGACTGAAACGAGGGAGGAGATGTAGGGTGGTGCTGAGCCATGGAGAGCTTTGTGGGTGAGGGTAATAAGTTTGTACTGGATTCTGGAGTGGATGGGTAGCCAGTGTAATGACTGGCACAAGGTAGAGGCATCGGTGTAACGATTGGTGAGGAATATGATCCTGGCTGCTTCATTTTGTAGTTTCTTTAGAGGACTTGAATTTGCAATCGTCTGATCACTTATACTGTATACTGCAATACCACCTTATAGCAGTATATAGTGAAAATTGTGGTCTCTCATGAAGCTCAGCCTGAGACTGACATTCACAGCAGCAGCAAAATAGCAGTGATGGGGGCCTTTAGCCTTTAGCAGCACCCCGGGGGCCATGAGTACAACCGCTCCAGTTAAATGCTGGTGTTAGAGATTGATAGAGATATCTAAATACACAGCGGTATCTAAATTAGAGATGAGCGAATATTTCAATATTCAGTTTGATTTACAATCGCCGTATTTGCAATATTCGCTGAAGACTATTGGAGTCCAGATGAGCGAATATGTTCAAAAGTGATAATCAAACATAAAATCGGTATGAATATGGCATGAGTATGATAAATTCGGATTCGGCGAACGTTTTCTGAACATATTCGCCTATCTCTAATCTAAATATTTATTAGCCATGATCGGAGCTCAGCTCCAAACCCTCCTGTGCAGCCATTGCAGGACCTTAGGTATCCATGGTTACAAAAACTGATATAGTGACAGTTTGCTGGTTGGAAGTGATCGTAACCATGGATACCTAAGGTCCTGCAATGCCTGCACATGAGGGTTTGGAGCTGAGCTCCGATCATGACTGTTAAGTATTTAGTTTTCTTTGGGATCGCTTTTGTTCTCCGTTTTGCAGTCTAACATCATGCAATGTTTTTTCTCACAACTTTGGATGCCTGAGGTGCACAAAGTTCATATCTATTTCATCTGGCAAACAACTAGTTCTGGAAAAAAAATTAACTGGTCGGACTACACTACTTTGTATGAATTCAGCCTTACAGATTTGTCAAGGACATTCCCAGTGATGCCTTCAACAACCAATGATTTTCATGCTACCTGCTTATCCAGTTATTTTAAATTCTAAAAAATGAAAATATTAAGACCTACGGTATTTTTTCTATTTTTTATTATTATTTTTTTATTCATTGGAAATTCAATCTAAGAATTCCATTTTGGGTCAATAGCAAGGTGTAGATTCTCTGCTGCCATTTTCACTCTGCTACCAGAACAGTGAAATGGGGAAGAGAAAGTCCATAATATGTGGTTTTCTCAAAGACACACAAGAAAGAAGAAAAAAACAAGAAAACACAGATCATTCAGAACATTGTGGTCCATAAACAGCAGTTAAAACTGCTGAGAGCGGCCGGCACACAATAGAAGGGGCTTTAATGAGGCTTCAGGTTGAGATCCTGGGGAAGCTGAAAAGACAGTTTTCTCACAGTGCGACATTATACTGCTTCTCTCTTTGAGTTACCTACATTCACAGGGGGATGTGAGGGGCATTAAAGCTCAGGCATAAAGAGCTATCCCAATTTCATGATTTTATGGGACCGCTGTGATGTTGTCCATGTATTGCTGGCAGCGCTAGCACGGCACAGGACAAATCAGGCAGGATGTTAGTACATTTGCATTTCCATTTACACATTTCAGGCAGCAGTCTTGCGTGCCCTAAAAGCAAAACCCGACTACTTGTCGCAGTATGACACACGCCACCCTGTCCGTTCATTTCTCTGCTATAGCCTGCTTTGTGTGAATGCAGTCAAATCTCCATTACTACCTATATCATTTCAATTCCGTTTTTATCTCATTAAACCTCTCCCCAGATTTTAAAGAGTTAATTTGCGCAAAACTGAAAAAAAAATCTGGTTTCCCAGAACATTTGTTTCTCCAACCCCCATAAAAGTACAGCTGCTGCATCATCCATTACATTGATGTTATGAGCCCGGCAGCCTTACACAATCCTGTCCAGGTGCCGCTGTAATGGCGCTCAGGCAGGCAGAGTCTCTCGAGTCCATGCCCCTCCCTCTATGTGCCAGGGCTGCGGATAATACCTGCAGGCTTAGACTCAGTTCACATATATCGGCTATTTTACGGCTGAGCCAGATGTAACTGATGACTAGCAGTGCATGAAACTTTTTTGATCAGGCTTTAGGACCAGTCTAGTGTAACTGTTAATGCGCTGCATGCAAAAGAAGAAAGTTACATTAAAAAAAAATAAAAAATTGTATTAATATATACAGTGATGTACCCACACAGATCAAAGTACTAAAAGTGATATATAAATGGGTTCTCTTTCATTGTATATTATTATGTTATTGCTAAAAAAAAATACAGAAAAAGGTTTTTTTTACGATAAAAGCCAATGTGTTAGTCAATGTGTTTTTCACCTTAAGCCTAAGAGGATATTTTTTGGAGGTGAAAAATTGAAACATACATCTTATGTATCAGTGTGGTGCAAAAGATACATAATAGGCAAACACTCATGACAAAGGATTCAACCTGCCTGAGCAGCAAAAACATGAAAACTCATTAGATAAAAAGCTCTGACATGAGACACATAGTGGATTTTCTACAAAAAATTTTGTGAGACACAGAAATTTCTACAAGAAATCTTTCACATGTGAGCATACTTTAATAACCTTGGACGAAGCATTCTGTGCGAAACGCGCGTCTGGTAAGGTGGGTCCCTGGTCTCCTACCCTACTCCTGATTGACACTTCCTTAACAAATGGTTGCTGTATATATTTACTTACTTTCTCCATGGTTAGGAATGTCTTTCTCCTCTATGTACTTATAAATGAATGTCTTGCCGGCATAAATATGTGATACTCTTTTTGGGTGCCATATTTGGATTAATCTTTGGTCCCATGCCTTACTTCCATACTAAAGTATGTGTTCATAAGGTATATGTCTAGCTTTAGCATTTAAATTAGACATTTCTGACAGGTCCTTTATATAATTACCTGTGTAACTGAGGAGTTGGGTTATTATTGGGCAGAGTTACATACTTACCTGGCTTTCCCACCCCTACTTTGTTTATCATTAACATTGCCTGTGATGTGTCAATATTATTTTATGTATTTTTTTGTTTTTTGTATTAAAAATTGTCTCTTTTTATGATGGTAGGTTAGTATGCTGTAATAGTCAAAACTAGAGATAGGCGGATCAAGCAATTTTCATCTTTGAGTGTCATTTTCTGGGCAAAAAGCTATTTTCTGCAAATTTAATGACAACAGAGTATAATAAATGAAAGATGTAAAAATATATATATACTTACCTTACGCTCACTTTTCCAGCACCTCTGCTCTTCACTGTCACTTGTCCGGTCCTTGCTACATCTTCTTATCACCACTGCAATGAATCCTCCTTTAGGCTAGGACTTCCACCTCTGATGAGGTCCATGAGGGTTCTCCGCAAGAGTGCATAAGGTCAAAAAGTCATGATGTCACAACGTGCGCCAAAATCTTGCGCACGCTCAAAAACATCCCAGGTCATATCAGAGCTTGAAGTCCCAGACTAGCATGGTAGAAGGGTGATGGGAAAATGCGACAGGTGACGATGACCAGTAGAGGGGCAGGAGAGGTGAGTGATAAGGTGTTTATAAATATTTTTTTATTTTTTAACCTTTTGATAACCCTTTTCAGTGTATAGAAATGGCGACCATTGGCCCCTATCTTGCTAATGCTGCGCCGAAGTGATTTACAAAAATAATCATATTTTGGCAAATGCAAATTTTTTTTTATATTTTATTAGAATTCAAGTCCACAGTAATCTCTAGTCACAGTCTTCTTTTTTCCCATAGGCTGGAAAGCCACATCATACTGGTTATTACCTTAGATGTGTTCCAGATGAAATGCATAAATAAAAAGCATACTATAATAATAATAATAAGAAGAAGAAGATATTGTTTTCATCTTACCTGATTTTACAAAAATGTTTAAGAGACTGTTTTTTTCATGCAAGGTCTCGTATCACGTGTTAAACAATCCATATTATATAAACACGTCAGAAATCTGGTTGGTAATTTATACTAATATTTACTGACATGTTCTCCTATTATTTATTTTTTACTTTTGAGGAAAACAAGGGGTTAGCTATATGGCAGCAGACATTTTCACAACAAAATAAAAGGGTACATGAGTTAGTGTTTCCAATGTAAAGGAGAAATGATATATTTAGAATTAGTAATTTAAAAAAATAATTGAATGAAGTGTTAACATTCCTTACTAACTAACTTACTAACATTACTGTAAGTCTGTATTGAGATAGAAGATTTAGAATTTAGATTTAGAATGATCAAATAAAATACATTTGCTATCTCAATACAGACTTACAGTATATGCTACAAAACACATAAAAAGCCATCATGATGGCAAAAGAATGTCAACTCTATATTAAAGAGTAAATGTTGATCATATAGCTCGTTACAGTCTACTGAGCGAGAACGTGACTTTCATTGTTACTCCCTCTATACTTTAAGTCTATATGGTCTACCTCACTTATTTAGCCATTTTTAAAAAAAAAATTGACTACAAAGAAGGGAAGACGGTATTAATCATCTAGGGGAGAGATCACTCATTTTAGTCAATGCAATAATTCTAGTGGTTTGATCAGGGTTGCCAACCATAAAGAAAAAAAATCTGGAAGAAAAAGGTTGCTTCCTTGATTTACTTTGAAGCTTGAGAACCGTCTACAGATTATTCTGTAAGTTATTATCATTTCTGCATGCTGACAATGCACTTAGGCTACTTTTTCCAAATATATATCACTTATGAAGATTTTCTAATTAGTCTATAAAAAAAATGTTATTTGTGATTATTTGACAAAATGCTCAAGATACAAAAAAACAAGGTTGATGACCATGCCCGAGACCTAAACATTGATTGGCCAAATGAAAATCTTGCTCAACATGAATCGCAGAAAGAAATAAGAACTATTGACTTTTTCAAAAAACGTGGAGTCTTTCTTAAAAAATTCAAGAATACATCGGAGATTAAAGCACTTATGATGACGCCTTTCACAGAGTGGTATTTACTAGAGGACCTAATGCGCAAATTGAGGGCTTTAAAGATTACTTGACCACCATCATTTTGGGAAATGTCCTTTGTTAGAAAGTTTTCAGCCTCTTTTGTAGCGGATTGTTCATCATGAAAATTTGACACTTTTTTATGTTCCTGTTTACTTTTTTATGGTTTTATTGCTCAAAGTGATGTTTGTATATGACGTTATATGCGAAAAAAAATGATAATAAAAAAAGATTTCTAATCCTTAAAAATCAAAATGTTTACATGATCTTATCACAGAAATTATGCATCTGCGAAAGAGAATAGCAGAACAGTGATAGAAACTGGAATATGTGATCACCTAGTAGGCCCCATATAATCTATTTGGGATATATGTACAGTGTGTTCTCCAGTAGTTACAATCATTTAATTGTGTTTCCTTTACAACTTTTTTATTTCTATGTTGAATTCCAGAATCATGCTCCCGTATGGACACATATCATGTAGTACACTTTCTCTTGTAAGTGTTAAACAGTTTGGCAATCTATAAATATTAATTAAGCCTTTTGGTAGGATACCGTTATTACATAATAAGTGCCATATATTCAAATATCAGAATGTTTGTGCTGTGATGTTCTGAAATCTGCAATTAAAAAAAAAGCCATTTACTTGTCATTAATGTGTTGTTATCTTAAATAAAAAATGCAAAAATATGGAGTATGTATGATTTAAATTGGCATTCTATATTATAGATTATGGCATGTACATCTAAAACCTACAACCTGAATGTACATAAGAATATATGTTGGTGTATAGCAACTTAGTAATGCTTGTGGTAGTAAAACTGGGGTAATATATTGATACATGTGGAGTGCAAACTATTTGTCACATATACATGTAATCTTTACATTGCCTAATGCATGGCCTGTAGAGATGAACAAACTGATCTGCTGTGGATCGAATTTGAGTCGAATTTCCTCAAACTTACAGGATCCCATGAATTTGAATAAAGTGTCACTTGATTGGCAAGTATAACGTAAAAGTAAAGTTTACACCATTTCAAACACTGCTGAAGACTGCACAGCCAGAGAGCAGGCTAAAAACTTCAAGAGCAGCTGCAAAGGCTTCCCAATACTACATTGCAGCTATCACATCACATGGCCTAGTGCAACCAATAGGCCATGTCTATGGTCGGCCATGCAGCCCCATTTTAGTTTTTTATCATAGGGATAGGAGGTCAGAGCACAAGGCTCATTCTACATAGGTAGCGTAAAAGGGCTAAATCTGATTGCTGTGAACTACTGCAGAGCTGAAACTGATGGAAAATGGGTGTGGTAGTCTCAGCCTGTGAATAATAATCAAAATATTCAAGTGATAAGAAAGTACTGAAGCTACATAGTCAGTGTAACTGTGTATTGATTGATCTATGATATACTGCAGTGACAGCACCTTAATAACCATTTTTAATATACTTCTGTCCTAATTTTGCTTGTGAATAAAAATCCTGAATCCAAGGCTTGTGTGTCACTGGAAGTCTAATATTAGAACTGTACATGCCTCTCTAACACATCAGTTGCTTCTACCAGTTACCACCCGTTTTCCGCTAGCCAGATAGATTGAGGTCACTTGGACATTAAGAAGGCTCTGTTTGCATTAAAAAGCTCAAAAGGGGTTGAAGCCAGTCCTAAGAGCCTTGAGAATTATACTCCAATTTTCTGGACAATTTAAGGCTTTGCAGTATTGAGATTAAATTGCCATGAATCAAATTTTGGGGGTGAAATTCTGAAAAGCTTCCAGATCTGAATTTGAAAAGATCGAATCATCTCTAATAGCCTATTGGATAATGGTAAAGACTTTTGACACTTATTTGAATGTCTCAGACATGCCACATTTATTTCAGTCACAAGTTCACAACGTAAAACTATTTTGTTCAGAAAACTGTACACGATAGGAGTTAAAAACAAGTAGTGTGAAAAAAGCAAATAAGACTTATCAATGATTTCTGTGGCTTGTGTCAAAGGTCAATTTACCCCATAATGAGCCCCAATCAGTGGTATAGGAAATTGATTTGTTCTTGTTAATTACCACATTCACCTAGCAAAGATTGAAGGGAGAGGTTTCAAGATATTTTTTTTCCCATTACTATCATCATGGTCGACAGCACATCCCTGTTTACATGTGGGATATGCTGCTGACCAATGATAACAATAAATGAGGATTTGCTTGTTTCAGGACTAAACACTTAGGATATTCACACACGGCAATAATCTGGAACAAAAGTTACTATAAATGTTCATACGGCCAATCATCAGCCCATGTCAAAGGGCCATAAGTCAAGGAGAAATAAAAATATTTACAATCCAAACTTGGAAAATTATACAAACATTATGCCAATGTTCTCCTTTACTTTACACATAAAAAGTCATATAAAGCCTGACTTCATTCTACCAAGTAAATGTCCAAGCATCAGCAGCAGAAAATGGGGCCATGATCTCCCCAATATATAAGTTAGGAAAGGTAAAATCTACCATTGTTTAGAGAAAAGAAAGCTAAGAAATGTGTCAAAATTTTGGAGTAAATTTTTGCTGCCACAAAACCAACTAATAGGTGGCATAAACATTGACTAGACAATCTGAAGATGCACCCAATGTATTATGTGGCATGAAGTAGTGTGATACATTTTAAGACTTTCTAGGACAAGATTGTCTAAATATTAGGCAATTTTGAAAAATTTTACCCTATATGTTTTATTGCAAAAGCAATATCGCCATCAAGAAAACACAGAGTTACATGACATCTATTAACATCAATGTGTGTCTGGTATTTGAATGGTCTCT
The DNA here is from genome assembly GCF_039654945.1 of Dendrobates tinctorius. Taxonomy (NCBI): domain Eukaryota; kingdom Metazoa; phylum Chordata; class Amphibia; order Anura; family Dendrobatidae; genus Dendrobates; species Dendrobates tinctorius. The sequence continues at coordinate 15,465,316 of NW_027361812.1, forward strand.
AAAGTCAAATGCGCATGGGAAGTAGCTCTTGATTTTAACCCATTTAGTATGAGACCCTAACATTATTTGGCTTTAAAAGTTACACGTAGAAGGGGGGTGTTTTTGTACATTTGTCATAGACATCATTAAACTTATTTGTATCGTGTTGGCATTAACTTACATAATTCCATTTTTGATAAGGTTGAAAAAATTACATAAGCCATAATGCTTTGCAAACAAAACCTAAAAGTAATGACAAATAAAGTCAGTAATCTATTACATTTTCATAAAATATGTCCAATCAAACTGGGTAAGACATTTGGTGAGAGATAAACCAACTTATAGACGTGTGTTCACACAGGCCATTAAACAGACAAAACCTGAGATAGAAACAAAATGAGAAAATACCCTGCTGTAAGTATGTAAATAATAATATTACATATAAATAACATTGGGTACTTAGCAAGCACTGCTTTTGATCAATAAAGCGTAAAAGACATTCCTCTGCGACAAGGTGTACCCAAATTGGGATGGTCCTGTATATATAGGACTGTCCAGATTTGGGTGCACCTTGTCGCAGTGGGATGGCTTTTACACTTTTTTATTTTACTTTATTTTTATTTGGTTGGGCAATCCTTATTTTTAGTTTGCTTTGACACAAAGATTCATAGCTTACAATGATATGCTTCCTATGAGGGCAGGCTTGTGTGTTTGGGAGTTTAGATTGCGAGCCACATTGGGGGCAGGTGTTGATGAGATTGGCGATAATTTTGACACAGCACTGTGAATTAATTTGGAAGAAATACATAAATAAAATCCACTGACAAATATTTTGTCCATATGTCCAGCTTTAGATTAAGTAGCTTCCTATGAAATTGGATTGAGAGCCCTGATATATTGCTCAGATATGGAAACTGAATTAACCACATGGTGGATAGAGGCTGGGGGATCTGTTGGTCCTCTATAAATATTAATAAATAATAAATCAATAATATTTGTAATTATTATAAAGCAAGTTGTTCACATATATGAGGCTAGCACAGCCATTTTTCATCTAATATGTAATGCAATGATATCCAATAATATTTCTCATCTTCCAATATATGAAATAAATTATTCCCAGTGCCACAGACTTTCTTTATAGTTCTAGTCACTATATATTGCACAATGGCCATTCAGTACTTAATGTTGGCAGGTATTTTATGTTTTCTATGATTGGTTGGCAAAATTTAGCCAGGAGTGAGCCCAAAGCACTGACTTATGAGAAGTGGCCCATCTTTAACATATCTGCCATCCAGAAAACTGACTATGGTTCTACCTTAAAGTTACTTGGTGAATAATATTTATTCATTTTTGGACCTTTTTTGTTAAAATAAAAAAAAATCATTGCAGTATTCTGGAAACCTTTGCTTTTTTTTCTTTTCCTGCTGGCATAGCCATAGCAGGGCATATGTTTTTTTTCTATTTGGAGGTACATGTCATTTGTGCTCTGTGTCACCTTTGTACATATCATTTGTCTTCTCTGCCACCTCTTCAATTCAGCACCTGTGATTCACCAAAGTCAATTAGCTGGTTATGAGATATCTTATCTCATGTGCTCCATTGGGGAAGAAATGCAGCACATTATTACAGACACATGTTCTGCCCTTGTAAACTGGCACAGCTCTATGGCCTGTCCTGTATGCTGCAGGCAGCACCAGTTCACATGGCACATTTTCTGCTCCTAATTGCAAAATGCTAAATAAAATTCAGAGGCTATTAGGCTTGATGTCAAGTCGAAAACTATGCATTTACAAAATAGATTTATTTAAACATAACTGCAATCCATAGCAAAAAGATTAAAGTCGTGATATAACTAAGGTCCAGAACCTATAGAGTCAGATAAATGTACAGAATAACCTTAGCTGATGGAGTTATGCACCCACATATGGCAAATGTCCAAGCAAGAAATAGCTCTGGGCAGTGGGTGCTCACCCCCTGGATCCTTTCCATTACATTCTAACAAGAGAAGCATTAATAACACAGGACATCCTTGGTCCTTCTCCTTTTATTCAAATACTTAAAAGTGCCATCCATAGCTGCTTCAAGTCCTATTATTCTGAAAAATTCTATATGGGAAGCACAGTTAACCCAAACGTTTCTAATATTTTTCCTTTTTTTATTCATGTAGCATGAGCAAACAAAAATGAGACCTACAAACATACAAACACATATAAACACATACACATGAGACCTACAAACATACAAACACAGAGAGAACTAGTCATTGAATCCGCTGTGATAGAGTTATAAAATAGTGCAAATGAAGCTAAGTACCGTTATATAAAATGTATTTATTCTCACTCTCATATATATATTTATATGTATTTCTTTGTATATCTATAGATATATATAGATGTATATATATGTTCAAATAAATATATAAAAACATGTATATTTGTATATGTGCATATATATATTTATTTATATATATGTGTGTGCATGTTTATTTATATACAGTGTGTGTGTATATACACATACACATATATATACTGTATATATGAGTGCGTGTGTTCTTTCCCTCACTATCTCTATCAATTTCATTAACATTTGCAGGACACTTAGTGAAGTGCATTATTTTTTTATTTGTGCTCTTTCTTTTGGACAGAAATGATATCTTTTTCATTATTGTACTGTATTTTCGGATGTATTCCAAATTGAAATAATAATTTGGGGTTGTACAAGAGTTGAGTTTTTACATAAATACTTGATTCTGTTTTTACAATTCAGACATTTTTGAATTGTACATATATATTGTCATCATGCATTATCCTGCGTTAATATATATGATGTAACGGATAAATCCAGTATCAATGAGTGTTTGACAGTCAAGATCATCTTGTTTTCCCGAGCATCATTAGAGAAAAAAAATAATAAGGAAATGCAGTAAGCGCTGCTCATCTATCTAGAAATCTATCTATAAATCTATCCTCCAACTACCGATCTTATCTAAGTATCTATCCATTCTATCAATGTCTATATAAATAGAGAGAGAGAAAGAGAGACAGATAATGATAAGCAGGACAAGTAAATAAACATTATATATACTATATATATATATTCATATGCCAGACAGTATATATATATATTCATATGCCAGACAGTAAGTATTTAATGTCAATGTATAGTTTATTTATTTTTTCTCTTTTACTGGATGTCATAAAGCAGGATGGTCCTAACTGGGCACAGACAATGCTCCCAGTATCAGCCATCGCTCTCCTGCTCCACATGGGATCTAGGTATCTGATCCGATATAGAATGTGACCGACAGACTCCTCCAGCAGACAAGTGATCTGCACAGGTGGTCGCTCGTCAGATCCCCATCATATTAGCGATCACTCGGTGTGTCCCTGGTTTGCAGTACTGAATGTGTAGATGGCAGTCACAGAATCAAGACCAGAAGTGCTGGACACATCACATTCCAACTTCACTGGAAACAGCTGAGCAGCTGTTCTCCGATTCATACATTTTGTTGCCTTGATATTATATTCGGCTGAATGCGTTCACATCTCAGGTTATTGCCCCAGTAACAGTACTGCTAATTAACGATCGTACACTGTAAGCTAATAGCATAGAAAGCACAGAAAATTCGTTTTCGTATACTCTTTCACTTGTATATAAATACATCTACAGTGTACACATGCGACAGAGAGATGATAACACCCAAATGAGTAAGCTAATTGTATGGTATTAATGTTTATTAACGAAGTGTGTGTGTGTGTGTGTGTGTGTGTGTGTGTGTGTGTGTGTGTGTGTGTGTGTGTGTGTGTGTGTGTGTGTGTGTGTGTGTGTGTACATGGGATTGTATGTCTGTGTGTGTAAGCATGGCAATATGTGTCTGTATGTGTAAATATCTGCATCTGTTCATAGTAATGCTCCACAAATAACATCAAGATGTCTAACGTCTACCAGCATTTCCATCAGAAGTGATGATAATTACACAATAGTGCTGACAAAACCGATATACAAAGACTGCAAAGCTCAGCATGTGCCAGAAATGCAATATACACAATATTCATAGTGTAAAAAGAGATAGATGGATAGATATTAGACAGATAGATAGATAGATAAATAGATAGACAGATAGATAGATAGATAGATAGATATTAGACAGATATATAGATAATAGATATTAGACAGATAGATAGATAGATAGATAGATAATAGATATTAGACAGATATATATAGATAGATAATAGATATTATACAGATAGATAGATAGATAGATAGATAGATACATATTAGACAGATAGATAGATAGATAGATAGATATTAGACAGATATATAGATAATAGATATTAGACAGATAGATAGATAGATATTAGATAGATAGATATTAGATAGATAGATAGATAGATAGATAGATATTAGACAGATAGATAGATAGATAGATAGATAATAGATATTAGATAGATAGATAGATAGATAGATATTAGACAGATAGATAGATAGATCTATTGAGAGATAGATAGATAGATAGATAGATAGATAGATAGATTTCCATGTACACTGTATGTATGTTTCTATAAGCCTGCACTATTGCAGGGTTAACATCCACGTATAGATATTATCAGTTTATAGAATTATGAGGTTCATGTGTTCTCTGATTTGTCTGAATCCCCCATGTCATGATAAAGGTAAAAAAATGAGAACATTTATTTCTTCTATCCAATTTGCTACCATGTAGTAGTGACTTCCCAAGTCCTACTAGTTCTACAGGACTGAGATCTGAGCGATGGATAATTGTCAACACATAGCCAGAAGGGTCAATGTCAAAGGTTTAGGCTCTGCCTCTTCTATTTTTGCTTAGCTAAGGGGAATATGAGGGCTTTCATTTATGAAGACGAACATTGGCCCAGCTGAGCTCTGACTCAGGAGCCACTGGTACACCTGGATGTAGGGAGCCATGAGACTGTCATGATCATACATCTCTTCATTGATCTATAACAATATCCATTTACAAGTAATCCTACTGCACTCGGTACTGCTCCATGCTGCAGATGTGGGGTTTATTCTGAAACAATGCACATACTCCTCCTTATTACATCATTCAATGTGTCTACTTATATAAGTGTCTTATATACATCTGTAAGTCCATTATTTAAATATATCTGATATATATCTGTCGATCTTTTTTCCATCTCTCCTTTATAATTTATGGAAAGTATATGGACAACACGGTGTAGACATCTTTTGTGGGTTTTAACCCAATTAATGGAAACACTTTCTTAAGTGCATGTGCTGATGCATGTGCTGATTGTGCTGCTTTAGGGAAAAAATACTTCTTTTCAATAAGATAAAAGTCAATTGCAGCTCAATTTCTGGGCACATGTCACAATAACCTGAGACAAAATTACTATAGAAACAGATGTGAGTGAGTGTGTGTATAATGTGTGTGTGTAATGTGTGTGTGTAATGTGTGTGTGTATAATGTGTGTGTGTATAATGTGTGTGTATAATGTGTGTGTGTATAATGTGTGTGTATAATGTGTGTGTGTATAATGTGTGTGTATAATGTGTGTGTGTATAATGTGTGTGTATAATGTGTGTGTGTATAATGTGTGTGTGTATAATGTGAGTGTATAATGTGTGTGTATAATGTGTGTGTGTATAATGTGAGTGTATAATGTGTGTGTATAATGTGTGTGTGTCTAATGTGTGGGTATAATGTGTGTATAATGTGTGAGTGTATAATGTGTGTGTGTATAATGTGTGTGTGTGTGTGTGTATAATGTGTGTGTATAATGTGTGTGTGTGTGTGTGTGTGTGTATGTGTGAGTGTGTTTATACTGCATATGTGGCCATACATTGTCTATTCATGTTTCATTTTTTATTGTTAGAAGTAAATAGGTGGATGAGACCTGTGTGTCAGCAGACCTTGCCCTTACGGACTTTTTATTTTGGGGTGCTATAAAAGTTTGGGTGCACTAAAGAAAACCATGGTCAGCTGGTATGATTATATATATATGTTTAATATACAGGCACACACGGTAGATAGATAGATAGATAGATAGATAGATAGATAGATAGATAGATAGATAGATAGATATTGACTCGACAATTTACCTTGAGGTAGTGGCTGGTTCTTTCTGTCCATCTTTGCTACCATCAGACTGCTGTGTTTTGGCCTTGTGCTGTAGGATAGGGGCATCTTAAAGACTTAATAAGTAGTTGTCATATAACATGGAGGTTCGAGTCTACCTGACATTGTAGGATGCTGATGACCTTTATAAAAGTGTTGGGATAATATTCCTTGACCGATCATTACAACGTTATAGCTATAGTGATCTACGGGAAGACAACATGTACAAGTGACACATTGTTATGAACATTGCATTTCCTGCTCTGTATATATATAAATCTCCTACCAGTAAAACATATTCGTTGTCCTAATACACTGCTCAGACTGCTAGCTGAACAGTCCTTTATTGCTTCTGCTCCAGTGAAAGGGCAATGAATAACAGTGCTGAATGCAGAGGCGAATCCATTCCAAAGCCAGACTCTGGCTACCTGTGTCTGTATAGCATCAATCAGGACAGCTCAATTGGGTTTATTTTAAAAAGCTACTGTTATCACCAAGCAGATTAGGGCTACATTGTACTAGCTACTAATATGAATACAGAGGTAGACGATGGATAGATAGATAGATGATAGATAGAAGATAGATAGAAGATAGATAGATAGATAGATAGATAGATAGATAGATAGATAGATAGATTCCTAAGCTGGTGTTTTTCAGTGATATTGCAGGTAGACTATGACATTGTCTGCAGCCATGAACACTCTTTGGTCTGAACATCTCTTTAGTACTTGGCTGTGGCAGCTTGTGCTTGTAAGAGGCATGCTGTGGGCTCAGTGCTGTGCCCTCTGTACAGAGCAGACTGGCAGCTTGGCCTCTCCCTCCTCTGTTCACCTTCCAGCCAAATGGCCGAGGCGTCTGCTGACCAGTGAGGGGTGAGAGGCGTCTGCTCTGCTGCATTTGAACTTGGCCTTCCCAGCAGTGTCTGCACTGGTGAATGGGGCCCTATTGTCTGGGTCTCCTGGCTGTGTCGCATCCTTCTGATGGCTTTATCTCCCAGGACAGTGAACCTGTGGCGTTTACAACAACATCACCTCTCTGTCCAGACCCCATTACTCTCTGTTTCCTGTGTCCATTGTGATTGGAGAAAGAATCTCACATCCTGAATTGCCATACTACTCCTGTCTGCATTGTGTGGAGAGGTTACACTACAATCCCAGCACTAGATCCTAGCCTCCCTATTACAGTAGAGCCAGAAATTACAGGGTACTCGCCCAGGCAGGAGGATATGTCAGATTAACAAAAGATTTATTTCCATTTTTCAGCGTCTGATATTCAGACAGATGAGTGTTCAAACATCCATTACTCATCACTATTTGCCTGTCAAAAGTACAGTAACTTAGAAGTAAGTATATGAAATATAGCTCTGAAGTCTACTCTTACATTAGGTGTTGCTGAGCAGCCAAATGCGCCTGCTTCTTTTCTTTTGTCTATCAGACTCTTCATTTTTTGCCTAATCACCGACAAAGTGGCACCGGTATCATTTCTTCCTTGAGAAGTTTTCAGTAAGATGAAAGTGAACATTTTCAGAAATCTGGACACGAAAAATTATGATAAAACTATAAATTCATAACTTCAATCTATCTATAATTTCTCATTCTTTTAAATATTTGTATCTATCTATACCTCTGTCTATTATCTAGCTATCATTCTATCTATCTATCTATTATCTAGCTATCATTCTATCTATCTATCTATCTATTATCTAGCTTTATATCTGTCTATTATCTATCTATATATCTATCCATCTATCTATTATCAATCTATTATCTATCTATATATCTATTATAATATCTATCTATCTGTCCAATATCTATCTATCTAAATTCTATCCATCTATCTTTCTGTCTATATATTGGGACAACATATTTGTTCTATTTATCCTATCTATTTATTTGTATTAATGTTTTGGAATGTGTTGGGGCTATGGCTGCTTTTTTAATATTTTACGTTAAATCATGTAATATAAATTATTGAGTTAGATATAGAGACTTTGCTCCGCCATAGTTTGCTAGAAAATTATAACACAAGTAAAATAACATTAAATAAAAATAAGTAAAATAATATAGTATTTTGATGGTTATGGGTATCCCTTATTCGGGTTCTGTCTGCTCCTTTAAAGATATACTTATTGCACATAAGCTGAATGGATAGTAATGTAATGAAAGATGAATAATATTATAGTAATGCAGATACGTCTAGCCACTGGATGTATTATACTTAGTATTATACTTAATATTGCGAACATTGAGATGCATATATTATTTATTATTATTATTATTATTATTATTATTATTATTATTATTATTATATCATCAATTTACTCCACCTTCAGTGGATAACCACAGTGCATAAGACAAGGTAAGAAATAACAGAAATTCTGCGACAATTTTCTGGATTCCCAGATGTGGGTGAAGATGCCCTTTATATAGGAGAAACAGGACTAGAAAACACCCATTTCTCTCTGTTTATGCTGTAAGGGAGAACATCACTTCAGACAGAATTGCTATACCAGTGTTCCAGTTACCTAATTTACAAGTTAGTGGTTACATTACATATTGTATCCTATAATAAATTCTCAGAACAATCTTATATATAGCAGCCACTTATCAAAGCTTATCATTGTAAGTTCCCAGTGAGTGGAAAAATCCACTCGGTAAAAAGCCACATTTCCTGCTTTGTGAGGACGTTATGGGTGGATAAGAGCCATGCAATATTGTGTCATGCGAATATTCAGTGCAATAAAGGAAATTATAGAGCACTGATGGCTTTATCTTAATCCTGCAGCGTTTCAGTCTCTCCTTGTAGTGGTTAATGCTGCTGTAATAACCAGAGACAGAGGCACATGAATAGAAAGACATTATAAGCAAATTACAAAGGTTAGTGTATGTGGAACCAAAGGAACTGAATAATATGTGCCAATAAATCTACATAGACAGCCTGAATATATATACTATATATACTAGCCAGTTAGTGTGTGTGTGCGTATGTATATACATGTGTATATGTATGTATGTGTCTGTGTGTGTGTATATATATATGTGTGTACATACATGTTTATATACATATACACGCACTATATTTCTGTCTATACATTTACATTTTCTTTATGCATTGTTTCATTCAGAATGGTGCACAGTTTACATTACACATAATATTTTGGAGGATCTTCCCTAAATCATAGCAATATGCTTTATATGGGAGATGCTGGCCTTCCCTGCATAAAAGCTGACTGGCCCAAAGTCAGACAACGCCTCCCAAACCCATCACTTGGCCAATATCCAAGGAAGAAGCCCCATTGCTTTCCACAAAAGGAACTGATTTCAACGCAGAAAAGCCAACATGAACCTCCATATTGTTTCCATTACATGTTAGCCCAACCTCTGAGCTCTGCAATGCAGAACTACAGAGATAGAACAGTCACTGCTCAGCTCTTATTTTATACATTTTATGCCATACCTTGGTGGCTCCTGATAATAGACTGTATTTCAACAATATAAAAAATAATTATAATAATAATAACACTGATTAGAATTATTGTTTCCTAAATACAGCAACAAAATGTATAGAAATATAAAATGGGAGAGAAAGATCAAATTAAACAAAAATGTGGAAACTACTTATAGAACCTTTACAATAGTGGTAAATAAATGTTAGCCAGTTTATTTGCCTGTACATTCAAGAACCATTGTGCTTAAACCTTTTATAATAGATTTTAATCTTACACAGAATACAAACGGACAGATAAATGAACATCTACACACACATATATATCTATATATATATATACAGTATATATATAGTAGATAGATGACAGATGGATAGATAGATAATAGATAGATAGAATAGATAGACAACAGATGGATAGATAGATAGATGGATAGATAGATAGAATAGATAATAGATAGATAGATAGATAGATATGCGTATTTAGATGAATATATATTATATTATATTTATTTATTTATTTATTTTCATTTAATAAAAATGGAAAATAATAAGTTATCACAAGCAGGTTTGTCTCATTCTTATATAGGATTGGGTTTGAACAAACATATATATATATCCAGACTCTGCTTTGTATAATAATGCAGCCTAATGACTAAACTGAGACATTCATATTCCTTGGCAGGGACAAGGATACAGAGCAGAATAAAATGAAGAGGGGTGGCCTTGACATCATGGAGCTCTATGAGACAGAATAATTATAAATGTCCAGTATTATTAGTTCATTCATTATTAATTAACCAGTTATTTGCTTACTGTGCAGTTCTACATGGTCGTGTGGTGGTGTTGTGCTGCCACAATCCTATATCCACTAGAGATCATGAAGACTAAAGGGTTGGGGGATGGGGGCTGCTATGAGACATCTGTTTGGAACAAAAAGCTTCTTGGGTGAGCACAGAATTTTCATATGTGTCCCTTTTAACCCATGATACAAAGAAAAGGCCCCCTGGAAATTGAGTGTGGTGGATCACTCCTCTACTAGGGGATTAGGCTTCTCTAGTGGTAAGCGCCTTAATCCAGAAGAAGAGGTGATGCATCTTAAAGTGGCTCTTGAAAACCTTGATGCTAAAACCCCGTTCCTGTTTGTCTAGACACTAATTAAGAGCCCGTATGTCTGGCATCTCCACCTTGACCTTGGCCTTCCACACATTTTTGAGGCCAAACAGTAAAAAAAAAAAATCTGGAATGCCCAGGACAATGGCAGCCGACAGGGCTTTCTGGCTCTTCTCAGAATTTCAAATAGATGTCAGCAGCCCCCAGGACCTTGTTTGTAGGTCAATGGACAATGAAGAAGTTTACTATCGTCCCTGAATAATGTGATTTACCGTCACAATCAGAAAAAAAAAGAAGTCCGCTATTTCCCTGTGCCAAGCACTAAAGGAAGCCCCTTGTGCGGGGAGGGAGCACGAGGGACGTTTTACATGACAATTGTCATAAATTGTTTCCTGGCTGCAAGATTCAGTCCTTCCACATTCCACAAGGCAGGCATTCGGATCTCCATGTCCATTCAGTGTGGTCCATAGTTCTCCCTGACACTTCTTGCATCCTTCGCCCCCAGCACTGACGCTCTGTACATCCAGGCGGATCTAGGTTGGGGCCACCTGCACTAATGTCAGTCCTCTGCTGCCACTGACTACTCCTGGCTCAGCCACTCAGTGACATTGGAGCTTTACCAGGAGGATTTATACACTGGTTTCATGGGCGCAAATCACAACAGGAGTGTTTCACCTCTCCCTACAACCACCCTGAGCTCCAAGCACCAGGCACAGGCTCTCTGGCTACACACAGACATATACATCAGTGTCATACACACACACATCAGTGTCACACACACACATCAGTGTCATACACACACATCAGTGTCACACACACACACATCAGTGTCACACACACACATCAGTGTCATACACACACATCAGTGTCACACACACACATCAGTGTCATACACACACACATCAGTGTCACACACACACATCAGTGTCATACACACACATCAGTGTCATACACACACACATCAGTGTCACACACACACATCAGTGTCATACACACACATCAGTGTCACACACACACACATCAGTGTCACACACACACATCAGTGTCATACACACACACATCAGTGTCACACACACACATCAGTGTCATACACACACACATCAGTGTCACACACACACATCAGTGTCACACACACACATCAGTGTCATACACACACACATCAGTGTCACACACACACATCAGTGTCATACACACACATCAGTGTCATACACACACACATCAGTGTCATACACACACACATCAGTGTCACACACACACATCAGTGTCATACACACACATCAGTGTCATACACACACACATCAGTGTCACACACACACATCAGTGTCATACACACACACATCAGTGTCACACACACACATCAGTGTCATACACACACACATCAGTGTCACACACACACATCAGTGTCACACACACACATCAGTGTCATACACACACACATCAGTGTCACACACACACATCAGTGTCATACACACACACATCAGTGTCACACACACACATCAGTGTCATACACACACACATCAGTGTCATACACACACATAAATACACACACATAGGTATATAACACACACTTAAATACATACACAGATTAACACACAGACATATACATCAGTGTCATATACACACACACACACAGTGCATAACACACATAAATACATACATAGACATACATCAGTGAAATACACACACATCAGTGGAAAACACACATAAATATACAATGCACACAATAATACATAAACACATAAACGCACACATAAATACACACTCACAAGAATGCATAATACACACACATACGTATATAACACACACTTAAATACATATACACAAATATACTGCTCAATAAATAAAGGGAACACTTAAACATAGGATCCTATGTTTAAGTGTTCCCTTTATTTTTTTTTGAGCAGTATACATACACACATAAATATACACACATAAATAGGCACACATAACTAAATAGACACATACATACACACACAAATACATAAAAATACACACAATGTGCACACACAAATACATAAATACACATGAGTATATAACACATACACACATAACTAGACACACATAACTACATATACACACATCAGGGCCACCTATAATTATTTGTTCACTGCCCTTGAAATCTTGTTTGCTTATATACACACATCAGTATATAACACACACATAAATACATACACATCAATATATAAATATACACACAAAGTGCACGCACATAAATACACACATATTTATTATACTTTATTATTATTGTTAGTACTCATTGGCGCTATATTGGAATTATGGAAATAAATTATCTAAATACTTAACATTTATGATAAAACATGATAATTTTAGGATGCATCCACACATACAGACACACTTATACACATACAAACACACACTTATACATACACATACACGAACACAGACACACACAAACACTTATACATACACATACACACACTTATACACACATACACACTTAAACATACACACACACATCCACCGATACACACACATATACAAACACATAGATACACACACATATACATACACATAGATACACACATACACACATATACATACACATAGATACACACATACACATACACTTATACATACACACACACACATACACCATAGCTGAATGAGTTCAGTACAGCAGAGATAAGTTTGTCACTTCGCACAAATGATGGAATCTGTTCTTTAGAACTGGAGGGCCAGCAGAATAGAAGCAGACAGGTAAGCTCTGCTACATCTGCGAGTTTCCAGGTAAATCCACATACTAGTAGATCTCTACCATAGGGAGCAGTGCTTTGATTCGGTGTTAGTAGGATAATTGTCCATTGGCGGCAGTGATCCGGTGTGGGGAATCTGTGTATGTCCTACGTTTCCCCTGGCGGCCCTCTGGGGGTGTTACCCTCCTCCTTTAAGGCTCGGTTCCCGGTTCGCCTCCAGCCTGTGGAGCGCGGCGCTGGCAGCAGCCTGTCCTGGGTGGAGTCACGTGTCCTCATTGTAGTCCATGAGTCCCCGATCACGTGGTGCCAGTAGTTTTCTTAATGAAGCCGCGGACCTGCCTTCTCCGGCTCGCCGGCGCATGCGCGTCCATAGACAATAATGTTGCAGGGAATTAGGTGACTCTCTTTTGGGAAGCTGACTTTTAAAAAGCCACGGGCAGACCATGCTATGACGACTTCTTCCCTGATCCTGCATCCACACTGGGCGGATACCTTCATGTACGTGTATGAAACGAGCCCGAATGAAAAGACTCTCAAGAAAAGCCCAGACATGGAGGGACTGAGTGGGAACTGTCCAAGCACTCACTGCAGGGATTTCATATCTCACCCAGCACTGGGGCGCCACTCCAGCCCCATCGGGAGCCACCAAGGAGCGGTGTACACGGACATCCCCCCTGCGGAGGCCGGCAGCCGGCAGTGCCCGGGACCCGCAGCCTCCTCCAACGCCTCCCTGGGCTATTACCCGTTCGGCAGCAGCTACTACGGCTGCAGGTTGTCTCAGGGTCACAACGTGAATCTGCACCAGAAGCCCTGCTCCTACCACCCGCCAGACAAGTACCCCGAGCCCAGCAACCCCCTGCCCAGCGACGACTTCTCCTCTAGGGCCAAAGAATTCGCCTTTTACCCCAGCTTTGCCAGCTCCTATCAGGCAGTGCCTGGCTACCTGGACATGTCAGTGGTGCCGGGCATCAGCAGCCACCCGGAGCCCAGGCACGACACCCTGCTCTCCATGGAGGGCTACCAGCACTGGGCGCTACCCAACGGCTGGGATGGGCAGGTCTACTGCTCCAAGGAGCAGACTCAGGCCGGCCACCTATGGAAAGCTCCTTTCCCAGGTAATTATGGCCCCAGCTGCTGTATTTGTATATAGACATGTGGTGCTGTGTGGGCATACCATATGATTACTATATATATATGCAGATGTGCTACTGTATAGATAAGGTATATGAGTATAAATATATGTGTATGTATATATTATGTATATATACACATGTGGCACTGTGTGGACATATATATATTATATAAACTATTTTCTAAATATGTGAGTATATATATGTATACATTGCCAATATACATGATTATCTCTCTAGATATAGATATATATGTTACTGTGTGGACATGCTATCTGATTGTACCTACAAGCAGGCATCTGTTTCCTCTAGCACAACAGCATATTTTAGGCATTAATAGACTCTTTGTCTACTTGCAGGGGCATTTCTTGTGCTGACAGTCTGCTTCCATTTGCTGATCCCTTCCTATACCTTGTTGATCTCTAGTAACATGTATGAACATACCGTCTGCTTCCTGGGTGTAGCAACCTGCAATTAAATATGGAGGTGTCAACTGGTACATCCATACTCGTTATACTCAGCGATTCATGGGTTTTTCCTCCCGTTGGGGAGACATTTAGCAGCAGGCAGCAGCCATACTCAGAGCCTGTGTAATGGATTTGTGGAGAAAACGTCCATCTAGTGCTATTACGTTCACCCCAGTTTATAGAAGAGTAGATCACAGCTGCTGGTCCTCAGGTCTGTGTATGTGCCATGCTTTGGGTGCTTAGCTGTTTATTAGCTACTCACCTCCAGTAAACACTATACAGTCTGGGGAGAGTTTAAGATATTAAACAATAAAGCATGCTCCAGTAACCAGGAAGTGTGAACAGTGGCCAAGCGTGACATGTACAATTACACACCTGAGTACTGCACCTACTGGGGAAATGCAATCAGCAAGCTATTATCTATCTATCTATCTATCTATCTATCTATCTATCTATCTATCTATCTATCTATTCAATATCTATCTCTCTATCTATCTATCTGTACAATATCTATCCATCCATCCATCTATCTATCTATCTATCTATCTATTCAATATCTGTCTATCTATCTATACTATATCTATTTATATATCTATCCTATATATATCATCTATCTATCTATCTATCTATCTATCTGTACAATATCTATCTATCTATTTATATATCTATCCTATGTATATCCTCTATCTATCTATCTATCTATCTATCTGTACAATATCTATCTATCTATTTATATATCTATCCTATGTATATCCTCTATCTTTCTATCTATCTATCTATCTATCTATCTATCTATCTATCTATCTGTACAATATCTATCTATCTATCTATCTATTTATATATCTATCCTATGTATATCCTCTATCTTTCTATCTATCTATATATCTATCTATCTATCTATCTTCCATCTGTCAATACCTATTAACATATAACGTCTACGTCTTGTTCTTGTTTCTTTGTCTATCTATGAATATATCCATTCATTCATCCACATATAGATTTTGAAAATTACAATATGACGTCAAAAATTGATTATTGTATGTACTTATGACGATATCGAAATGTGTCTGTACTAAGAACAGGTCTTTTTTTTTGCTATCAATGTATCTATTTAGAATTAAAACTTAACTGCATAATTTGAAATATGATATTATGGGCATGACGATAAGAACTGAATGTGTATTTATTTATTAATCTCAGATAAATATCTAATGCCTAGTGAGTGACATATAAAATATAGAATGTTGTTTTTTTTTTTAAAAAAAGCTCTCATTATTATATCGAAGTACATTTAGTAGATCACGCGAACACACATATTTATGTGTGTATATATATGTGTGTGTGTGTCTATATATCTATCTATTATCTATCTAGACATAAATATATGGATGACAGATAGAGATACATATATATATATACATACATATATATATAGATGTAGATATAGGCTTTATTACTATGTTTTTACTTCAAGGGAGCATATGTTGTCTCTGTCTTATTTCATATGCAAAGCTCGTATATGAAAATAATTTCTATGCAAACCTTTGATTACGTAATAGTATATTTAATATATTATTACATTTTTTATGCATTCTTTGCTTAATATATATATATATAGCATGTGTATAATAACTAATCATCTCATTCTCCTTTATTATATGCAGTAAACCTATTCATAAACAGAATGAAGATGTAAACTATATATGTATTATCAACTGTATGAAAATCGATAAGCAAATAGGGCATAGATAGATAGATAGATAGATAGATTAAAGTGTTTGTAAACCATTATAGAAATGTGATTTTTTTTTGTTTACCTATATGTTCATTGCAGCTAAAATGATAGTTCATGAAAGGTGTGAACATTTAGGTCTACAATTGGTTGGAAAACCCCGATCTGAACCGTGAGCGACAAATCATACCAATATGAAATTGCTTGGTGGACTGTCCTGTTGAATATTTACCCATTTTCTTTATGTTATTTTTTTTTTACTGTATGCCCTATTCTGTATCATTATGATGGTTATATATGCACACCAACTTATATCTCAGTTCATTTCTTTAGGTTTTTTGAGGTTGTGTATACAAGTATAAAACAGGGTATCCAGGCACAGAGCCTATCAGTATGTTTACAGAACCCTTCAATAAGAGTAAATTGTAGGTGAAAGTTTCTCTATAGGTGCCCAGATGCTTTTGTAAAACAAAGGCACCAGTTTTGTGTTGTAGCACCTGCCCATTAATGTCCAAGGGGCATCCATGTACCCCCATATATGAGTCCTAGGTTCTTCATCACTGTGAGCATTGAAGTTGAAATGAACTTGATCTTGATGATAAATCTTGCAGGCGTCTTTTGTAGAATTGTCGAACTAATGTGCTCATCTAAAGATGTCAGAGGGGGGATTTATTGGAGCCACTATCTGCCTAGGCAAGATCCATGTGTAAAGGCGGAATAGCAGGAATTTGACATGGTGGGAATAAAGAGTGCTGGCTGTAGGGTAAAAATCTCCTGTTTGTCTACTGCAGATGTGGTGCCTCTCCAGCCAGAAGTTAGCAGCTACCGCAGGGGAAGGAAAAAGAGGGTCCCCTACACTAAAATCCAGCTGAAGGAACTAGAAAAGGAATATGCAGCCAGCAAATTCATTACCAAAGAGAAGAGACGGAGGATTTCCACTGCCACAAGCCTGTCTGAACGCCAGGTTACCATATGGTTCCAAAACCGGAGAGTCAAAGAAAAAAAAGTCATCACTAAATGCAAAACTTCCCACTTACATAATACCTGACAAGAGGGGAAACCCGAGAACCCCTAAAACTCCTCCATTACCTTCCCTTGAACAAATATTTATCTCATTCCCATGTATAAGACATTTCTTCAAATGAACTATGGATTATTTAATATGAAAATGGAATGCAAGTGACAGAATCTACCACTGGTCCCAGCAAAACTACAAGCTTCTCCTTGCATCCCCAACTGTGAATATACAGGAGTCTGATGCTTTGTAGGCTCTATGCATATATAAATATATACATAAATAAATATATATAGATATATTTAAATGTCAATCACTCAGCAGCTCTTATCCTAGCCTGGGACGTGGTTCTGTCACTGTCAGAGCCTTGATGACACAAGACATCTGTCTGTCTCTTCCATTATCTGGAGTCTTAATTAATTGTCTAATAATATTATACCATGTAAATAAGGTGCATCTGTAACATGTTTGGTTGAGTATGCTTGAATATCTTGTAAATCACAACCATTGCCCGCCTATGTTCATATTGCAGGAAGTTTCAGCATGGAATTGCAGCGAGCCTCTGGTGCTTTAAGGGTTAAGAGCTCTGGAACCTCTAGAACACGTTCCATTGTAAAGACTGAAACTTCGTGTGGTTCGCGTTCTGTGGCAGAAGCAGAACTAAGTTCTGGATCAGGCTTTATGGTGAAGCCATCAGTATTATGAGTGTTCCAGCAGTGACACTGGGTAGACTTTACATCCATGTTTGCATTTATTTGGGGGAAGTATGATTTAGTTTCAGTCATATTGATTGGACGCTATCCTTTATTTTTGCTGCATCTAAAAGTTCACCTTGATTTTTTTTTTCTTCCTTCCTTTTTTTTTGGTATGGAAAATACTCAATGACAGTCTTAAGCACTGCTACATGTGTCCAGGAAAACAGGATGTGCACAAGGTATGCTGTATAGATAACATTTTTATGATTTTGTCGTGTATAATGTATAGTATTGTGGTGTCTGAATATTATCTGTAATGGAAGAAAATTAATTTCTTGAAATAAATATCATCTGGCTTGATGTATTGGAACATTGTCTGCGTATTGGAAGGCATTTCGCTGCGAATATTTAATGGAAGGGGGAAAAAACGTAGAAAAAGATGCAGTTGTATCTAAAGATGATCATGCAATTCATTCAGACACGATAGATAGATAGATAGATAGATAGATAGATCGATAGATAGATAGATAGATAGATAGAAAGATATTTAGATGTGGCTTGAGAAAGGCAGATAAATCTGCCGAAACGTTGCTGTTAATGGATCAGTAAAGCCATGGTTTTTCAGTTTAATTTTTGGGGTGCTGCCTGCTTTTTTTCTAATTTTCTAGATAGACAGATAATAGATAAATAAAAGATAGATAAATAACACTGGTCAACAGCATTTTTGGTGCCAAAGATATTTCATCGAATTTAGGGTATTTTTGGGGTGCTGATTCTGAATATGTCATCAGTTTTGCCAGATTGGCTCAAGTTTTTGAGATTTTTGGTATCTTATTTATAGCACTTGTTGGTAAATGCGACGCATCATCTCATTAATTTCTTTGGATTAGTACTTGAACTGAGCAGTTCTCAATATAGTTTTGTGTTAATTAGTGTTCTAAAAGTTTGTTCATAGCTTGATTTTTGCACTAACTTTATGTTGTTGTCTGTTTTCCAGTGAAAAGCATGAACTCATCAAGAAGAAGTTGTCTTAACGATCCAGACTCATTCTGTTACATTTGTGGTGAATACACACTGCCAAAACATAGAAGAAACATAACAGACTTCGTAAAAAAAGTGTATTTTGCCTATTTTGGGGTTATGCTTGGGGACCAAGACAAGTTTTGGGCACCACACATAGTGTGCAAAGCATGTATCGAATTATTACGAAAATGGAGCAAAGGACAAAGAAAAAGCTTCAAATTTGGTGTTCCAATGGTGTGGAGAGAGCCAAAAAATCATCATGATGACTGTTATTTATGGTAAACACAGGTACAGGCACATCTTCACAATGAGGGACAGGCCTTCTTGCAGATTCCATGTTACTCCCATTTTCGTTTCTTATGCTTATTGAATCCTTGCACTTGCACTGCACAGAAATAACAGTCATCATGATGATTTTTTGGCTCTCTCCACACCATTGGAACACCAAATTTGAAGCTTTTTCTTTGTCCTTTGCTCCATTTTCGTAATAATTCGATACATGCTTTGCACACTATGTGTGGTGCCCAAAACTTGTCTTGGTCCCCAAGCATAACCCCAAAATAGGCAAAATACACTTTTTTTACGAAGTCTGTTATGTTTCTTCTATGTTTTGGCAGTGTATATTCACCACAAATGTAACAGAATGAGTCTGGATCGTTAAGACAACTTCTTCATGATGAGTTCATGCTTTTCACTGGAAAACAGACAACAACATAAAGTTAGTGCAAAAATCAAGCTATGAACAAACTTTTAGAACACTAATTAACACAAAACTATATTGAGAACTGCTCAGTTCAAGTACTAATCCAAAGAAATTAATGAGATGATGCGTCGCATTTACCAACAAGTGCTATAAATAAGATACCAAAAATCTCAAAAACTTGAGCCAATCTGGCAAAACTGATGACATATTCAGAATCAGCACCCCAAAAATACCCCAAATTCATTAAAATATTTTGGACACCAGAAAAAAAAAATTTTTTCGTTGACCTGTGTAATAGATGGATGCGAATTCATATATTGATAATTAGATATTCAATTAGATAATAGATAGAAACACTCATGTATATGTCATGAAAAAAACAGTTATTTAAGTATCTATAATCTATATTTTATCTATCTATCTATCTATCTATCTATCTATCTATCTATCTTATATCTTCTATGCACCTCTGTTAATAAAAAATAGACTGATCTCTCCACCTAATACCCATGCATAATATATTTCCTTTGCTTTTGTGCATAGAAGCCCAAGTGCCATTATATTAGTATTAAAATTGGATTATAATTAATTGTTAATAACGTCATAAAATAATTTATTGTAACATATCCTTACCGATAGTTCTCGATGTGTGCATAAAATATAAACCTCAAACACCCATTAATTACTTTGAGAGAGGGTTTGTGAAGGAACATTTCGCCACTGGGTCAGTGTGAAAACAATTATTCTCGGCAATTATAGTGCTTTGTGCCTTACTTTCCTATAGCTGACTATAGGTAAGATAAGTAAGGGGTACAGTATATATCTGGAGGGTGAATCACCATACCAGAGTCATTTGTAATGGGCTGTTTCAGTGACAGCACTCACACCCTGAAACAAATCCTGACATTTTACAGTTTCCCCTGCCCTGCTCCTCCTTAGGTCCCTATTCTGTCTGTCATTAAAGATGACTTCTTTATATTTTATTTATTTTTTATTTTGATTTGTTTTAATTATTTATTTCTTTTTTTAACATATTTATTTACTATTTAAAATCTCTGGTGGAAAAAAAAATCTGCTTCCTTTTGCATTGCAGTGCAGATATCCAGGCTCTGATGATACTTAGCACTGCTCTATGAGAATAGACAATAGACAGTTTATTGAGGGTTCCCAGAATACAGGCCCAGGCTGCCCCAGAGCTCTGCTCATTTCCAGTAAGTTCTTAACAAACTGCATTTCCTTCAGCCACAGACAGGAGACATCGCAGATTTCAGGCAGACGCCTGGAGAAAACCCCTGATTTATGGCCCTTAAAGCCGCATTACATTGTCTCTACTGAAGGTAGATTTCAAGGCAGCAAGTTTTCTGCTAAATTATGTAGAAGTGATAACTAAAGACTTCTAGGAAGTCATTTCTTCCCCTTTATATAGGGTGACTGTCATCTAAATTATCATATTAGACCACACTCAAATGAACAAAGTCGAGGCTGCCCAAACTATAGGGGATAGAATTTTTTTTTCTATGGCTGTCTGTTTTTTTTTTTTTTATTCAAGCTGTCATTCCCTTCTCTGTGCACATTTCCGCTGAAAAGCCTGTGAAAATCTGGTGTGATTGAAAGGCTGCTTATGTTACTGTATATTACATGGGAACATTTTTTTCTATATAGTAATGGCTTTGTTTGGAATAATTCAGCACTTTCCACAATTGTGTTTAATATATACATATATATATATATATATATATATATATATATATATATATAGCTAAACACATTGTGGAAAATGCTGGACTACATATATATATATATACATATATATGCATATATATTTATATACACACACAGATATATACAGCTAAACACATTGTGAAAAATGCTGAAGTATAGTATACATATATACACACACATATATAATACATATATATATTTATATACACACATATATATGTACATATATATATGTGTATTTATATATAAACATATATAGATATATTTATATACACACGCATATACTGTATATATATATATATACACACACACACACACATAATAATACTGCATAGTTCCTTAAAAATAATGTAAAGAAATAAAACCTGCTAAATGTATATAAAACATCTATGGGAAAATGCAGAATACAGTTTATTAGATTTAAAAAAAATCTATATATTGTAATACACACACACATATATATATATATACACACACATATATACTGTATGTATCACAATATATGGATTTAAAAAAAAATCTATTAAACTGTATACTGTAATTTTGCCATAGATGTTTTATATACATTTAGCAGGTTTTATTTCTTTACATTATTTTTAAGGAACTATACAGTATTATTATGCTAATGCTATGTTTATGGCACCGTAAAAAAGGAGAGAAAGCTATATATGACATTTTTTTCTAACAATAAAACTTAATAGGGATTCATGTCCAATCTAGGTGTACATTTGCATACACTGCGGTGCTTAAATAATTAACAAAAAAAAAAATCCTAAAGAAAAAAAAACGTATATATAATAAATATCTGTATTTTTTTTTCTTTACATAATATCACTTTAGACTGGGTGATGGTATTCCCCCAATAACACCAAAGAAGTGCTTAAAAACGGGGTATAAAATTAATTTTTTATTAGATAATTTTGTAAAACAATTAAAATAAAAAAACTGGTGCTCAAAGTGGAGAGACACATACTCCTATGTAAATGTAAGAAGGCATTGGACATATGTTAATACTCTTGCTGTCATAAGTCTAAGTAATTTTAAAGGGTACAATGTTATGTTGGGCACATTGTTATTCACATGAAGAATATTATTGTTAAAACAACCCTTGTAGTCTGGAAGTTACCAAAAAAGTCTTTTGTAAAACAAGTCCTCCTTATTTGTAACTATAAGGGAATTTTAAATCTATTTTTAAGTATATTTTTGGTGTTATTCGTAAATATCATAGCCCAGTCTAATGTGATATTATATTTAGTTAAGAAGTGTTGACCATATATATATATGGTTTCTTTATAATTATAAGGACTTTTTTGTGATAATGATTTTTTTTTACATGTAGGCCTGATAAAAACAAAAGTCTTATTTTTTTAAGTATGCACTAAAAAGAAATACTAAGTTGTCTTATGGTGGCGTACAAGATCAGATACATGATATTGCTTATATTTCTTTTATTAAGAATCTAATTTTATATTATTTATAATGAGTGAAATATTTTCCTCTGTGCTTTGTAAAATTTCTGACTGTTTGAGAAGTGCTGAACTGTGTGTGCTTCTATTCTATATACTTTATCTAGACAGATGGAAAATACATTTATTTCTACAATTATTGATTTGGATTGTAAGAGTCGTTACGTTTATAGGTTCTTTTTCTTGGGTCTAAATGACCATTGTTGTCTGTGGTTGAGTACTAAAATCATTCTAATATAACGGAACAATAATGTTAAGCTTATAGAAGTATATTTTAAATTGTTATTTAAACATGTATTTAATATAATGCATAATGTAAATTCAGTCTGAATGTAATAGTTCTTTGTATATATATTATGTCATGTCACAAATATATAACTCTAAGGCCATGTTCACACGGTCAGTATTTGGTCAGTATTTTATATCAGTATTTCTAAGCCAAAAACCAGGTGTGGAACAATCAGAGGAAAAGTATAATAGAAACTCGTCACCACTTCTGTATTTATCACCCACTCCTGGTTTTCCGTTACAAATACTCAGGTAAAATACTGACCAAATACTGATAGTGTGAGCGTGGCCTTAGACTGAATTTGGGTGAGAAAACACCAAATAACTACCCAGAACTATAGAAAAATGTACATAACTCTTAATATTCAGGAGAACAACAAAGGAAAAGAAGTATAAGTACTATAAAAATAATTATTTTATTAAATAGATTATTTAAAAAATAGAATACACAAATATAGTACCAGAGGCCGCAAAAGCCATATGCTAGTCAGAGGAGACCAAAACACATATATTCACCCTTTTAAAATCATGCCAAATGTCCACATGACTGAATATAGATCCTGATTATATCAACATAAAAAGTGCATTTAGTGCAAACTGCTGCCTAATGGCGTGAAACATGATACTATATGTTAGAATAGGGACTTACATTAGCAGACTGTGAGTAGTAATGGTGCTCCCACCACTCCAACGCACGTTTCGTGTTGTCACTTCCTCACTTCCTGTGCTTTTGTTTGTTTGTGGTTTTGTTTGTTCTCTTATATTCAGTGGTGTAAAAAAAACAAACAGTCACAATTAAATAAGATGGATTTTTTCATTGGCAGCACTGGGACAAAAAATAGTCATGTGAACGTAGTCTTTCAGATATACCTCTCGGCAGAGTCTGGTGTTCTTTAACTCCTGTCGTTTCCTGAGGGCACAGCGTAGAGGGGACCGTGATGTGAACGTATGTAAAATGTTTAGTGTCTAGGATTTATTTAAAAAGTGAGCGGATTCCAAATTTTTTAATATCTTTCATAGCACTTATATTTGCTGTATTATTTGCAGATTAAAAGTTAATTTTCACATACGCAGCCGACAGAACAATTATGTATAAATTTACCAGGCCTGTACAAGCGTGGGATAAGTAATGTCTAACTGCAACACTAGTTAAGAAGAATGTAGTAACTTTCTATAACTCTTACAAAATGTTTTAGACCTTGTTGGCCTGTAAATAGTAATCAATGCTTATGCTGGATGATAGGCTGTAACTTTTTAATTTTCTTGTTGAAAATATATTTTTTTTAGTTTTATATTTTATTGACACCTTTGTTATAGACACATATAATAGTTATAATACAATTATCAGATTTTATTGTGTGAAAAGTTGTTTAAATATTTTGAAGTTCACACTATTTTGTTATTACAAACATAACTCCATAGCATTTATTTTTTACCTCCAACGTCCTTTATTTATTTAGCTGTTTAGCTTGTTGAAGTTTGCATTAAGCTAGGGATTCAAATATGGCTGGCAAAAGGGTTACGTCTTCCTTTCTTTTCGTTTGCTTTTTTTAAATTATTTATCATTCTTTTTTAATTGCAATGTGTGGTCCAAAAAAAAGTTAGACAAGTTTCCTTACAATAGGAATGGCCAGAGCTCCCCAGTTACAGGAAAAACAGCCTTAAAAATGATTTTTCACTGACAAAGCAGCTTGTTCTTTTGACTAGTCTCCCAGCAATCATCTGATCAGTAGGACTAATGGAAGTAGTGACAGTGCGCTCCCTTTACGGTATATGCTACGCTGAGTTGAAAGCATTGTATGTAATGACTGAGAAGACAGAATGTATACAATACTGTCCAGGCCTCTTCTTTTGGGCCTTCAGCAATCTTTGATTCCTTAAGCAACCATGTTGGGGTGCTCTGTTTTTATGTAGCTCAAGAATATGATAAAAAGTCATATTGGTAGTCATTAAGGGGTTGAACAAATATAGCTATACTCAATTGTTCACCTTGCTTTCAAAAAAAAACCAAAACCCAGTGTTTAAACCAGGCAACTTTACTCAAAGAATATCGGAAAAGAACTAGAATCTAAACCAACTTCTGAAACATTTTAGGCAGATGCTTCATGGCAACAGCAAGTCTCAGAAAAGTCACGTAACAAAGGCATCTGTGCAATTAGTCTGTATCCTGCTGTCGCCCGAATAGTCTACAGGTCTGAAAATAAAATAGCCAAGTCGTGACACGATACATATCGCTTGTAACTTGCGACAAACAATCCAACACATTTGGAAACATTTGTGATTCTGCGCAGCAGTCCCCGGATGGATGTGGCAAAGTAATACCATAGGAAATCATTAGAAGCGACGTCGCAATGCGATTTCAGTGGCGTGCGACATTAAGTCCTAGCCGAAACCACATTTTGTGACCGCTGGAGAAACTTTTTTTTAATATATAGCTGAAAAATATAAAATAATTGTAGTTGGATGATAACAATATTTGTATGTATTATCGTACACATACATATCCAGTATTATGAGCGCTATAACATAAATATTAACAATACAATATACGTTTCTATCCATGCGCATAGTAAGCCAAAGCTTTATGAAACCTATTGATCTTCTTGTTTAAGTATACAAAGCAGATTTGCTGACAGAATTCATTGTTTTTTAGCAAAACATCATGTTAAATACAATCAGATTTTTTTTAAGCTTTTATGGATATTGGGAAATGTCTCACACAAGAATACTTGAATTTCCGGAAAAAAAACATTTATGGAAAAGTATTTTAGACTGTGTTCACATGATGCGTTTTGTCTACTTGATTTTCCAAAAAATGCAGCAAAACCACGTTCACACGTTCAGTATTTGGTGAGTTTTTTACCTAGTTATTTGTAAGCCAAAACCAGAAGTGGAACAATCAGAGTAAAAGTATAATAGAAACACGTCACCACTTCTGCATTTATCACCCACTCCTGGTTTTGGCTTACAGATACTGATCGATATACACAAAGAAGAGACCAACGTGAAAAAGTTGTGTATCCAGTGGATAATAACGCCCATAAATGTGATACACAGCTATAACTTGTATATAAAATAATTATTTATTAATTCAATTAAAAACATGATTTATACATAATTCAAATCAGGAGAAGGACAACAATCAGTAAGTGGAAAAAACATGCGGGATGGTACGGGGTACGTATATGTTGATGACACCAAATCATATAAACATTACCATATATAGTATATAAAAATCAATAAAATTAATAGATATAGAGTATCATGATATAAGGTGCACAAATATTTATAAGTATATACTAGTAGCCAGGACAGTTACTGCATAAAATCAACACCAAATAAATATCCTCAGATAATAAATAGAACAAACATATACTTGAATTGAACATTAGACAAAAAAAAGTGCAATAGTTTGTTCAATGTAAAGTGCCAGTGTATAAAAGTGCCAATAAGAGAAGATAAAGACAGTATACTGTCCAGTATAAGGCCCCGCAGCTGCCCTGATGTTACAAATACTGATGTAAAATACTGACCAAGTACTGAACATGTGAACGTGGCCTTTGAAGCTGCATTCTTGACAAAAACTCAGAAAAAAAAGCTAATTGTGGCCACACAGCCCTGCTACCGGGCCTTACACTGTACAGTATACTGTCTTTATCCTCTCTTACTGGCACTTTCTTATACACTGGCACTTTACATTGAACAAACTATTACACTTTTTTGTCTCATGTTACCTGGACTACTACCATTGGGTTTTAATTTTTAACATTCAAGTATATGTTTGTTCTATTTATTATCTCTGGATATTTATTTGGTGTTGATTTTATGCAGTAACTGTCCTGGCTACTAGTATATACTTACGGTATATTTGTGCACCTTATATCATGATATTCTATATCTATATATTTTATTAATTTTTATATACTATATATGGTAATGTTTATATGATTTGGTGTCATCAACATATATGTACCCCGTACCATCCCGCATGTTTTTTCCACTTACTGATTTTTCTCCTTCCCTTGATTTGCATGAATTATGTATAAATCATGTTTTTTTCGATGAATTAATAAATAATTATTTTATATACAATTTATAGTTGTGTATCACGTTTGTAGGCGTTACAAATACTGATGGAAAATACTGACCAAGCACTGAACATGTGAACGTGGCCTTAGATGCTCCATTCTTGACAAAAACTCAGAAAAAAAACTAATTGTGGGCACACAGCCTAAATATTTCAATTGTTATTAGGTCCTGCGATAGCCTATGAGATAAATGAGGCCACGTTCACACTATCAGTATTGGATCAATGCAATCAGAGGAAAAGTAGAATAGAAACACGTCACCACTCCTCGATTTATCACCCGCTCCTGGTTTTTGCTTACACATACTGATGTAAAATACTGACCAAATACTGAACGTGTGAACGGGGCCTAAGGCTAAATTCCCACTATCAGTACTTGGTTCGTCTTTTCTGCTGCATATTTTTGTGCCCAGTAAACCACAGCGCAGTTGCAGTTCCAGAAAAGTTTATGCAATTTATATAAATCTCATGCCTGTTGTGCTGGTTTTTATTACACTGAGGAAACTGACCTGCGGTGCAATAATGAAATCTGCAACATGGCGACTCCTTTTGTGGTGAATATTAGGTTAGGCTTTTGTGTGTGAATTTTCCCCGTAGACTTGAAAGATAAAAAAAAAGCGTACTGAAAAAATACATCTAATCCCCACATGACTTTCTCAATAAAGTTTTATCAAAGTCAATAACAGGAAGTTTCCAAAATAAAGGAGTTCTGTTTAACCCCTTAGCGACCAAGCCAATTTTTACAACTCTGACCACTGTCACTTTATGAGGTTATAGCTCTGGCAATGCTTCAATGGATCCCACTGATTCTGAGAATGTTTTTTCGTGACATATTGTACTTCGTGTCAGCAGTAAAATTTCTTTGATATGACTTGCATTTATTTATAAAAGAAAGCGGAAATTGGGCAAAAATTTAGACAATTTAGCAATTTTCAAACTTTTCATTTTATTGCCCTTAAATCAGAGTTATGGCACACAAAATAGCTAATAAATAACTTTTCCCACATGTATACTTTACATCAGCACAATTCTGGAAACATTTTTTTTGTTAGTACGTTATAAGGGTGAATAGTTGACCAGCGATTTCTCATTTTTCCAACAAAATTTACAAAACCATTTTTTTTAAGGACCACATCACATTTGAAGTGAGTTTTGGGGGTCAATAAAATAGAAAATACCCAAAAGTGACACCAATCTAAAAACGGCACCTCTCAAGGTGTTCAAAGTCACATTCAAGAAGTTTATTAACCCTTCAGGTGCTTCACGAGAACAAAAGCAATGTGAAAGGAAAAATTTAACATTTTACTTTTTTCACAAAAAATTTACTTTAGACCCAAACTTTTTATTTTCACAAGGGTACCAGGAAAAAATGGACCATAAAATTTGTTGTGCAATTTCTCCTGAGTACGTCAATACCTCGTATGTGGGGGAAAGCCATTGTTTGGGCACAAAGCAGGGCTCAGAAGGGAGGGAGCACCATTTGATTTTTCTAATGCAAAATTGGTTGGAATCAATGGCGGTTCGACATATCATGTTTGGAGACCCCGATGTACCTAAAGAGTGGAAACCCCCAAATTCTAATTCCAACCCTAACAAAGCCCTACCCCTGACCCTAATCTCACCCTAACCACAACCCTAACCCCAACACCACCTTAACCCCAATACCCCAACCACAACCCCAACATCACCGTATCCCCAACACAACTGCATCCCCAACACAACACTAACCCCAACACAACCCTAATCCCAACACTACAACTGTAACCCCAACACCACAACCGAAACCCCAACACCTCAACCGTAACCCCACCCATAACCTCCACACAACCCTAACCCTAGCCCATCCATAGCCCTAGCCCAACCCTAACCCTAGCTCTATATCCAACCCCATCCCTAACCCTAGCTCCAACCCTAGCCTCAACCCCAACCCTAGCTTTAACCCCAACCCTAACTCTAACTGCAAAGAAAGTAAAAAAATATTTTTTTTTATTTTATTACTTTTACCTAACTAAGAAGGTGACAAAGGGGGGATTGATTTACTATCCTTTTATTTTGATAACTGTGATAGGGTCTATCACAGTGAGGAACATTAACCAATAGGAAAAATCTATTGTTTCCGGGTGCTGGCCGGCAGTTCTCGGCAGGCGAACTGCGCATGCATCTGCCATTTTCTTCCAGGAAGAAGATGCCAAGGGCCGGGGGACAGGGGGACATTGCAGGTACCGGGGGATCTCGGGGGACCCCATTTCTCTCTCCTCTGGTATGCAAGATCATATCAGAGGAGAGAGAAATTAATTTGAAATCGGACTTTTTTTGCGATTGCCGTTATTCAGTGAGTAACGGCGATCACAAGAATGGGGGCAGTCAACACCAACCCAAATCATGTTTTCCGACGCTGGGGGCGCTACAAGCGTATAACCTTATTTTTCGGTGCCATTAAAAAGCACTGAGGAATAAGTACCCTTAACTGCCGGCGTTAAAAGGTGTATCAGCAGTCGTTAAGGGGTTAAGGTAACATATCAAAAAGAGACTCAGCTGAAAAAACTTAATAACAGCGCAATGAAAAAAACACAATCTAATTTAGTTAATTGGTGCAGAAATGCTGTGGAAAATGTGCAATATCAAAAACTCACCAAATACTCATCATGGGATCTTAGCAATAGGCCTCATTCACACTTCCATGTTTAAACATGTACTTGAAAAAATGGTACCTGTGTCATCATTGTGTCATCCTTGCATCCGTTTTTACCATCAGTGTGTCATCTGTGTGTCCGTTTTTACCATCAGTGTGACATCTGTGCGTCCGTTTTTATCATCAGTGTGACGTCTACGTGTCTGTTTTCACCATCAGTGTGTCATCCGTGTGTCCGTTTTCATCACCAATGTCATCCGTGGGTCCGTTTTTACCATCAGTGTGTCATCCATGTGTCCATTTTTATCACCAGTGTTTCATCGGTGTGTCCGTTTTTATGACCAGTGTGTCATTTGTGTTTCCATTGCTACCATCAGTGTGTCATCAGTGTGCCTGTTTTTACAACCAGTGTGTCAACCATGTGTCTGGTTTTACCATCAGTGTAATCAGTGTTTTTCACAGATGGATAAAGAAATAAATAATTACAAAGCTTCCTCTATACAATGCAATGTTAAATACAGACAGCACGCGGACTGTACACTGATGCTGTATGTGTTCTTCATGGACATACAGATTTGATTTGGCCTTATCCAGCCATTCTGCCACAAAAACAGGGACATACAGTAGTATGGATGACACCATAGGTTATAATGGGTGCACGTTCTATCCGTGAAAAAACATAAACAACACATACGTACAATACGGACGTGTGAATGAGGCCTTATAGCTTCTGTTGGTAAATATTGCATCCATCAATGAAAATGTCATTATTAGTCCATCTAAAAATGAACTGAAAAATCACAACAAATATATCTGTGCACCTGAGTGCTGCCTCCCAATCAGCACAAAATAGAAACTTATAAGCTGCCATGAGTAAGACTGCTTAGTGCAGTCGAAACGCGTCGACTGGGTCATGTAGACCATGAAAATTTTCTTTTGTACGCACTATATTTTCTTTTGAAAAATAAAAAGAAAAGAAAAATCCAGTCCTGTTGAGCCGGACTCCAATTTTTTCTATTATCCTTGCCATTACTGTGCTCATGTTATTGGGAAGCAAAGTTAAGCTAGGAACATATTTATGCTGATGTGTTTCAATGCTTACTTTAACCCCTTATTGACCACTGATACGCCTTTTAACGGCTGCAGTTAAGGCGCCTTATTCTTCAGCTCCGCTTTTTAACGGCACTGAGAAATAAGTGTATAGCACTCCCCTGCATTGGAAAATCTCTGTGGTCTCGGCTAACAGGGGTAGCTGAGACCCTGGAGAACATGATTCGGGTTGGTTTTTACCGTCCCCTGTCACGTGATTGTTGTTATTCACTGAATAACGACCATAACAAAAAAAAAGTCAGATATTTCATTAATTTCTCTCTCCTCTGATATGATCTACCATACCAGAGAAGAGAGAAATGGGGTCCCCCAAGCCTCCCCGATACCTGCACTATCCCCGGATCCTCCTTCTCCATCCCCCGGCCCTCCACGTCTCCTACCTGGAAGAAAATGTTGGGCGCATGCGCATTGCGCCCGCCGAGATGTGCTAACCATTACCCAGCAACAATAGGAGATTTTTCCTATTGGTTCATTTTAATCAATGTGATAGACCCTATCACAGTGATCAAAATATAAACATAGTAAATCAACCCCTCCTTTGTCACCTCCTTTGTTAGATAAAAATAATAAAATAAAACATATATTTTTTTCAATTCTTTGTAGTTAGGGTTGGGGTTTGGGTTAGAGCTGGTTTTAGAGCTGGGGTTAGGGTTGTATTGGGGTTGGGTTAGGGTTAGGGTTGTGTTGGGGTTAGGGTGGGGTTGGAATTAGGGTTGTGTGGTGGTTAGGGTTACGTTGGAGTTAGGGTTAGGGTTGGATTTAGGGTTAGAGTTGTAGTTAAGGTTGTGTTAGGGTTATGTTAGGGTTGGGGTTAGGGTTGTGTTGGGGTTACAGTTGTGGTTAGGGTTGTGGTTAGGGGTGTGTTGGGGTTAGGGTTGAGTTTAGGGCTGTGTTAGGGTTGGAGTTAGAATTGAGGGGTTTCCGCTCTTTATGTACATCAGGGGGTCTCCAAACGCAACATGGTGCCTGCCATTGATTCCAGCCAATTTTGCGTTCAAAAAGTCAAACAGTGCTTCCTCCCTTCTGAGCCCCACCATGTGTCCAAACATTGGATATCCCCCACATATGGGGTATTGATGTACTCAGGAGAAATTGCACAGCAAATTTTGTGGTCCGTTTTCTCCTGATACTGTTGTGAAAATAAAAAAGTTTAGGTCTAAAGTAATTTTTTTGTGAAAAAAGTTAAATGTTAATTTATTCCTTCCACCTTGCTTCAGTTCTCATGAAGCACCTGAAGGGTTAGTAAACTTCTTGAATGTGGTTTTGGGCACCTTCAGGGGTGCAGTTTTTATAATGGTGTCACTTTTGGGTATTTTCTGTCATATTGACCCCCCAAACTCACTTCAAATGTGAGGTAGTCTCTAAAAAAAATGGTTTTGCAAATTTTGATGGAAAAATTAGAAATCTCTGGTTGACTTTTAACCTTTATAACTTCCTAACAAAAAAAAAAAATTATGTTTTCAAAATTGTGCTGATGTAAAGTAGACATGTGCGAAATGTTATTTATCAACTGTTTTGTGTGATTGTGTGACTCTACTCTCTGAATTAAGGGCACAAAAAATAAAAGTTTGAAAATTGCAAAATTTTCAAAATTTTACCAAATTTCCGTTTTTTTCCATAAATATCGAAGAAATTTTACCACTATCATGAAGTAAAATATGTCCCGAAAAAAAACATAAGGAAAAGCAAGTAGGATACGTTGAAGCGTTCCAGAGCTATAGCTTCATAAAGCAGTGTTAAGAGTTGTAAAAATTGGCTTGGTGTCATGATCCATGCTGGATCAGGACTGATAAAAAGCACAGGTAACCTTTTTTTTTCTTAAGCTGTGCTTAAGTTTGGTTTTTGCCCCCGGTGGCCATTAGGATTATTGCACTGTGGTGTCTTTTGTTCTAAATTTGCCCCCGGTGGTGGTGAGCGTCATTGCACTCTGGCTTCTTTAGTTAGTGCACATGATTATAATACAGGTATGATTGCTCTGGCTCTCTATAAAAGAGTCACAGGTGTTGCAATCAGTGTTGGTGATAGTGTTCATTTCAACCATCCTTGGTGGAGGAAGGAGCTGGAGAGCGTTCCTTGCAGCACTGTCTTAGCCCTGGTGTGGAAGGAGTCAGAGGGGATTTCCTTGTAGCTCTGACAGAGCTTGGTGGCAGCTATTCAGGAGGAGAGCTGCATTCTGGTGGTGGACTCTGTTGCCAGGAGCAAGTGCACAGAGTAAAGCTAAGTGGTGTTTCCCTGTTTGTGTTTTTCCTTAGTGTGTATTAGTACAGCGGTGGGGCCAGTGCCTGCACCACCCAGCTCCCTAGCAAGGGATAGGTGTAGGGTGTGCTAGGGCGACAGTTTCCTGATGGGCGCCCACTGCGGAAGCGGCATAGGGAACGTTAGGAGCGTTAGGGACACTGACTCAGGGGAGTGCAGGAGGTCTCCACGTCCCCTTTCCCTATCACAGGACCCACCGTTGTAACTGTTTTCCCTTTCCCCGTGTCTTGTTGTTGTAGTACCGGCCGGCTGGCCGTGTCACACAGGACATTATCACATGCCGCATCTTGTAGTTTCAGTTACCGGCCTGCGGGTCACGTCACACAGGACGGGTCATCGTGACATTATCACCAACCGACAACTTTTTTTCTGCTGAGCCATGGACCCAGTTCAGCCCTTTCCCAAATGCTGCAGATCCTTACTAATGAGATTAGGGGGCTGCGCAGAGGGTTGGCGTGGCAGCTGCGGCTGTTGGTGGGCTCTGGGGGCTTGGTCCAGGAACAGACTCAGCCAGAACCCAAGATATCCCTCCCTGACAGATTTTCTGGAGGGAGAGATCAATTCTTGGTGTTTCAACAAGCCAGCAAATTATATTTCAGGCTGCGCCCTCGCTCATCAGGGAGTGAAGAGCAACGGGTGGAAATCATTATGTCCCTTCTAAAAGGGGATCCCCAATCCTGGGCCTTCTCCCTACCAGACGATTGTCCATCATTGGGGTCCGTGGACGAGTTTTTTGCGGCTTTGGCGCTTGTGTATGGGGATCCTGATGGCGTCGCCCTGGCGGTGTAAGCAGGGAGCCCGGGTTGCTGAGGAGTACTGCTCAGAGTTTAGGAAGTGGGTCACTAACACTCAGTGGAATGACCCTGCACTTAGGAGTCAATTTGTGCAGGGTTTGTCTCCAAAGTTGCACGATACTCTGGTGCAGTATGCCGCCCCCAGGTCGCTGGAGGCCGCCATGTCCCTTGCCATCCGGGTGGATAGACGCCTCAGGGAAAGACAAACAAAAAGTGCCCCCTGATGTCCTCGCTAGGGAGGAGGACCCACCAGTGTGGATGGAGGAACCCAGACAGCCCGGTGTTGTTGATGCAAAAAAGGGGGTGTCTGTGGCTCGTCGTGTTGGGGGGGTATGCTTTTCCTGTGGGAAGCCTGGCCATTTTATGAGAGCCTGCCCAGTTCATGTCAAGTCTCCAGAAGAACCTATGCAAGTAGGAGGAGCTAGTTTGTATTTGGAGCTGCCTACGGTTCGGGGAGTGGTGTCGGCATGTTTGTACTGTGGGCAGACTGGTCATGGCTTGAAAGCTTGCCCATTGCGCGCCAAATTATCTGTGCCATCTGAGGAGCCGCATTCCCCTGGTCGCTTGGAGGGAGGTGACCAGGGAGTATACATTTCCTCCATTTTGCCCTCCCAAGGTACCCTGTCAGCAGAAGTCTTGGCTGGCGGGGTACCGGAGGTGATACCGGTGCTTGTGGACAGCGGAGCAGGAGTCAGTCTGGTGGATGCTCGCTTTGTCCAGGCTCATGGTCTGAGGTGTAGGACGCTAGCCCAACCTATTAGCGTCCAGGTCATAAACTCTGTTCCACTGAGCCAGGGGAGCTTGACCCAAGTTGTAGAGAATATCCATCTACGTATAGGACATCATGAGGAGTCCTTGTCGTGCTACGTCTTGGAGGGAATGCCAGTATCTATTGTTTTAGGCCTCCCTTGGCTGAAAAGACACAACCCGGTAATAGATTGGCGGGTGAGGGAAATAGTCAGCTGGGGGTAGTCGTGTGAGGGCTGCTGCCTAGGAACTACTGTCTCTGCCGTCTCTCCTCAATGGACCCCTTCCTCTCTGGTGAGAGCAGCAGATGTGCTGCAGGAGAGTAGGGGCATGTCTCAACCGTCACCATTGGCCAACCCTGGGAGGCGCAGGCCTCGTGGTGGAAGGGGTTGGAGGGTGGTGTACCCCTTGGTGAAGTGCGAGGGTGTGAATGTGGTGACTCAAGGGGACGCCTCTGTTGTCAATCCCAGAAAGAGTTCTCCAAATGGTGACAAACGAACGAGTGGCAATAAACGTTCAGGTCTGGACCTGTGTGTGAACGAGCATGTATGGGTGGCCACCAAAAAACATCCAGTGGAACTGTGTTGTGGAGTGTTACCAGCTCATACCAAACATACACATACACCACTCGTTCCCCAGGTCAGCGCTTCGGAGATGTGTTGTGCCTCCAGAACATACGTTGCCAATTCCAGCGGGCTCGTTTCTCCTCAACCTGACGTGCAGGTAGTTGCTGGGGTGAACTCTGGGTCTGGGCGTCTCCGCTGTGGGTGGTTCCCTGATGAGGAGTGGTCTTGAGGGTCCAGAGGCCCCTCATTAAGGAGAGGGTACTGTCATGATCCATGCTGGATCAGGACTGATAAAAAGCACAGGTAACCTTTTTTTTCTTAAGCTGTGCTTAAGTTTGGTTTTTGCCCCTGGTGGCCATTAGGATTATTGCACTGTGGTGTCTTGTGTTCTAAATTTGCCCCAGGTGGTGGTGAACGTCATTGCACTCTGGCTTCTTTAGTTATAATTATAATACAGGTGTGATTGCTCTGGCTCTGCTATAAAAGAGTCACAGGTGTTGCAATCAGTGTTGGTGATAGTGTTCATTTCAACCATCCTTGGTGGAGGAAGGAGCTGGAGAGCGTTCCTTGCAGCACTGTTTTTGCCCTGGTGTGGAAGGAGTCAGAGGGGATTTCCTTGTAGCTCTGACAGAGCTTGGTGGCAGCTATTCAGGAGGAGAGCTGCATTCTGGTGGTGGACTCTGTTGCCAGGAGCAAGTGCACAGAGTAAAGCTAAGTGGTGTTTCCCTGTTTGTGTTTTTCCTTAGTGAGTATTAGTACAGCGGTGGGGCCAGTGCCTGCACCACCCAGCTCCCTAGCAAGGGATAGGTGTAGGGTGTGCTAGGGCGACAGTTTCCTGATGGGCGCCCTCTGCGGAAGCGGCATAGGGAACGTTAGGAGCGTTAGGGACACTGACTCAGGGGAGTGCAGGAGGTCTCCACGTCCCCTTTCCCTATCGCAGGGCCCACCGTTGTAACTGTTTTCCCTTTCCCCGTGTCTTGTTGTTGTAGTCCCAGCCGGCTGGCTGTGTCACACAGGACAGTATCACGTGCCGCCTCTTGTAGTTTCAGTTACCGGCCTGCGGGTCGCGTCACACAGGACGGGTCATCGTGACACTTGGTAATTAAGGTCAAAATTGGCTCGGTCACTAAGGGGTTAAATGTAAAGTTATTGGACATCTGATGTCTGAATCTATATCTGTTGCATAATGTATCCAGTAATATTGTGAACATCAGTTTCTATTTTCAAAACCCAAAAATATAGCCTGGCTCTCTTCCTACAAGTATAGCCCCATTCACGATTGTCCAGTCGTCCTTTATGAAGATGACAAAATTGGTTTCATAGTTTGCTATTGGTGCAGTTTTCTTTCTGCTGGCATCAGTTGTGTCATTTGCCTTCTCCCTGAGCTAATAGAAAGAAACTCTGTCCGCTCTGGGCCACTAGGATCTCAATAGGTTTTCCCACAAAATACATTTCTCACCCATACACCGGTTGATAAAAGTATGACAGCAGAGGTCTACCTGTTAACACTGAGCATGGTGCATGATGGCAACTTTATTAACTCTTATGGAATGGATGAAACAGCCATCTCCATTGGTCATGGATAAGTGAATGGAGTGGTGGTCTTGCAGCCACACTACCATTGTAATCACACAGATTACTTGTTTCTCGGGAGTCCCAGAGATCCTATATTCACCACCTATCCCTCACCGCTTTTACATCCCTCAGCACTATATACAGTTCAGTTTAGCTGTTTACTTCATTTACGGGAAATATTTAGGAATGTTTAAATTCCCCATCTGCTATGTATTACATCCAGAATCTGCCCTGTATGGGGCGGGCACAGGTAAACAGCAGCAATAGTGGCTAAACCAGATCGCTGCTGTTTAACTGTTTAAATGTCGCTGTCTATCTCTGACAGCGGCATTAAAATAATACATTTGTCAATGTGTTCGCTCACCTGCGCCCATCAGACCCCACAACACAATCTCGGGGCACTAATGGGTTATCATGGCACTTGGGGGCCTACTGAAAGTCCCTATCGTTCCCATATTGGTACTCCTTCAAAAGGAGACTGCAATTTATTCTGTAAACTGCAATACTGTGGTAGTGTTTTTGTAGTATATAAATGATCAAACGATCACATGTTAAAGTTCATAAGGGGACTAAAAAATTAACTAAGCAATAAAAATAAAAAAGTTAAAAAAAAAGTAAAAATTTAAGCCCTAATTTTGAAAAAAGAAATAAAAAAAGTAATAAACATATTTGGTAGCACTGCATCCTTAGAAATCCAGTCTGTCAAAATCTAAAATTATTTAAAATATACGCTGAACAGCAAATCCGAAATAAAAATAAAACTTCAGATTTGCAGTTTTTTAGTCAGCGCAGTTCCCTCCAAAAGATGCTATAAAATGTGAATAATTTGTTATATGTAGCCCAAAATGATATGAGTAAAAACATTTACTCGGCAAGCAAAACACAAGCTCTACTACAGTTCCATCAAAAGAAAAATACAAACGTTACTGGTCTTAAAAAAGGGCGCCACAAACAAAAAGTTTTTTTAAATTTCAGATTTTTCTTCCTCTACTAAAATATAAAAAAAAACTATGTCAGTTTGGTATCAACATAATCATACTGACCTGGAGAAAGATGTTACCAGGTCATTTTTACTGCATAATGTATTCTGTTTAAACAAAAAAACAAAAAATAATGTTGGATATGCATTTTTTTCACAATTTGCCACACTTAGAATTTTCATCCCATTTTTTTACTACATTATATAGTAAAATGAGAGTGCCATCAGTGTCATTAGTGAGTCATCAGTGTGCCATCAATGTGTCATCAGTGTGCCATCAGTGTGTCATCAATATGTCTTTAGTGTGTCATGAGTGTGTCATCAGTGTGTCTTTAATGTGCCATCAGTGAGCCATCAGTGTGCCATCAGTGTGTCTTTAGTGTGTCATCAGTGTGTCATCAATGTGCCATCAGTGAGTCATCAGTGAGTCTTTAGTGTGCCATCAGTGTGTCATCAGTACGTCATCAGTGTGCCATCAGTGTGTCATCAGTTTGTAATCAGTGAGTCATCAGTGTGTCATCAGTGTATCATCAGTGAGTCATCACTGTGTCATCAGTGTGCCATCAGTGTGTCATCAGTGAGTTATCAGTGTGTCATCAGTGTGTCATCAGTGTGCCATTAGTGTGTCTTTAGTGTGTCATCAGTGTGCCATCAATGAGTCATCAGTGTGTCTTTTGTGTGTCCTCATTGTGACTTCAATGTGCATCCAGTGAGTGATCAGTGTGCCATCAGTGAGTCATCAGTGTGTCTTTAGTGCGTCATCAGTGTGTCATCAGTGAGTCATCAGTGTGTCTTTAGTGTGCCATCAGTGTGTCTTTAGTGTGTCATCAGTGTGCCATCAGTAAGTCATCAGTACGCCACTAGTGTGCCATCAGTGTGTCTTTAGTGTGCCATCATTGTGTCATCAGTTTGTCACCAGTGTGCCATCAGTGTGTCAGTGAGTCATCAGTGTGCCATCAGTGTGCCATCAGTGTGTCATCAGTGAGTCATCAGTGTGTCATCAGTGTGCCATCAGTGTGTCATCAGTGTGTCTTTATTGTGTCATCATTGTGCCATCCGTGAGTCATCAGGGTGTCTTTAGTGTGCCATCAGTGTGCCATCCGTGAGTCATCTGTGTCTTTAGTGTGTCATCAGTGTGTCTTTAGTGTGTCATCAGTGTGTCATCAGTTTGTCTTTAGTGTGTCATCAGTGTGTCTTTAGTGTGTCATCAGTGTGACATGAGTAAGTCATCAGTGTGCCATCAGTGTGTCTTTAGTGTGCCATCATTGTGTCATCCGTGTGCCCAGTGTGTCATCAGTGTGCCCAGTGTGTCATCAGTGTGTCATCAGTGTGCCCAGTGTGTCATCAGTGTGTCATAACTGTATCATCAGTGTGCCCAGTGTGTCATCAGTGTGCCATCAGTGTGTCATCAGTGTGCCATCAGTGTGTCATCAGTGTGCCATCACTGTGTCATCAGTGTGCCATCAGTGTGCCATCACTGTGCCATCACTGTGTCATCAGTGTGCCATCACTGTGTCATCAGTGTGCCCAGTGTGCCATCAGTGTGCCATCAGTGTGTCATCAGTGTGTCATCACTGTTTCATCAGTGTGCCATCACTGTGTGGTAGGGGCTGGGATTGGGGGGTGGTCCACTGCTTACCACGACCAGTTAACACGGACACCAGGCGATGTAAGGACGAGGCGGAGACAGATTTCAGTTGTAACAGTTCCGGATTTATTTGTCGTCCTCCTGACGACCACTGCCTCGCACCGCAGCCATTTTACACTTCTCTGCCTCCAGTCCCGGGTACCAGCACCTTTGTACCAGTGGTAGTAACGTCCCTCGCGGATCTTTCACTGGGGCTGTCCTAGACCAATCTACCACCAGCGCTTCACCAGCCCGAGGTCGTCATCCAATTGGTATCCCCGGGGCTTGTCCTGTCCTGTGGTTCGTCGTGTCAGGGCCACCCCCCTGTCTGTCTTCTCCTATCAGTCCCCCAATCAAGCTCTTCACCGTTTCTGACTTCCATTCTAAG
This sequence comes from Dendrobates tinctorius, assembly GCF_039654945.1. Classification (NCBI taxonomy): domain Eukaryota; kingdom Metazoa; phylum Chordata; class Amphibia; order Anura; family Dendrobatidae; genus Dendrobates; species Dendrobates tinctorius. Next base: position 15,505,689 of record NW_027361812.1, read on the forward strand.
TCTTCTATCGAGATCCTCCCGGGACTGACTTCCTGGAACCCCAACCACTCCTACTTATCCTTATCCCCTCTCTCACTGGGAATTCCCCTCCTGGGTTCCTATCTCCCCGTCCCCCATGACTATGCGTTTCTCGAGCCATAAGCCGTTAAGTCCAAAGCTACTCTCCCCTGCCATCTTGTGGTCATTTCTCGGTACTGCACTCTCCTATCTCCCTTTCCTAGCTGTCACCCCTCTAACCTGTCAATCTCCGTCTCTAATGCACAAACCGTCCCCGCCTAGTACCAGTCAAGTCTATCCGTCAAGTCACCTTCCCCACAACTGTGTCATCAGTATGTCATCAGTGTGCCATCACTGTGTCATTAGTGTGCCATCAGTGTGTCATCAGTGTGCCATCACTGTGTTATCAGTGTGCCATCAGTGTGTCATCAGTGTGCCATCACTGTGTCATCAGTGTTCCATCAGTGTGCCATCACTGTGCCATCAATGTGCCATCAGTGTGCCATCACAGTGTCATCAGTGTGCCATCTGTGTGCCATCAGTGTGTCATCAGGGTTTTCTCCGAAATGGTAAAACAAAAAAAAGAAATTACAACGCTTCTCCTATACTTTGCAATATTGAATACGTGCAGCACACGGATGGCACTCGTATACTATCCATGTGCTGTACGACACTGACCCAAAACTTGTATTGGGATCCATGAAAAAAAAAAACGGATGTTGCACGTACCTCAAACACGGACATGTGAAGGAGGCCCTATGCTGAGCACAAGCTGCGGGTGGGACTGCTGGTCATATCTTCAGATTGGCTCCATCGATAACTAAAATATATTAGTAAATTCTAAATTGTTTTTAATTACAAGAAGGATAGCCACGCAAGTAGTGGTTAAGGGTCAAGCCAGAGAGAGAAGTATAAGTCCTTACGTACTTTATATTTCCCATTCCTTTTCAACTTCTGCCAACAGTTTTTTGTAAACCCTGTGTGTTTGAATTCTCTATCAACAACATTTTTTTTTAAATATTGCAAAAATACAAAATTTCCCAAAAAGTAGCAGAAAAGTGAATGTGTAAATATATTTGTGACTATCATCTTGCCATTGACATTGTGTTTCTTAACTACTGAAAAAAAAAATGGAACACGCTTGGATAATCACCAATTATCATTAAGGAGAATTTTGCAGGCTGTTACAAAGAGGTATAGTTTATAGCCGTTTCCCGACAGCACGTCCTATCCTATGTATGAGAGCGGCCACAAATTCCACAAGGGAAATTTCTGCTTCTGTCAACAGAAACCCATATATTTGATAAGTCTGCCGTTGTTTTCATTTCAGCCTGGAGCGCATTTTCTAATATGACAGACATTCAATTAGTGAAAAGGATATCAGAGAAATCCTATTGTTAATAAAATGTGGTCACCATGTGACAAAACCGCTGTGTGATTTTAGGTCATTTTATCGTTTGTGTTAAATGTGATAGATTGATACTGTAGATACTTAGATAGGTAAAGGAAAGCTGAAGCAGCGCTGTGGTAGCAAAAGGTGCAAATCCAGGGACGCCAATCAAATCCACATGTAGGTAGGATGCGAAAGAACTGCAAGATTCAAGTAACATGAAAACGTTGTGCCTCTATTAAGCCGTGTGCTACAGCTAAGCTTCATTTCTTCATTCTACATTGTTACAAATGTATTTAAACAGGACAAGTGTGGGTACATTTGCATGATATTTACTGCAAAGAATAAAAAAAAATCAGCGTCCTCATCACATAGGTAAGAAATATACTGCTGAAAGAAATAAAGGGAACAGAAACAGCCTGTTGCAAATGGAATAGTGTTCCCTTTATTTTTTTGAGCAGTATATATACAATGCTGCGTGATACCATTATAAAAATAATAAAGCTACAAAAGTTATAACAATAATGTGTGTAAAGTGCATAAAGCTGTAAAGTGAATAATCAGCATCACCAAGTGCATGAATACATTAAGATCAAGAGAACTCACCCCAAATGACTAAAAGACCGCTCTAATGTGAATGAAAACCTTTCCCGACGTGGGGTACACTCAGTTGCAAAAAACAATGACATACAGCAGTCATATGGGGTCATCCTAATTGTTCGGAAAACGTTCCTGTGCTATAAGGCGCCATTGAATGATAGCGCCATAGTAGAAAAGGGCAGAATAAAGGGCTCTAAAATTCTAATGAAAGCATAAAACGCTTAGTTCTGGAAAAGATATACATAGATAGATTAGTGTATGAGAGTTTGGGTGGGTGCAAACCATGAGGCCGTGATTATGGATTAGCGGACCTGTGGAAGCTCGGGTTTGACAAAACTTTAGTCCAAAGTTGAGTTTGGGTTGGAGAACTGTACCGAAACCTGAACCCGAACCCCATAGAAAATCAATGGGGACCCAAACTTTAGAGCTGGAAAATCTCTCTCTCTACTCCCCGAACTCCCGAACTGTAAAACAGACTTTGGGGAGAAATCTATGTTTGTTCGAAGTTCAGTACCGGACATGTTCGGTACAAACCCCTAACTTTGCAGCTCAGGTTCGCTCATCTCTAGTCATGATAATTGATACTTATTACAGTAATCAAAAATAAAGACAGGGCTCCAAAGCAGAGGCGTAGTTAGGGTCTTGGTTCATGGGGGGGCGAAACTTCTGAATGGGCCCCTAACCAGGTAACCATGATTACAGCTGTGTGATGCACCCTAATAGTGAAGAAAAGCTCAGCAGATGACCGCGCTGTTAGTGAAAATAATCTCTATATGAAGACCAATACTGATATTAACGCCATATGGCCAGTGGCCAGTCCTACAGAACATATAAGATATATCATCATCGCTGTCCCCAGTGGGTTTCACAATCTAAATGCCCTTTCTGTATGTCTTTGGTGTGTGGGAAGAGATCGGAGAACATGGAGGAAGCCCACGCAAACATGAGGAAAACATACAAACTCCTGGCAGATGTTGTCCTTGGTGGGATTTGGACCCACGACACTGCAAAGCAACAGTGCTAACCTCTGAGCCACCATGCTGCCCCATAGATAACTGATCACTAATGTCCTTCTGGTACAATTCCTTCTCGGCTTCAATCCCCTTTTAGTGGGTCTTCTTCTTCCCTCTTAGCAAAGTTCCATACCATTTAGGTGGCCTTCCTGGCCTGAGTTCCAACTCACCAAATGTTTTGTTGTGTTTTTGTAGTCCTTCCTTATGACATATTTTCTGATGTCCTATGGTCCTCCCTCTGCAAACAACACACACTGTTAACTCTATTCCCCAACTAAGTGCATGCAAATTGTCAAACAGCAAAAATAAAAAAAAAAACAAATTTAAACAGCGCAATGCATTAAATCACTATACATATCTTCAAGGTAGGTGGTTGTGGGCAGCAATTCCACTTCATTAAAGATATGTAAAATAATTAATTGGCAGAATTTATCATTAAATTAATGAATATGGTCTAAAAATAAAACGTACTAGCTGGAGAGCCCGGCGCTGCCCGGGCATAGTAACTAACTGTGGTTAGTTATAGCAAACTATAATTATCCTACATCCCATAGTCCTGTGCCCATATACCCATCATATATATCCACCATCCCATAGTCCCGTGCCCATATACCCATCATACATATCCTCCATCCCATAGTCCAGTGCCCATATACCCATCACACATCCTCCATCCCATAGTCCCGTGCCCATATACCCATCATACATATCCACCATCCCATAGGCCCGCGCCCATATACCCGTCATACATATCCTCCATCCCACAGTCCAGTGCCCATATACCCATCACACATCCTCCATCCCATAGTCAACCATTATGACGTCATAATGAGCAGCGGGGCTTGATGACATCAGCGTCACCATGGCAACCATTGTGACATCATAATGCGGGGCGGGGCTTGATACGCACACACTGTTTCCCCATTATGTAGATAGGGGCATTATGACATCATAATGAGGGGCGGGGCTTGACGCGCACACACTTTTTCCCCATTATGTAGGCAGGGGCAAAATTGTTTGGTGAATTGGAACGCGCGGGGTTAAAATTTCGCCTCACAACATAGTTTAGGACACTCTCGGGGTCCAGACGTGTGACTGTGCCAAATTTTGTGGCTGTAGCTGCGACGGTGCGGATGCCTATCCTGGAAATACACACACACACACACACATACACACATACATACATACATACATACACACACACTTTGAGCTTTATATATTAGACTAGCTGAAGAGCCCGGCGCTGCCCGGGCATAGTAACTAACTGTGGTTAGTTATAACAAATTATAATTATCCTCTATCCCATAGTCCCGTGCCCATATACCCATCATACATATCCACCATCCCATAGGCCCGTGCCCATATACCCATCATACATATCCTCCATCCCATAGTTGAGTGCCCATATACCCATCACACATCCTCCATCCCATAGTCCCATGCCCATGTACCCATCACACATCCTCCATCCCATAGTCCCATGCCCATATACCCATCATACATATTCGCCATCCCATAGTCGAGTGCCCATATACCCATCACACATCCTTCATCTCATTGTCCCATGCCCATATACCCATCATACATATCCTCCATCCCATAGTCCCGTGCCCATATACCCATCATACATATCCTCCATCCCATAGTCCAGTGCCCATATGCCCATCACACATCCTCCATCCCATAGTCCCGTGCCCATATACCCGTCATACATATCCTCCATCCCATAGTCAACCATTATGACATCATAATGAGCGGCGGGGCTTGCAACCTATGATGACATCAGCATCGCCATGGCAACCATTGTGACATCATAATGAGGGGCGGGGCTTGATACGCACACACTGTTTCCCCAGTATGTAGATAGGGGCATTATGACATCATAATGAGGGGCGGGGCTTGACGCACACACACTTTTTCCCCAGTATGTAGATAGGGGCAAAATTGTTTGGTGAATTGGAACGCGCAGGGTTAAAATTTCGCCTCACAGCATAGCTTAGGACCCTCTCGGGGTCTAGACGTGTGACTGTGCCAAATTTTGTTCTGTAGCTGCGATGCCTATCCCGGACATACACACACACACATACATACATACATACAGTGGGGAAAAAAAGTATTTAGTCAGTCAGCAATAGTGCAAGTTCCACCACTTAAAAAGATGAGAGGCGTCTGTAATTTACATCATAGGTAGACCTCAACTATGGGAGACAAACAGAAAAAAAAAATCCAGAAAATCACATTGTCTGTTTTTTTTTCATTTTATTTGCATATTATGGTGGAAAATAAGTATTTGGTCAGAAACAAAATTTCATCTCAATACTTTGTGATATATCCTTTGTTGGCAATGACAGAGGTCAAACGTTTTCTGTAAGTCTTCACAAGGTTGCCACACACTGTTGTTGGTATGTTGGCCCATTCCTCCATGCAGATCTCCTCTAGAGCAGTGATGTTTTTGGCTTTTCGCTTGGCAACACGGACTTTCAACTCCCTCCAAAGGTTTTCTATAGGGTTGAGATCTGGAGACTGGCTAGGCCACTCCAGGACCTTGAAATGCTTCTTACGAAGCCACTCCTTCGTTGCCCTGGCGGTGTGCTTTGGATCATTGTCATGTTGAAAGACCCAGCCATGTTTCATATTCAATGCCCTTGCTGATGGAAGGAGGTTTGCACTCAAAATCTCACGATACATGGCCCCATTCATTCTTTCATGTACCCGGATCAGTCGTCCTGGCCCCTTTGCAGAGAAACAGCCCCAAAGCATGATGTTTCCACCACCATGCTTTACAGTAGGTATGGTGTTTGATGGATGCAACTCAGTATTCTTTTTCCTCCAAACACGACAAGTTGTGTTTCTACCAAACAGTTCCAGTTTGGTTTCATCAGACCATAGGACATTCTCCCAAAACTCCTCTGGATCATCCAAATGCTCTCTAGCAAACTTCAGACGGGCCCGGACATGTACAGGCTTAAGCAGTGGGACACGTCTGGCACTGCAGGATCTGAGTCCATGGTGGCGTAGTGTGTTACTTATGGTAGGCCTTGTTACATTGGTCCCAGCTCTCTGCAGTTCATTCACTAGGTCCCCCCGCGTGGTTCTGGGATTTTTGCTCACCGTTCTTGTGATCATTCTGACCCCACGGGGTGGGATTTTGCGTGGAGCACCAGATCGAGGGAGATTATCAGTGGTCTTGTATGTCTTCCATTTTCTAATTATTGCTCCCACAGTTGATTTCTTCACTCCAAGCTGGTTGGCTATTGCAGATTCAGTCTTCCTAGCCTGGTGCAGGGCTACAATTTTGTTTCTGGTGTCCTTTGACAGCTCTTTGGTCTTCACCATAGTGGAGTTTGGAGTCAGACTGTTTGAGGGTGTGCACAGGTGTCTTTTTATACTGATAACAAGTTTAAACAGGTGCCATTACTACAGGTAATGAGTGGAGGAAAGAGGAGACTCTTAAAGAAGAAGTTACAGGTCTGTGAGAGCCAGAAATCTTGATTGCTTGTTTCTGACCAAATACTTATTTTCCACCATAATATGCAAATAAAATGAAAAAAAAACGGACAATGTGATTTTCTGGATTTTTTTTTCTCAGTTTGTCTCCCATAGTTGAGGTCTACCTATGATGTAAATTACAGACGCCTCTCATCTTTTTAAGTGGTGGAACTTGCACTATTGCTGACTGACTAAATACTTTTTTTCCCCACTGTACATACACACTTTGAGCTTTATATATTAGATTTTAGACATTCTGTTTGAGTCAAAGTTACATTCCAGATTCTGCATTGATAAAGGCCATATTCCTTAAAGGGTTATTTCCCCAAAAAACACGGTGAACCCTATCTTTTGGATAGAGAATAACTCGCTGATTACAGGGATCCAACCGCTGGGACCCCCTCTCATCCCAGGGTCTCTCTGCAGCTCTGTCCTGAATAAAGCAAAAGTTTGCATGGCCTCTGCTACATTGATTGTCTATAGCAGGGTTCCCCAACTCCAGTCCTCAAGGCCCACCAACAGATCATGTTTTCAGGATTTCCTTAGTATTGCTCAGGTGATAATTGCATCACCTGTGCAATACAAAGGAAATCCTGAAAACATGATCTGTTGGTGGGCCTTGAGGACTGGAGTTGGGGAACCCTGGTCTATAGGACTGCTGGTGTACCGCATTTGGCAGTCGTATAAGCAATGAATGGACTGGATACTGTTCCATTCAGGAAAGAGCTGCAGAACCCTTTTCATAGGGTTCAAAATCTCCTATCTTGCTATCAGTGTTGTCACAAAGGTTGAACCAACCCTATGCCTGAGAATATCCCCTATGAAAATAATAATAATAATAATAATAAATTTTATTTTTATAGCGCCGACATATTCCGCAGCACTTTACATTTCAGAGGGGATTTGTACAGACAATAGACATTACAGCATAACAATAATCACATAGATTATAACAGATACCAAGAGGAATGAGGGCCCTGCTCGCAAGCTTACAGTCTATGAGGAAAGAGGTAGACACGAAAGGTGGGTGGTAACAGTTGCCCTGATTGTATGGACCAGCCATAATGTTAAATGTGTGACAGTACAGACACAGAGGGCTAATGGATGCATACAGCATGTGGGAACATGATGCGGGAAATCTGGTTATGGTAAGACTTTTGGCTGTGCCACACAGGGATAGATTAGGTTAATGTGTTGAGGCGATAGGCCAGTCTGAATAAATGCGTTTTCAGGGCACACTTAAAATTGTGGGGATTGGGGACTAATCGTATTGACCTGGGAAGTGCATTCCAAACAATTGGCGCGGCACGTGTAAAGTCTTGGAGACGGGAGTGGGAGGTTCTGACTATTGAGGATACTAACCTCAGGTCATCAGCAGAACGGAGGGCGCGGGTAGGGTGGTATACTGAAACAAGGGAGAAGATGTAGGGTGGTGCTGAGCCATGGAGGGCTTTGTGGGTGAGGGTAATAAGTTCATACTGAATTCTGGAGTGGATGGGTAGCCAGTGTAATGACTGGCACAAGGTAGAGGCATCAGTGTAACGATTGGTGAGGAATATGATCCTAGCTGCAGCATGCAAGACAGATTGGAGAGGGGAGAGTTTGCTAAGAGGGAGACCGATTAGAAGAGAGTTACAATAGTCGAGGCGAGAATGAATAAGAGAAACAGTAAGAGTTTTTGCAGAGTCAAAAGTAAGAAAAGGTCGAATTCTAGAAATGTTTTTGAGGTGCAGATGACAAGAGCGAGCCAGTGATCGAATGTGGGGGGCAAAGGAAAGCTCGGAATCAAGTATGACCCCAAGACAGCGGGCCTGTTGCTGGGGAGTAATAGTGGAGCCACCCACAGAAATAGCAATGTCGGGTATAGGTACATTAGCAGAGGGAGGAAACACCAGGAGTTCAGTTTTTGACAGGTTCAGTTTCAGATATAGTGAGGACATGATATTAGACACAGCGTTTAGGCAATCGCCGGTGTTTTCTAGAAAGGCTGGCGTGATGTCAGGAGAAGAAGCGTATATTTGGGTGTCATCAGCATAGAGATGGTACTGGAAACCAAATCTACTGATTGTTTGACCAATAGGGGCAGTGTACAAGGAGAAGAGGAGGGGGCCTAGAACCGATCCTTGGGGGACCCCAACAGTAAGGGGAAGGTGAGAAGAGGAGGAACTGGCAAAAGATACAGTAAAGAAGCGGTCAGAGAGATAGGAGGAGAACCAGGAGAGAACGGTGTCCTTGAGGCCAATGGAATGGAGCATAGTGAAGAGGAGCTGATGATCCACAGTGTCGAATGCTGCCGAGAGATCCAAGAGAATTAGCATGGAGTAATGACCATTGGATTTAGCTGTTAGCAGATCATTAGAGACTTTAGTGAGGGCAGTTTCAGTGGAGTGTAAAGAGCGGAAACCGGATTGGAGAGGGTCGAGAACAGAGTTTTCTGAGAGATAGCGGATAAGATGGGAGTGTACCAGGCGTTCCAGGAGTTTAGAGATGAAGGGAAGATTAGAGACAGGTCTATAGTTAGCGGCACAGTTTTGGTCGAGGGATGGTTTTTTAAGTAGTGGATGTATGATGGCATGCTTAAATGAGGAGGGAAAAATACCAGAAGAGAGAGAGAGGTTAAATATTTTAGTTAGGTGAGGGGTGACAGCAGGGGAAAGGGACTGGAGGAGATGTGACAGAAATGGGTCACTGGTGCAAGTAGTTGGGCGAGAAGATGCAAGGAGCCTGCTTACTTCTTCTTCTGTGACTGGTTCAAACTCAGAGAGTGAGCTAGATGCAGTGGGGGAGGGAGGACAGTGCATGGTATGAGGTGATTGGGAGATAATTTCCTGTCGAATCTGGTCGATTTTTTCTTTGAAGTAATTGGCCAGATCGTCAGCTCTGAGCTCTGTGGTTGGGGCCTGTACTCTTGGATTGAGTAGAGAATGAAAAGTGTCAAAGAGACGTTTCGGGTTATTGGACAGTGAGGTGATAAGGGTGTTGAAATAGGTTTGTTTGGAGAGGTGAAGGGCAGTGTTGTATGTTCTAAGCATAAACTTAAAATGGATGAAATCTTCGTGTAGATTGGATTTTCTCCACAGACGTTCGGCGCACCTGGAGCACCGCTGCAGGAAACGTGTTTGCACAGTGTGCCAGGGTTGTCGCCATCTGCGTTGTGGTGTTCTATTTATAGGGGGTGCAAATTCATCCAGGGCACTTTGAAGTGTTTCATTGTAATGCTTCAATGCAGAATCAGGACATGAGAGGGAGGAGATAGGGGCCAATGAAGACTGCAAGTTCTTCATAAGTTTCTGGGTGTTAATGGCCTGTATGTTTCTATAAGTCTGGACAGTGGGGGTGACCTGAGCAGCCTGACAGTTCTTTATAGAAAATGAAAGAAGATTGTGGTCAGAGAGCGGGAGAGGGGAGTTTGCAAAATCATCCACTGCACAAAGCCGAGAGAAGACCAAGTCGAGGGAGTTTCCGTCTTCATGCGTTGGAGAATTAGTAAGCTGCGAAAGGCCAAATGAGGAGGTTAGAGATAAAAGGTGAGTAGCAGATGGTGAGAGGGGAAGAGCAATGGGGATGTTGAAATCTCCCATGATGAGGGTAGGGATGTCACAGGAGAGAAAATGTGGAAGCCAATTGGCAAAATGATCCAGGAACTGATGGGAGGGGCCGGGAGGACGATACACCACCGCCACTCGCATGGAGAGGGGGGTGTAGAGTCTGACGGCATGGACCTCAAAGGAAGGGAAGACAAGTGAGGGTACTTGAGGGATAACCTGAAAGGTACATTTTGATGATAGGAGCAGACCAACGCCTCCACCTGCTCTATTGTCTGATCTTGGGGTATGAGAGAAGTGTAGCCCCCCGTATGAAAGAGCAGCAGCAGCGGTAGTGTCTGACTGCTGGATCCAGGTTTCAGTAAGTGCCAGGAGGTTAAGAGAATTAGAAAGGAAGAAGTCATGGCTGAAGGAGAGTTTGTTACACACTGAGCGAGAATTCCAAAGTGCACAATTAAGAGAGACAGATGGCAGGCAGGGAATATTAATCAGATTAGAGGGGTTTCTAAGCGTAGCAGTTGGGGGGTTTGACTTTCTATAACATGGGGGACCAGGGTTGGGAGCAATGTCTCCTGTGACTAGGAGAAGGAGGATAGAAAGAGTGAGCAGATGGTTAAGTGATTTGTGAGAGCGTCTCTGATGTTGAATGGTGGGACTGACTGGATCTGTGCAATTTAACAATGTGAAAAGAGCGTGAGTGCTATACATAGGAGAGGAAAGGAGTGAGGGGCCGATATGGATGGAGTGTAGAGAGTTAATGCCAGGGCAGTGGATGTGTGTGAATGCAGCGGCCAGGATTAAAATTACACAAATGCATATGGTATATATTTGTTGTACTCCAAATGTACAGGGAGTAGATGTATATAAATGTCTTACCTGTCTCCTGCCCTGTCTAACTGCCATGTTATAACTGCCAATAGTACTTTGATACATGTACTTCGATTACATGTGCATAAATGCCCCCTGCATAAATGCTCCCCCTAGCTAGGTCTGAATATATAGGAGGTTAAGGCTAAGTTTTTTTTTTTCTTTTTTTTGTTGGCTCTCTCTTCTCGTTAATCAATCACACTAAATTGAGACACCAGGACCCAATAAAATGTTGTGGTCAAATAAACACATGTCCAGCACTACATGGATCATAAAGCATAAAGAAAATAGAACAACTCTTTAAAAGTATGTTGCAGTCTAACGGATCTGTTACAGAACGTCCATAGCAAAATCAGAAGTAGCAAAATCTTTACCAAATCATACATATTTTGTGGATTTCACTGACGAAATCCTACAAATTTGATGTAGGTTTATTGCTATGCAATGCCAAGGGTGAGCCCTGCAGTGAAAATCTAAATCTACATAATAAATTGACTGTTGACCAAAATCCTGTACAACAGGTCAATTTATTTTGCTGATTATGTATAAATTATGTGGATAAAATTAAGGATTATAAATAATCTCATACATAAAGCTGTCAGAATAATATGATGCAGATTTTTGGACCGCAAATCTGCAGGGGATCAGCAGCTTCATTAGAGTGACCCAACAGGATGGATGAGGTTTATTATATGTTTTTAGGCCAGTTTTTTGTAATCTTTTGGAATAAAGCTTGAGGTTTTATGATGGGTGTGACAGTCCATTTCTTCTACGTTTAGACTTTTATGATAACATTAATAAGAACCTCACTCAATTTATACTGACCAAATCAAAAGCTGTATGAAACACAGCTTGGCAGCAAAATTGTAACAGATATATTTTTCTCGGATACTGTTCTGCCCATTCTGTGCAGCTAGATATTTTTAAGTGCTGTTACAGCTATGGCCATTAGGTATCATAAGTCGCCCTTCTCTTTTACTCATGTGTTTGGAATTTTCTGTTCTCACAAATGGATAACTCTTCAGAACCGCCCCTTCTTTCTGCCCTGGTCAACAACATGTAACCATTCTCAAGTCGTCTCCTGAGTAGCTCGCACCTGCTCAGCTCAGCTCTTTGCAAAACCATTGCTTATAACAAGTAGATTCCGGTAAGGTTAATGCAATAATGAGTTATGCATCTGTGTTAGCAGCCATAATGCAGCCCCCATGATGTTTGCAATGCATGCTCAGCTCCTGTGATGTTATTTCACTACCTGTTTGTTATAAGCATCCCCTAGTTAAGCATCCTCCATTCAGTCAGTGCAAGCTTGCAACCATTAGGTGTTTTAGACATCTTTCGTCTTTGCTGCTGTGTATGTTATATTGCTCAGCTCTTATATAATGCATGATAACAGCATCCTGTATCATTGCTACTGTTGTGATAATACCCTGCATTGCTATTACCTGCCAGTATTCGTGTATTGTATACTGTCTACTAGTACTGACATGCTGTATTATCTGTCTCTTGTAGTTTTTACCTGAATCATCTACATTTTGTACAACAATCTACTGAATCATCCATAACTGTGTTCTACTATACCATCTGTTATCATCTCCCATCGTTGTCCATATCATCCCAATAAATAATAGACCTAAGCACCCATACAGTCTTGTTTCTGGGAGTGGATGAAAGGTTAAGCCGAATGCTGGAATCCACACAGCGTCATGCGTGGAAGAAGGCAGAACAGATACAGTCCAGCATTTAATAGAAAATATACATTTCAGTACAGTAGAGCTAAACTTTGCCTCAATACAAACCCATTTCCAGTGGTAACTCCCCTGTTATAGTGCTATCAGCTCAGATGTACTCACCTTCCCCTACAGTGTATGCCTGAGAAATAGATGCTGAACAAGCATTAGTTATAATTAAGCAGAGCTCTAGAGCGCAATGAGAAGAAATCTACAACTGCTGATGTGTTTGTAATGAGACAAAGCTCAACTCTGCTGCACTTTGTTAGTTATAAGCACATACAGCTCTGTAGTGACATAGGAGAGCAGAGAGCGGCCATTATACAGCTCACTGCTAATTCACCTTTTCATTTAAAATAAGCTTTAGTGTCAGATTCTCAGGGAGAGCTAGAGCATAGATCTTAAAAATCTTATTTTTGTATTAAGAAAAACATGAATTTCTCTGGAATAAGACATTGGATTGCAGATATCAAGGTATCATTTTATTCAACTTTCTATGCTTTTCAATACACTGCAGACATGCTAGACTTTCATAATCCAGCAGCCGCCATGACAATACTATTGAGTATGGGCCGATCGGGTGAAAAAGAGTGCTGTGTCATCGCCCAACATTTTTTATCAGCAGTAAAAAAAATGTAAAGTATTAATTTTGTTTTCTTAAATAGTTTTTCTGTTGTTATAAAATATGAGTTACTAAAAAAGTTTTGATATATTCAACCTTTAAACACTAGATGGAGTATCTTCGGACATTTGTCATAAAAACGTAGTGTAATGCTAGATCGCAATACAACTGCAGTACATGTGTGTAGGATCTGTCACTCATTCTTTCCCAATCTGAGTGTTTGTAAAAGTAGGAGGTTGGGGTAGGGATAAAATCTTAGGATCACAGTGCTGGGCTGTTTTGTTGGTGACTCTGGCAGTGTCAATTCTAGCTTTTCTGCTTATGGAAGCGAAAATTGAAGTGGTGTTCCTTCCCCACAGTGAAATATGAATAGTGTCGGACTGGGGAGCCAAGGCCCCACCTATAACCAACTCCAGGGGCCCACTTTTCAGACACATTCAAATGTGACATTCTCCTCAATCACAAATTTACATTACAATGAATGGGGCAGATTGTGAAATGAATATGATGCCGCCTCTGTCTCTACTAACTGGTTCAAATATATAGTGCCGAGTACTGGTCATTTAAGAGGGTGGTGGCCCACTCTTACACAGGGGCCCACCGGAGGATTTTCCTGTTCTCCTGTGGGCCAGTCCAAGGCTGAATATAAACATTCAGTGAATAAAGACTATTCCTCCATTTTTGGTGGGTTTTATTTACAGCATTCATTGTATGATAAAAATGACCAGTCATCATGATTCCCCAGGTCAGTATGACTATGGCGATACCAAACATGTACTGACTTTTCTAATGATGAGGGGAAAAAAATCTATTGAAAAAAATGGTTTGTGGCACCATTTTCTCAGACCCATAATGTTTCTATTTTTCTGTGGAGAAGTGCAATGACCAAAAAAACCCCCCACAATTCTGGCATTTTGAATATTTTTATGTTTGTGGCAATTACTGTAGAGGTCACTTAATTTTCTACTTTGATAGTCAGGACTTTTTAGGATGTGGAGATACCAAATAAGTTTTTTCTTTTTTATTTATTTGCAATTTTCAAATTTTGTTTTTATTTCACTTTTTTCTTTATTTTTTTAACTATGTAGAGTGACAGCTGTGTGAATGAGGCTTTTCACTGACTGGGGAGCTGTATCAGTGTTCAGAGCACTGCTGAGCTATGATCATTGCAGCTGCAACAGTTATGATATTGCGTTGATCCAGGGAGCTAGTTTGATTGCCGTATGTGGAGTCGGGAAGGAATTTTTTCCTCAATGAGAAGCTTACTGTTTGCCACATGGTTTTTTTTGCCTTCTTCTAGATCAGGGGTCTCATACTCGCGGCCCTCGGGCCATCTGCGGCCCTCGGGACAATAGTTTGCCGCCCTCACCTCGGCCGGGATCACACATGCGAGAAACACGGCCGAGTCTCGCTTGTAAAATCCCAGTCACACATAGTACCGCTCATTAGGGTCATGAATATGGACACCACTCCACTCTCATAGGCGTGGCGCCCATATTCATGATATTAATGAGCGGTACCACGTGACGTGTGACCGCGTGCTCATACAGGAAGAAGATGTTGGCGCTGGACCATCGGAGCTGCAGCAGGAAGTGAGTATGATGATTTCTAGGCAGTCACAGCAGCCTGCTGTCAACAGGCAAGGTGTATGAGTCACACTCACAACACATGCAGCAGGAGCAGCCGAGCAGGGACGGGACCGGACCACGCCACAGACTCAGGTGCTCCGGGTTCAGAATGAGCGGTGGGGCGGTGTGGTATATTGCTCTCGGAGGCGGGACATCAGCCGGCCTTATTGTGAACTTGCGCCATTACCCCAGGCTCAGAAGCGAAGGTGGCCGCGGAAATTGCTGCTCAGCGGGACAGAAAAAAAGCGAAAAAGACGCATCGGCTAACACTGAAACAGTGACACCAAGTGGAATTATCTATTACACAGCCCCAAACATGTCTTTTTCAAAGCCTGCAGTGAAGAAAAAGGTTGGCGATGAGCACAGACAATTTCAGGAAAAGTGGGAAGTGCAGTGTTTCTTTGTTGAGCACCGCGGCATCCCGACGTGTCTTATTTGCACAGAGAAAGTTGCAGTGCACAAAGAATACAATTTGAAACGTCATTACATAACTAGACATGCTGAGGAGTATGCAAAATACCAGGGAGATGAAAGAGCCAACCGGGTTGCTAATCTTAAAAGATATCTACTGAGGCAAGATATCTTTAAGAAAGCAACCAAAGAGAATGCTGCAGCAGTCGAAGCTAGCTACGTGGTTAGTGAGATGATTGCTAAAGCAGGAAAGCCATTCAAAGAAGGTGAATTTGTAAAAAAGTGCATATTACAGGCTGCAAGTATTGTCTGTCCAGTAAAGAAAGGTCAGTTTAGCAACATCAGCCTTTCTGCCAACACCGCAGCAGAGCGCATTTCTGACCTGTCAAGTGACATTTATGATCAACTGTGTGAGAAAGAAAAATGTTTCAGTGTATACTGTCGCTCTTGATGAGACCACAGACATCACCGACACTGCCCAGCTCGCAATCTATGGCCGTGATGTTGATGACAATTTTGAAGTCATAGAGGAGTTGCTCACAGTGATTCCAATGCATGGCCAGACCACCGCTCAGGAGATATTTCACCAGCTGTGTGATGCCATTGAGAATGCCGGTTTACCTTGGAGGAGGTTTGTTGGAATAACAACTAATGGAGCGTCATCAATGACAGGGAGGAAAAATGGACAGGTGGCACTTGCTAAAAAAAAAAACTGGAAGAGGAAGGTGTGGAGGAGGTCACTGCTCTGCACTGCATTATCCATCAGCAGGCCCTTCGCAGCAAATGTCTGAAGTTTGACAATGTGATGTCTTTCGTTGTGA
Organism: Dendrobates tinctorius; assembly: GCF_039654945.1. NCBI lineage: Eukaryota > Metazoa > Chordata > Amphibia > Anura > Dendrobatidae > Dendrobates > Dendrobates tinctorius. The sequence goes on from NW_027361812.1 coordinate 15,521,799, forward strand.
AATGCACCAACCAAATCAGATCCAGGGGCTTAAACCACAGAAGGTTTCGTGCTTTTTTAGAGGAAATGGAGTAAGAATATGGGGATGTGCTCTACTTCACCAAGGTACATTGGCTCAGCAGGGGAAACATATTGAAGAGATTTTTTGAGATGAGAGCGGAAGTGAAAGCCTTCATGGAGAAAGATGGGGCTGCTGTTCCTGTGCTAAGTGATCCAAAATGGCTCATGGACTTAGCTTTTTTTGTTGATATCACACATGAGCTTAATGTCCTGAACAAGAAGTTACCAGGCCAGGGGCAACTTGTCAGTGCTGCCTATGACAACGTGAGAGCATTTTCTACAAAACTTATGTTATGGAAAGCCCAGCTTTCTCAGACAAAACTTTGCCATTTCCCAACATGCAAGGCACTCATGGAAGTAGGCAAACCATTCAGTGGTGAGGAGTATATGGATGTCATTTTGAAGCTACAGGAGGAATTTGATCACAGATTTGCAGACTTCAAGACGCACAGAGCCACATTTCAAATTTTTGCGGACCCCTTCTCCTTTGATGTGCAAGATGCCCCTCCTGTGCTTCAAATGGAGCTCACTGACCTGCAGTGCAACTCTGAACTCAAAGCCAAGTTCAGGGAGGTGAGTGGAAAAGCAGACAAGCTCGGGCTATTTTTGAGAGAATTGCCCCCCAGCTTCCCTGAGCTTTCCTGAATGTTCAAGCGGACCATGTGTCTTTTTGGGAGCACATACTTGTCTGAAAAGCTCTTCTCTACCTTGAACTTCAATAAGTCCAAGTACAGGCCCAGACTTACTGATGAGCATCTTCAAGCCCTACTGAGGGTCTCAACTGCTTCCTCCCTTAAGCCAAATGTGGCTCGGCTATGCGAGAGTAAGCGCTGCCAGATCTCTAGCAGCAAGAAGTAGGCAGAAGAAGCCATGTTCAAAACAGTTTATCTTCATTTTTCCATTCATGTTCAGAAACTTATAAATGTTAAAGAACTGTTAATACAGACATCTGAATCTGGATAATAATAGTTACACTTCTCTAGTCAGCAACTATATGTGGTTTCTTCAGTCTTCTATATCTGCTGTAGTAATATAATTTTCATTTTACTTATTTATTACTGATTGTTTTTTTTTTCTTATGATTTTGTTAATTTATTTTTATTTTTTTTACACAAAATAAGATGAAAAAATAAAGATATTTGATAACATTGGAATGTTTTTGTAAGAGCTTTTCTTGTGGAAAACCTGATGCGACCCAGCCTCACCCAGATTTTACCTCCGGGTAAATTGAGTTTGAGACCCTGCTCTGGATCAACATGTTAGGGCAAGTTAGGATAGGATATGGGTTGAACTAGATGGACTTAAAGTCTTCCTTCATCCTTAATAACTATATAACTATATATGGTGAGAAAACATCAACAGTTTGACACTGTTCTTCTAATGCCTTGCTATCAAACTGCTGTCACTGCTAGAAGTTACTGCCGCAGTCCTGCTCTAGTACGATTCTTCCAGCCGAGAGAACAGGCATTAGTAGTACCATATCAGGCAGAAGACGTGTTCTCTCTACCGTTGTGCTGTGACCATAACTCCTATCGCTGCCGCTGCCTGGACCTCCTGTCACCGCTATAAGTGGTAAGTTGTAATGACACCATTTATATACCATACAATGTACAGAAAACTAGGGAAAATATCCAATCAAGGTGAAATAGTAAAAAAAATACAATTCTCCTTTGTTTTTGGGTATTTTTTTTTATGGTGCTCATTGAAAGGTAAAAGTGAAACGGTAATATGATTCATCAGGTCGGTATTAGGCCTCTTTCACACATCAGTATTCTTGCATCAGTAGCTCATCAGTATTTCATCAATATGTGTATGCCAAAACCAGAAAAGGAGTCAGTCTTTCAATTATAGTTTTTCTCTGTAAGTTCGGCTCCTGGTTTTGGCATACAAACACTGATGCAAAATACTGACCTGTAAATAAGGCCTAATGAAGGAGATATGAAATTAGTTAGCTTTTTTTATCAATTTAATGGCTAAGAAAAAATTCTGAACATTGTAACATTGGCTTTTGTCACCTTTTCTGATTTTTTGTTGATGAAGCTGTTTGAGGGTTTATTTGGGGCATATTAGACATTTTGATTGCTTCTAATTGTATTTTTGAGGGAAGTGTGCAGAACGAAAATTTGTAATTCAGGCTTTTTTTGTTTCTCTTTATGGTGTCTACCATACATATTTGATAGACATTTTTATATTTTTATAGATTGGACTTTGACCCCTTGTTAGAGCATAAGTCTGCCCCATCGGATAAAAAATAAATAGATGGATAAATAAATGAACAGGTATCCAACACCAATTATACAGTCATATGTAAAAGTTTGGGCACCCCTATTAATGTTAACCTTTTTTCTTTCTAACAATTTTGGTTTTTGCAACAGCTATTTCAGTTTCATATATCTAATAACTGATGGACTCAGTTATATTTCTGGATTCAAATGAGGTTTATTGTACTAACAGAAAATGTGCAATCTGCATTTAATCAAAATTTGGCTGGTGCACAAGTATAGGCACCCTTATCATTTTCTTGATTTGAACCCTCTTAACTACTTTTTACTGACTTCCTGAAGCGCTAAATTGGTTTTGTAACCTAATTGAGCTTTGAACTTCATAGCCAGGTGTATCCAATCATGAGAAAAGGTATTTAAGGTGGCCACTTGCAAGTAGTTCTCCTATTTGATTCTCCTATGAAGAGTGGCATCATGGGCTCCTCAAAACAACTCTCAAATGATCTGAAAACAAAGATTATTCAACATAGCTTTTCAGGGGAAGGATACAAAAAGTTGTCTCAGAGATTTAACCAGTCAGTTTCCACTGTGAGGAACATAGTAAGGAAATGGAAGAACACAGGTACAGTTCTTGTTAAGTCCAGAAGTGGCAGGCCAAGAAAAATATCAGAAAGGCAGAGAAGAAGAATGGTGAGAACAGTCAAGGACAATCCACAGACCACCTCCAAAGACCTGCAGCATCATCTTGCTGCAGATGGTGTCACTGTGCATCGTCAACAATACAGCGCACTTTGCACAAGGAGAAGCTGCATGGGAGAGTAATGCGAAAGAAGCCGTTTCTGCAAGCACGCCACAAATAGAGTCGCCTGAGGTATGCAAAAGCACATTTGGACAAGCCAGTTACATTTTGGAAGAAGGTCCTGTGGACTGATGAAACAAAGATTGAGTTGTTTTGTCATACAAAAAGGCGTTATGCATGGAGGCTAAAAAACACAGCATTCCAAGAAAAACACTTGCTACCCACAGTAAAATTTGGTGGAGGTTCCATCATCCTTTGGGGCTGTGTGGCCAATGCCGGCACCGGGAATCTTGTTAAAGTTGAGGGTCGCATGGATTCAACTCAGTATCAGCAGATTCTTGACAATAATGTGCAACAATCAGTGACCAAGTTGAAGTTACGCAGGGGATGGATATTTCAGCAAGACAATGATCCAAAACACCGCTCCAAATCTACTCAGGCATTCATGCAGAGGAACAATTACAATGTTCTGGAATGGCCATCCCAGTCCCCAGACCTGAATATCATTGAACATCTGTGGGATGATTTGAAGCGGGCTATCCATGCTCGGCGACCATCAAACTTAACTGAACTGGAATTGTTCTGTAAACAGGAATGGTCAAAAATACCTTCATCCAGGATACAGGAACTCATTAATAGCTACAGGAAGCACCTAGAGGCTGTTATTTTGGCAAAAGGAGGATCTACAAAATATTAATGTCACTTTTATGTTGGGGTGCCCATACTTTTGCACCAGCCAAATTTTGTTTAAATGCAGATTGCACATTTTCTGTTACTACAATAAACCTCATTTGAATCCAGAAATATAACTGAGTCCATCAGATATTAGATATATGAAACTGAAATAGCTGTTGCAAAAAACAAAATTGTTAGAAAGAAAAAAGCTTAACATTAATAGGGGTGCCCAAACTTTTGCATATGACTGTAGCAAAAAGAAAATGTAAAGACATAACTATGTCAGGTGAGAAAGTGAAATAGCAAGGTAAAGATAAATTATTGGGATATGAACATATCTAAAGAGGTATATGAAGCATACAATTGCTTGAATATATTGTAGACAGTCATAAAAGCCATATACTGATGAGATAAGTACATGCAAACAGGTAAGTAGAATGCAATATCTACAACACTTAAATGAATAGATCAAACAGCAGTGTATCAGATATATACAGTACTTCTAGATAACGCCAACGCTTACTAAACATGAGAGGCAATGTCAAAGCATGCTGCAGTAACCTGGATAAGAATGCTACACAGATAAAGCAAGTGTGTGTATATCCCTGGCTCTATTGCTTAAAGGGGTTGTCCAGTCAAATCGATAAGCTTGCAGTCTCTCTGTGTGACTGCATACTTATGAATCCCCCCAGTACACGCAGTTTGCGCTGCAAGGATTTGCCGATTTCTGACCCAGGACCGAAGGGTATGCATGCATTATGCACATGGAGCGCCCGCCAGGGCCTTGGCAATACTCGGTACTGGGTCAGTTCTTAAAGGGATGTGTCACGGCAGCAGTGACCTGGTCCGTGGCCCTGGGTGTCCAATGAAAAAATTATTATTAAAGGGGAAATAAAGTTTATAAGAGATATTTCTTGACACCACCTGTGGTACTCGGCTAGGGATGGCCAACGCTGCTTAAAGAGACCGCTGGGGCTGATGGTGATGCAGCAGAGTTGGTACAGCTCTCCACAGGCAGAACTTAGTCCCAGAGCATTTATATTGTGAAAGATGGTGATGATGGATGTAGTGCAGGGTGAATGGCACAGTAAATACAGTCATATGTAAAAGTTTGGGCACCCCTATTAATGTTAACCTTTTTTCTTTATAACAATTTTGGTTTTTGCAACAGGTATTTCAGTTTCATATATCTAATAACTGATGGACTCAGTTATATTTCTGGATTCAAATGAGGTTTATTGTACTAACAGAAAATGTGCAATCTGCATTTAAACAAAATTTGACCGGTGCAAAAGTATGGGCACCCTTATCATTTTCTTGATTCAAACACTCCTAACTACTTTTTACTGACTTCCTGAAGCACTAAATTGGTTTTGTAACCTCATTGAGCTTTGAACTTCATAGCCAGGTGTATCAAATCATGAGAAAAGGTATTTAAAGTGGCCACTTGCAAGTAGTTCTCCTATTTGATTCTCCTATGAAGAGTGGCATCATGGGCTCCTCAAAACAACTCTCAAATGATCTGAAAACAAAGATTATTCAACATAGCTTTTCAGGGGAAGGATACAAAAATTTGTCTCAGAGATTTAACCAGTCTGTTTCCACTGTGAGGAACATAGTAAGGAAATGGAAGAACACAGGTACAGTTCTTGTTAAGCCCAGAAGTGGCAGGCCAAGAAAAATATCAGAAAGGCAGAGAAGAAGAATGGTGAGAACAGTCAAGGACAATCCACAGACCACCTCCAAAGACCTGCAGCATCATCTTGCTGCAGATGGTGTCACTGTGCATCGGTCAACAATACAGCGCACTTTGCACAAGGAGAAGCTGTATGGGAGAGTGATGCGAAAGAAGCCGTTTCTGCAAGCACGCCACAAACAGAGTCGCCTGAGGTATGCAAAAGCACATTTGGACAAGCCAGTTACATTTTGGAAGAAGGTCCTGTGAACTGATGAAACAAAGATTGAGTTGTTTGGTCATACAAAAAGGCGTTATGCATGCGCTGTATTGTTGACCGATGCACAGTGACACCATCTGCAGCAAGATGATGCTGCAGGTCTTTGGAGGTGGTCTGTGGATTGTCCTTGACTGTTCTCACCATTCTTCTTCTCTGCCTTTCTGATATTTTTCTTGGCCTGCCACTTCTGGGCTTAACAAGAACTGTATCTGTGTTCTTCCATTTCCTTACTATGTTCCTCACAGTGGAAACTGACTGGTTAAATCTCTGAGACAAATTTTTGTATCCTTCCCCTGAAAAGCTATGTTGAATAATCTTTGTTTTCAGATCATTTGAGAGTTGTTTTGAGGAGCCCATGATGCCACTCTTCATAGGAGAATCAAATAGGAGAACTACTTGCAAGTGGCCACTTTAAATACCTTTTCTCATGATTTGATACATCTGGCTATGAAGTTCAAAGCTCAATGAGGTTACAAAACCAATTTAGTGCTTCAGGAAGTCAGTAAAAAGTAGTTAGGAGTGTTTAAATCAAGAAAATGATAAGGGTGCCCATACTTTTGCACCGGTCAAATTTTGTTTAAATGCAGATTGCACATTTTCTGTTAGTACAATAAACCTCATTTGAATCCAGAAATATAACTGAGTCCATCAGTTATTAGATATATGAAACTGAAATACCTGTTGCAAAAACCAAAATTGTTATAAAGAAAAAAGGTTAACATTAATAGGGGTGCCCAAACTTTTACATATGACTGTAACTCTGAGGACACAGCAGGGTGCAGTTTCCACACTTTTACTCACGGTTTGAAGTGCAGGCTGGGGCACTAGTTACAGATGACAATGGAGATCCGGGGAGCCTGGAAGCAACTTGGGATCCACTAAGCCAGATGGGTGTTGAGGCCTCCTTACTGCACTGTCCTCTGACGTCCTTGCTGCCTAAAGCTATGCTCAGTCCTCTGTTCCTTATTATTCTGAAGTACTTGCCCATAAGGCAGGCAGCTTGAGCCAATTGTGTTACGGATCTGCAACACAGGAGTAGGGTAGAAGGGGAAAAGAGACCCTGCACTATGACTAGGCTGATACCCTACGATGGAGTGGGTGCCCCATTCCTTGCGAATAAACCCACCGACGATCCTAGGTTAATCTCAAGCGAAGAGCTATAGATAGGGGGAGGTGTTATGATCGAGTCACCGTAGGAGGCAGAAACAGAAATGCTAGCTAAGTCCTGAAAACCAGAGAAGTTGGCAACTATCAGATTGCAGACCCCTGAACCTATCAACACAACTAGCAGTAGCTGTGGGGGGTTCCTACGATGACCTAGACCCCTCGATCACAGCCGGAGAGATACATAGGCCTAAAGAAGGAAAGGGGAAATCTAACTGCCCCAGAGTAGACCCCAAAGCAATAGGCAGCCCCCCACATATAATGACGGTGAAGCAAGATGAAAACACTTACACAGACAGAAAGACAGGCTGAGCAAAGACGGGGCCCAAAAACTACCTAGATAGGAACGGATAGGAAGGCTGCTGTCTGCAATCTGCCAAAACCCTATCATAAACAAAAGCCAACAAGCTGATATAAAAATGGCCCTGAAGCTACTAAGCTTCAAAAACTAAATCAGCACTAAGGAACCTTCAGAAGACTGAGCTCACGGAACACTGCACACTCCAGCAGGGAGTGGCAGAATCCAAAAAGCAAGAAAAACAAAAACAAATCTTAGATGCAAAAAGGCAAAACAGAAAACTTAGCTTTAGGAGAGCAGGAATCAGACTGGTGTCCAAGAGTCCACAGAGAAATCACCCGCAGAGCAGAAAGGGCGTAGGCTGCCTTAAATCCAGTCAGTGACTCCACTCAGCCAATCGTCTTCATTAGTCCCAGGTGTCTGATAATCAGGCTCGCTACCTTCCTTCACTAGAATAGGGAGTTCACCAGGCCTCAGTGACGGAGGGGAAAATGAACTCACAACAGGGAGGGAGGTCCCTGAAAGATCTAACGACTGGGTACAAAAACGGGTCACCTCCTGCTAGAAAACTCAGAGAAGAAACCAACTGAAAGAGAAACTAAGACTAGCAGAACCAGAGATCCCAGCACTGCACAAATTAAAGCACACAGAAGGCAAAGCAAAGCACCAAGCCAGAACTCAAGCGGATTAACACTGTTGTCCAGCAAGGACTGGGAGGCAGGTGCAGGTTAATAAAGAGTGATACAATCACCTGACCCAAGACAAACCCAGCTCCAGAGGAAAAAGACCAGCAGCCAAAACACCACAAGAAAATAGCGGATAGTCACAAACTAAAGAGATTCTAGCAAATTGCAGGTGTCGCTCCTTTATGGCGGCTCCGGGCTCTGGTCTGCTGTTGTGCCTTCGGGTGTTTGCTGGGCCAAGAGACCTGCAATCCCCTGCCCTCCGGATTTAGCTGCTGGGACTATTGCACCCGTCAGCAACGAACTCCAGTGTCCGGCTTCTAGCGCTGCACTTTGGGGTGAGCTTGGTCACAGCTCCACTCCTGAGGTTCTCTTTCACTTCTCCTCTCTCATCTCTTCACTCAGACTGTCTCTCTCAGTTCCAGACACTGATTGACTTCCACCTCCTCCAGGCCAGAACTAATAGAGAAGCTCCCCTGAAACCGGGTTTAGAGCTCCCCCTTCTGGCCTGCAGTCAGGAAAAGTGTTGGATGTAAGTGTTATCTGGTCAGGGAAACTCTCCTTGCTTCCACATGTCATCACCCCCCTGTGAGGGGGGCAATGCCACTGTGGCAACTGGACTCCTGGGGTGCCACATTGCCCCCTAGAGAAATTTAGTACTGAGGAAACAAAACATTATAACAAGTGAACAACTATAATTATTTACAAGATTTCCAAAAATTAAAAATTACATGAACCAAAGCTCAAAAATAGTCCTGTTGACGATTAGTTCACGCATCATTGTCCATTGTTTATTCCTGAGCCATGTTGTTATATACAAGAAAGTTCCTGGTCACACATTGTCCTGTGGCCCAATTGTCCTTCAACAGATTATTTTTAAAATTTGTAAAAGTTCATACAGTAAGTCTCTGTAGGCTCATATGCTTAACGGTTATGTATTACATTACATATTTAAATATCTTCTTTACGCACTTTACATACATGTGGAACCTTATGGGGGTTTTACCTTGGGTATTACGGGTAGACTTTCATAGCACTGGTATTACTGGTGACCTAACTGGATTCACTGTGCTTGCTGCCACTAGTGTAGTGCGTTCTTTTTCAACTATGTACGAGTGACTCTACGTAGTACAGGTATACTTGATTTTCTATGACTACTGATGCTCACCGTGGGCATGACAGATTCAGTGCTAGCATGGGTTAAATTTTTTTGCTCTTCTATCGGTATAGCATCTGCTGCTTGAGGCCGCTGGTCTTCAGGCTGGTCTTGAGTGGTATCTCCGTCTGGCCCTATGGCTGGGGTAAGATCAGATGGGCACAACTATGGCCTGGTTTAGTCTTTTCCAATCTGGAGGGAACTCTCCGAGTACTGTGCTGATCTTTCTCCCAACCTCTTCTATGGGGAGGAGTACCTGGGTCTTCAATCCCTTCTTTTAGTTGGTCAGGGCATGGTTTTAGATGATCTCTTGACACTGCCGCTGAGGCTTCTCCTCCATCCTTATTAATGAGGCACACCTTGGTGTTATCAAAATCTGAATGTAAAATGGTGTATGGCTCAGCCTCCCAATGGTCATCTAGTTTGTGCATTCGTCTCTTCCTTTTGAGTACCTGTTCTCCAGGTGACAAGGGAACTGCAGGGGCGCACTGTTGCACTTTGCGGTATTGCTGCTGCCTCTCTGTATCCCAGTCTGCTTCTGGTAATGTCGTCTCAGGTGTTAAAACTACCATATCCAAGTCGATGGGTAACTTGCCAGGTCTTGCCCTCATCAGGTAGGCCAGGGTGCAGTTGGTGGAGTTTACTGGGATATTATTGTATAGATCCACCAGATACGGCAACTTCTCTGGCCACAGGTTTCGCTCTTCCGGAGGCAAGGTCTTCAACAGGTCCATTACCACCTGGTTCATTTGCTTGCACATGCCATTTGACTGTGGGTGGTACGGCATTGTGCTGATTTTCTTGCAGCCGTACAGGTTACAGAACTCCTGGAACACTTCTGCCTCAGAGGCCGGGCCTTGGTCGGAGAGCACTTGCTCAAGGTAACCTTGGGCCTTGGTCGGAGAGCACTTACTCAAGGTAACTTTGCGGTCGACAAAAGTATTCTTGAAACGCTTTGGCTGCTGTTTTTGTTGTTTGGTCTTTGACGGGCATGAGTAGAAAGAACCTTGAGTAAAGGTCAACGATGGTCAGAGCGTAGGTGTAGCCAGTTCTACTCGGAGTCAACTTCACATGATCCAAAGCTACCAGTTCAAGCGGTGACTATTGGCTCTAATGGGGCTTGCTGGCTGTTGCGGTCTTTCCTACGCACGTTGCATGGACCACACTCTAGGCACTACTTCTCAATGACAATCCTCATGCCAACCGAGTAGAATCTTTCACAAAGTAGGACCTCCAACTTCTTCTACCCAAAATGCCTCCAAGACCATTGGCGCATCCTGCTTCAGGATTACCACCTGCCAGACCAGTTCATGAGTGGATGTTCCTCCGACACAGCGTACCCTTATAGATGAACAGCTTGACCTTCTCCTTCCACAACTGCTGTGCTTCCTGTGGATCATCTGGACCAGAGTGTGAGTCAGCTTGTGTCAGCAACTCCTTTACTAGGCAGACTGCTGGATCGCTATCTTGCATCTCCGCCCACTCATGGTGGGGCAATGGGTTAAACGTGGCCTCTTGTATGATGTAACGCTTGTTCTTCACCCCTTGAGAGCGCTGGGCCGCAACTGGGTGGTGGAAGGCTGGTTACTCGATTTATTCGAGTTCTTTCGGATCTTCTCTCCCATCTGGTGAATTGGGCATCCTGGACATCGCATCAGCATTAGCATTCTTATGTCTCGCTCGGTACTTGATGTTAAACTCATAGCTAGACAGCCAGTCCATCCATTGCTGCTCCTGTGCACCCACCTTTGCCATTTCAAGGTGGGTTAACGGATTATTGTCCGTGTAGATAGGAAACTTTGCTGACACCAGGTAGTGCATGAAGCGCTCCGTTACCGCCCAGACTATGGTGAGGAACTCCAATTTAAAGGAACTGTAGTTGTTGGGTTTCCTTTCAGTGGGATGAAGCTTCCTGCTGGCGTAGGCAATCACTCTCTCCCTGCCTTTCTGCATTTGTGACAGCACTGCTCCTAATCCCACGTTGCTGGCGTCTGTGTAAAGTGCAAATGGTTGGTCAAAGTCAGGGTAGGCCAGGACTTCATCTCCCGTGAGAGCCAGCTTCATCCGAGTGACGGATTCTTCTAGCCTGTTGTTCCACTCGAACGGAGGACTCTTGTTCTTAGCCTTCTTGGATTGGCCCACTAGCCTGTCTTGCAGAGGTGCGGCTATCTTGGTGAAGCCCTTGATGAATCTCTGGTAGTAGCCCACCAACCCAAGGAACTGCCGTACTTCATGAATGTTGCTGGGTCTTTGCCAGGCCCGGATAACGGTGACTTTGTCAGGGTCTTGTGCCACGCCTTCAGCACATACCATATGGCCTAAGTACTGCACCTTGGGTTTAAAAATGTGGCATTTGGACGGCTTTACTTTCAAGCCAAAATTAGACAGGGCTTCAAACACCTCGGCCAGGTGTTTCAAGTGGTCTTCATAGGTTTTGGAGAAGACGATGATGTCATCCAGGTACAGCAGATTGGTTTCAAAGTCTTTATGTCCTAGGCAACATTCCATTAACCGTTGAAACAACCCTGCTGCACTGCAGAGTCCGAATGGCATGTAGTTAAACTCGCAGAGGCCCATTGGTGTCGTAAACGCTGTCTTCTCTTTGTCTGCTTCTGTCACGGGAACCTGCCAATACCCACTGGTGAGATCAAAGGTAGAGAAATAGTTAGCGGATCTCAGTGCAGCTAGTGATTCCTCAATTCTAGGTAACGGGTAGGCGTCCTTGTGTGTAATGCTGTTAATTCGCCTGTAGTCAACACACATTCTCATGGTACCATCTTTCTTTTTAACGAGGACTAACAGAGCTGCCCAGTGGCTACAACTATCTCTGATTAACCCAGCCTCCTTCATCTCCCATAACATATCCTTGGCACGTTGATAGAGTGCTGGGGGTACAGGCAGGTACTTTTCTTTAATGGACGGATGATCTCCAGTGGGGATATGGTGTTGGACCCCTTTTGCCTGCCCAAAGTCTAGAGCAGGGGTCCTCAAACTTTTTAAACAGGGGGCCAGATTACGGTCCCTCGGACCGTTGGAGGGCCGGAATATAGTTTGAAAAAAATTATGAATAAATTCCTGTGCACACTGCACATATCTTATTTAGAAGTAGTAAAACAAAAATAGGAACAAATACAATATTAAAAATGAAGTTAAATCATCAAACTTACCGATTCTTGGGGTTCTTCGAATATCCTACACTTCGAGTCAATTTTTTCTCTTTCTTGATATCATTGTTTCCTAGGGATTCAAAATTGCTATTAGTAAAATACCAACATATATACAGCGCTACAAAAACAATATACCAGCAATAAAACTGCCCACACAGAGACATACAGACTGCACTGCCCATCAATGCAGCCTCATCAGTGCCCATCAATGCAGCCTGATCAGTGCCTATCAATGCAGCCTGATCAGTGCCCATCGATGCAGTCTGATCAGTGCCCATCAATGCAGCCTGATCAGTGCCCATCAATGCAGCCTGATCAGTGCCCATCAATGCAGCCTGATCAGTGCCCATCAATGCAGCCTGATCAGTACCCAACAATGCAGCCTGATCAGTGCCCATCAATGCAGCCTGATCAGTGCCCATCAATGCAGCCTGATCAGTGCCCATCAATGCAGCCTCACCAGTGCCCATATTGGTGGAACTCCACTTTTACCTCAGGCTCAGACTGGTGTGGTACAAGAATCCCCAATAGGCAGCATTGGTCCCTAAAAGGCAGGTAAATGTACCCAATAGGCAGCATACGTCCCCAATAGGCAGGTAAATGTCCCCAATAGGCAGCACAGGTCCCCAAAAGGCAAGTAAATGTCCCCAATAGGCAGCACAGGTCCCCAATAGGCAGGTAAATGTCCCCAATAGGCAGCACAGGTCTCCATTAGGTAGGCAAATGTCCCCATTAGGCAGGTAAATGTCCCCAATAGGCAGGTAAATGTCCCCATTAGGCAGCATAGGTCCCCAATAGGCAGGTAAATGTCCCCATTAGGCAGCACAGGTCCCCATTAGGCAGCACAGGTCCCCATGCAGGTAAATGTCCCCATTAGGCAGCACAGGTCCCCATTAGGCAGCACAGGTTCCCAATAGGCAGGTAGATGTCCCCATTAGGCAGATAAATGTCCCCAATAGGCAGGTAAATGTCCCCAATAGGCAGCACAGGTCCCCATTAGGCAGCACAGGTCCCCAATATGCAGCACAGGTCCCCAATAGGCAGCACAGGTCCCCAATATGCAGCACAGGTCCCCAATAGGCAGGTAAATGTCCCCAATAGGCAGCACAGGTCCCCAATTGGCAGGTAAATGTCCCCAAAAGGTAGCACAGGTCCCCAATAGGAAGGTAAATGTCCTCAATAGGCAGGAAAATATCCCCAATAGGTAGCACAGGTCCCCACTAGGCAGGAAAATGTCCCCACTAGGCAGGAAAATATCCCCAATAGGTAGCACAGGTCCCCACTAGGCAGGAAAATGTCCCCACTAGGCAGAAAAATGTCCCCAATAGGTAGCACAGGTCCCCACTAGGCAGAACAATGTCCCCACTAGGCAGGAAAATATCCCCAATAGGTAGCACAGGTCCCCACTAGGCAGGAAAATATCCCCAATAGGTAGCACATGTCCCCACTAGGCAGGAAAATATCCCCAATAGGTAGCACAGGTCCCCCACTAGGCAGAACAATGTCCCCACTAGGCAGAAAAATGTCCCCAATAGATAGCACAGATCCCCACTAGGCAGGAAAATGACCCCAATAGGACCCGGCATTAAAAAAAAAAAAAAAAAAGTACTCACCTATGTCCCCGCGCTGCTCTGAAGAGGCGCCCGCTCATCTCCGTCTTCTTCCGGCACAGGCCCAGGCGGCGTGACATCATCAGACCGCGCAGGCGGTGTGATGACAATCACGTCGTCTCTATGCACTGTGCTGCGGGAGGGCTGCGCAACGCCTTTCCTCGGCGCCTCGTCCCGCCCGCAATTACACGGCCCGCCGGCACTGAACTGCAGTGCAGTTCAAGAGCTCAAAGTCGGCCTGGCGGGGGGCCGGGTAAAAGTCTTTGGAGGGCCGCATGCGGCCTGCGGGCTGTAGTTTGAGGACCCCTGGTCTAGAGGATGTTTGCTGAAGACCCACTCGTACTCTCGAGCCACCCAGTAAGCTCCATGCTTTTGGTGCAAAGGAGTGGAGTCAGTGCCTACGTGTAGCTGTTGACACCAATCCTCCAGCTGCCCCTCAGAGCCATTGTCCTCCACCTGGTCAGACGGAAACAAGGGTTCTGCTGCCTCTATTGCATTGTTACAGTGAACAGCTTAGCAAGGGTGGCATATCGGGGTAAATGGACCTCTTTCTCCCCACAATTCTTGATGTGTATTGGTATTCTCCCTTTGCGGACATCGACTACCCCCCTGGCTGTCAGGACTGTGGGCCTACAATCAGAGTACACTGGTTCTACCAGGGCCTGGTAATCTTGACCCCTGAGGCCTATTGTTGCCGACACCAAATTAACATTTCACTCCAAGGGGAACTGCAATGGGGAACACGGATCACTCACTTTGACAATGCCGACTTGTCCACCAGACAGCTTTACGTGTTGTCTCTGTATCAGTGCTTTGATCTCTTTTTGCAGGACTCGCTGCTGACTGGAACTGGTGGTCTCGGCTACCTGTTGCAACAAAACAATTATTTCTCTAAGACAATATTCTATTACATTGGTAAATAAAGTGATCATAGGATGGCATTCTCGCTTGTTGATATCAACTATAATCAAACCTTGTGACTGAAATTTTTCTTGGCCAATCTTAATGGTCACCTCTTTATACTCCAACTGAGGCAAGGGCTGACCATTACTGGCAAAGATAGCAAGGTGTTCATCTTGGCTGCGAATAATGTCTGAATCATCCCAGTACCACTTAAAGAGGACATATGGCATCGTTGTCACCTGGGAGCTGGTGTCCAGTAAGGCGTTCATCGGGAAGCCATCAATCACGACGGACAGGACTGGCTGTCCTCCCACGTACTTGTCTCGACAGCTTTGTGGACCTGTACGTCTTGCTCCTGGGGGTTGGCCCTCTGCCCCAGGGGTTGCTCGCTTAAATTACAGAATCTTGCGATGTGCCCCACCTTGTTTCAGCGGCAACAGATGGGCTGTCTGTCCTCGTTGCAACGATTGCTGTCTCTCCCTCTGATCGGTGGAATCCTCCTCTGCCGTCGCCACAGGACATCATCTGGACTGGAGGCCAGCTGAATCTTCTTCTTTGGGACCTCATGCATGGACTGCACGGTTTTAGTTAATGCAGCCACACTTTTGGTCAGCTCCTGGAACTGGAAACGTAGGTCTGTAGAAGAGTCATTATCTTGGGTTGGCGTGTCGGCCTCCACGTGGGTCCGGGGAAAGGATGCTGCCCCCTGTTGGTATGTAATGGCTGCACACCTAGGGGGCACAGTGCCGCTGAGATGTGGTTCAGGCAGCACCTGGATGGCCCTATCCTTAAAGTGTGCAAAGTCCAGTTCACGATTTTGTAGGGCCATATGCAGCTGTGTCCTTTGATTGTTAGACAGGAGTCCTTCTAAAAAATGGTCCATTAGCAACCTATCTTCATCGTGCACGCTGTCAGGGTCAACCTGCTTTACAGCCTGTCGCGCTTCCTGAAGGTTAAGAGCATAGTCCCGTATACTGTCCTGTACCCCTTGTTTGCACCCAAAGAATCTCATTTTTATCTCTGCTGCAGTGCTGGTGTCGAAGGTGTCCTTCAGCCTGGCCAAAATTTGTTTGACAGTCCTTTTATCAGTGCCCGGCCATGACTTTACTTCCCTCTGGGCCCACCGGTCAGTGAGGATACTGACTTTTTGACCCTCAGACAGGGGGCACTTTATACAAACTACATAGTCTCTCCTTGAAGTCACTTAGGGTGTATGACTTCCCTAAGTACTGCAGTAACCACGCCACTCCCGGTATATATGGCATCAATAGCAGCATTATGGAGGCTGTAGCTGCGGATCCAGCTAGTGTATGGGGGCTGTGGTCGCTGCTGGGTCTGGCTGAATCATGGGGGCTGTGGCTGTGGCCGCCGCTGGGTCTCCACCCGGATTGGACATTTGTTTTCTGCTCTGTCCTCACTGAATAAGGTAGACTTTATTTGCAGCTTATACAGAAAGCTAAACCGCTATACCAGGGTCCAATAAGGAGACTGTGGGTTGAGTTTGTTCCTTTATTGAACTTGATATATTGACAGGACAGGAATTAGCTACAGAAAACATGAATACATACCGGCAATGCAATCGCAAGATGAGAGGAAAAGATGAGATGCTTCCTGTATGCAGGCTGAAGGAAAATGGAGGAGAGTAGAGGAAATGGAGGCTGAGCTAACCATAATCCTTTGCAAAAGCTACCAGAATGCACTGCAAGCTACCAGAATGCACTGCAAAGCTTACCATAATGCACTGCGAAAGAAGGGAAAGATTCAGGCATCAAAGTGAAAGTAAAACAACATAAGACTGCGGTTATGACTCTGGTCACTAGAGGGAGCCAAAACACTGAAAACAATACAGTCTATGCACATTTAGAGCAAATATCAACAAGCAAATAATCAGGGATTATCAATTAGATGTCGGAGACAGAACACTTTCCCTCCCCTAGTGAACCTCAGCCAGGCCCTGCGTGTGTTACCGTTGCGAGCGGCTGCTCCGCAGACAGGGTCGATGCAGCTCCTCTAGATTTTTCCCATCGGGGGCCTCTTGCTTCCGCTCACCACAGAGCGTGGCTTGTGCTTCACTTCGCGCCCTTCTTCCAGGATCCACCCACGACGACATGCCACTTTCTTCCCACTCGCCGTGTGACACAACGATGGCGACGCGTTCACAATTTTCCAAAATCTCTGGCACACAGCACCCGGCAATGCCGGACTCCGAAATCCTGTTCTTGACACCAAATTGGAGTGCCCACCAGGGCCGTGGGTATACTCGGTACCGGGTCGGTTCTTAAAGGGATGTGTCACGGCAGCAGTGACCCAGTCCATGGCCCTGGGTGTCCAATGAAAAAATTATGATTAAAGTGGAAATAAAGTTTATAAGAGATGATTCGTGACGCCACCTATGGTACTCGGCTAGGGATGGCCAACGCTGCTTAAAGAGACCGCTGGGGCTGGTGGTGATGCAGCAGAGTTGGTACAGCTCTCCACAGGCAGAGCTTAGTTCCAGGGTACTTATATTGTTAAAGATGGTGATGATGGTTGTAGTGCAGGGTGAATGGCACAGTAAATATCTCTGAGGACACAGCAGGGTGCAGTTTCCACACTTTTACTCACGGTTTGAAGTGCAGGCTGGGGCACTAGTTACAGATGACAATGATCCAGGGAGCCTGGAAGCAACTTAGGATCCACTAAGCCAGATGAGTGTTGATGCCTCCTTACTGCACTGTCCTCTGAGGTCCTTGCTACCTAAAGCTATGCTCAGTCCTTTGTTCCTCATTGTTCTGAAGTACTTGCCCGTATGGCAGGCAGCTTGAGCCAATTGCAGGTGTCGCTCCTTTTTGGCGGCTCCGGGTTCTGGTCTGTTGCTGTGCCTTTGGATGTTTTTGCTGGGCCAGGACACCTGCAATCCCCTGCCCTCCGGATTTAGCTGCTGGGACTATTGTACCCGTCAGCCACAGACTCCGGCATCCGGCTTCTAGCTCTGTACTCTGGGATGAGCTTGGTCACAGCTGCACTCCTCAGGTTCTCTTTCACTTCTCTCTTTACTCAGACTCTGTCTCTCTCAGTTCCAGACACTAACTGACTTCCCCCTCCTCCAGGCCAGAACTAATAGAGAAGCTCCCCTGAAACTGGGTTTAGAGCTCCACCTTCTGGCCTGCAGTCAGGAAAAGTTTTGGATGTAAGTGTTACCTGGTCAGGGAAACCCTCCTTGCTTCCAGACATGTCATCACCCCCTGTGAGGGAGGCAATGCCACTGTGGCAACCGGACTCCTGGGGTGCCACACATACTCCCAGCCAAGGCCCATCTAGTGGGCATGGCCTTTCTCCGTACAATTTTTTGTGCAAGGTCGTGCCCCTTCTAGTGATGTGGATGTGCAGTGGACAACCCCTTCAATAAAATAGATTTTTATGGATCATCCCTTCTCCATTGCTTACTGTACTTTCTTAGATCTATAAATTTAGTCACAGACTATAAGTTTATATAAGGGGATGGGTCTGCAGATACTTTCGGTCACAAAAAATGCTAATGAACAACAAACTAATGTCTGTGGGTAAAAGATGCAATTTTGGTGGGAATTAAGCCTTAAATAGTGCTTCAAGGTTATCTCATAAACAGTACCTGGCTGCTGATCACCACTTTTTAAAGAGGTCTAAGAGATCCAGGAAATCAAGCCAGCTGTGGATAACAGCAAAATCGAGGAAAATTCAGTTTGCTTGAGCATAAAAGTACTGGAAAGCAACATTCACAGGGAACAGAGAAAAGTACATGATATTTTTAATGTTTGATTTTCCTTAACATCCTCAACTACAAATTATTTACAGAATGGAGCTCTAATCCAAGCTTTTACATACAATATGGCATGATTATATAATGCGGCGCAGGGTGGTAGCTGTAGGCGAGGTACTTGTCTTCCACATCCTGGCACACTAATTGAAAATGGGGGTCCTGGCTGAGTGTGTAGACTTTGCCTACGTGAGCACTATGCCCTTATAGAGAGGCTGCATTATGCAAGTGACTTTGGCTAGCTAGGACCAAATATTGAAAAGTTCAATGAGAGAGACCACCACTTGACAAGGAACTATCTTTTTCTGAACAATAACTTGGTGGGAATGTTGCGCCCCCAGGAGTATGGCTGCCACAGTGGCTTTGCCTTCCTCCAGGGAGGGTAATGCCAGGCTTGGAAGCAGTGAAGGGTCTCTCTCGCAGTTAACCTATACATGCAACACAGTTCTACTCCAGGCCAGCAGAGGGGACTCTGAACCGGATTTGAAGGGAGGAGTGCTCTCTGAGGGCCAAGAGGAAGGTGTGGTCAGTTAGTGTGAGGAGGTACACGTGTGCAGACGTGTGGAGAGAAGCTGGAGGTTGAGCTGAGGAAAGAGGGCTCCCTCACAGTGAGAGCGCATGAACTGGAGCCTGGTCTCCACAGGTGTACAGATACTAACGGTCCTGCAACAGACACCAGAGGAGTAGGAGGCTGTAAATGCCCTACCCCTATCTAAGACTTGGAGGCACAACAGCATGGAGTGAGCCAAGAGAGGAATAGCAGCTACAGCTGTCTGCCATACGAGGAGTGCTAGCAGAAGAGAATTAGGAGGAACTTCAGTCTAACTCAGTACTAGGAGTACTTCACTCAAATAAGCGCTAGGGAAGGAGACTGCACAGCCCATCTGCTGAGAGAGAATCCTGAGCTGCTTCCAGGCTAGCCTGCTCCAGTACCATCTGTAATCAGGACCCTGGTCTGCATTTATCAAGTAAAGGTACAGAAATTGCACCCCGCTGTGTCGTTGTCTGCTTCCTACCCTTCCGGCACTGCTACATCCCCGTGCCAACCACATCTACACTGCCCTGGGACTACAGATTCACCTGTGGGGAGCTTTTACATCTTTGCTGCACCATACCGTCAGTCCCAGTGGATCTGCATGCAGCGTCAGCTTAACCTCTCACTTGCCGAACACCACAGGTGGCGTCACGAACTATTCCATTAACTACATTCCACCATTCAAACTCCCCTATTAATTGGGCGCCCAGGGCCACGGACCGGGTCACTGCTGCTGTGACACATCTCGCTGACACCGGCCCGGTACCGAGTACCCCACAGCCCTGGGAGGGCGACCCAGGAATTATATACAACAGCAGGTGCTTAACTTCATGAACGTTTTTTATAACACATTTAACATCTTCATGCACATTTTCTCTATCCTTCCTCATTTAGTCCTCTGTATTCAACACCACCCAGCATGGCAATTCAGGAACTTTCCTTGTCCCCAACAACGGTACTACAGGCAGTGTTAGGACAGCACCGGCGCCCCTGCATGAGTCCCCTTCCCCCTTTCAGCAGGGACACCTGCGTGTTCACTCACCACTTCATGTTGCTTTAGTCCCCGCTGTCTCTGTCTCCTCCTAGGGCCTGCACACAGCAGGTTTCCTGGGAGAATGCTTAGAGGGCATGCATGCTCCTTACTTCTTAAAGTGGCCATGCTTGTGCTTCTGAAATTGTCCCCAGCCAATGGCTGGGAGACATTAGGTATATAAGGCACTAGTATCAGTGCGTTTCCTGTTACTTAGATTTAAGGTCCCTGTACCTGAGCTCTGAATCTGATTCTGTCTGTCCCGTTTACCTGACCCTGCCTGCCCTGTCTGCACCTGACCCAGTTCGACAAGTTGTACCTAAACCTGAACCCTTCCTACCAGTGCCTAGTCCTTTTCCTGATCCATCTGATCCAGTACCTGTGGCCATCCAGTGTCCCTGTATCTGTCATGTCTGTACCTGATTCTGTCTGCCCTGTCTGAACTAAGCCTGTCTGTTCCTGATCCTGTACCACTTCTACCAGCCGCACATCTTCCTGTGTTCCAGTTCTTGGCTCATCCTGCTTTCCTGCCCCTTTGGGGGTCAACTTCCACGAATCTGGGGTTTGTCCTTGAGTAGCACCTGGTGTCCACCTGGGTTCAAATCTAACCATACCATACAAGTGAAGAACCAGGTTTTCTCTTAGTTACACCGCCCAGGTTCTTCCCGGACCGTGGCGCAGTGGCATAGTGGTTCCACAACCAAGTGCGTAATACAGGGTGGGCCATTTATATGGATACACCTGGGTGGGCCACTTATAAAGTTGGATCCAAAATGCCCAACTTCAAAATGGCCGCCATGGTCACCACCCATCTTGAAAAGTTTCCCCCCATATACTAATGTGCCACAAACAGGAAGTTGATCTCACGAACCATTCCCATTTTAGTTAGGTATATCCATATAAATGGCCCACCCAGATGTATCCATATAAATGGCCCACCCTGTAGATTACTAAGGCCATGGGAGCCGCTGACTCTCCTACCCCTCCAGTCTCAGACCTGTACTACGAGATGACCCACGGACTGTTAACACATACCTGGAAGCTCTGAAATCAGCCCCCGCATCCGCAGCGGTTCAAGCTGCGGCAATCTTGGCAGTGATGCTTCAGGTCCTAGACCCCATCTGTCTGCACCACCTCATTTTGACGAGGATCCGAAGCAATGCTGAGGTTTTATCAACCAGTGCTCGCTGGACTTTAAACTGCTGGCCCATCAGTTTCCCTCTGATCAGGCAAAAGTAGCCTTTATAATGTGCCATCTTGGAGGAGATGCTCTCGCGTGGCCAAACTCTTGTGGGAAAGAAGAGATGCGATAATCTCAGAACTGCAGACCTTCAGAGAGGCGTTTTGCAATGTATTTGACGAACCAGGCTGAGTTACCTCTGTTGCCTCATCCCTCCTATGCCAGGCCAGTCTAAAGTAGGCCAAAACGCAGTCCGTGTTTCTATTGTAGAGAAACCGGTCATCTAATTCGCTCTTGTCCCAAGAAGCCAGCAAACTCCCAAGTCTAGAGCCATTAGTGAGGAGAGGTTACCCTGGAGAAGAGCAATTCCTCTCCACCACTGATCCTTACCGTATCTGTGATTTGTGAAGGTTCCCGATTCATTGAAACTCCATGTCTGCATTCCGGTGCGGCAGGGAACTTCATTCAGTAAGCAGAGGTAGATCACTACCAGATTCCTGTTAAACAACTCCGGAATCCATTATTGGTGTCATCTGTCAATGGGAGTCCCCTATAAAAAGGTGTTCAGGTGGTGACCGAGCAATTAGAACTCTGGATGGGAATGCTGCACACTGGGGAAAACCACCTTTTATGTGCTTCCTCGCCTGTTTCATCCGCTTCTCCTGAGACTTCCATGGCTCTGCATGCATAAACCCGTCCTTGACTGGAGATCTGGAGAGATGGTTTGTTGGGGATAGCCTTGTCATGAAAAGGGTCTTGTACCTGTATGACCGGTCTGACCGCCAGTGGTACCATGTTCCCTGTCGGGATTACCATCTGCCTACTGGTCATATGCTGATGTCTTCGACATAAAGGAGCAGAGACGCTTTATTTGACTGAACTTAGAGACACAAAACCACTGATGTAGAAAGGTCATGCACCCTTCCAGATACATAACTTAGATTTATAATATTATCCAATCAGGTTAAGGAAGGAGCGGGGATGGAGGAATAAGGTGGAGGAGCCAATAGAATTAGGAAGGGAAAGGATGGAGAACAAAAATTGGGAGGGGAGAAATGCAGAAAAAGTAATATTGACCAAATGTGTATCAGACAGGAAGTTAAGGTACCCATTAAAAATGGTACCTTTACAAAAAACAACTATAATTAAGTTGTTAATTTAAACTATGGGGTTGTTGTGTCCAAACAAAAGATCCATCGTGACTCCCTTTCTATAATCATCCTATAAAAGTGTCCCCTCCTCTTGTGTGGTTTGACTTTTTCAGTATCCATGAATTTGATCATTTTGATGTTTCCTCCATGGTACACATTAACATGTTTGGCCAGGGGTGTATCCCTTTCATTGTGGATGTCCCCCACATGTTCCCTGATTGCTTTTACAACATATAATTTACCACAGCAACAGATTGCTGTGTAAATGATTCCCTTAGTTTTACAGTTTAAAAAATCTTTCACCTGGAATCGTTTGCTGGTAGTATCTTTACTGAATTCTTTGCCCTTTAGAATAAATTCACACGCTACACAAGTGCCACATCTGAAACAGCCACTTGGCTTCTCAGGTAACCAAGTTTTGTTATTAGACGGTGGCTTAAAATGAATGTGTACCATCCGATCTCCCAAGGATTTACTTTTCCTATATGTAATTTGTGGAGAACCCCAATGATGTCCACAATGTCCCTATTCATCAGTTGTTTTATTGCAGGGCACTAATAGGCCTTCTCTCTTTTGTTTATGTGCATGATGGAAGGCCTCAGCACACCCGATCAGGGTAACCTTTCATTATAAATCTTTGTCTCAAGTCATCCGACTTGATTCTGAAATCTTTTATTTCTGAACAATTGCGTCGTAGTTTAAGATATTGACCTTTGGGGATGCTTTTTTTCTGTGAGTGGGGGTGATGGCTTTACAATCTCAATAGCAAATTGGTGTTAGTTGGTTTATGATATATAGGTGTGCTTAAAGCATCTCCCCTCCCCGACTTTGTGATTACAATATCAAGGAACGATAGAGTCCTTGTTTCAATCACATGGGTGAAACGGAGACCGATCTCTGGATTGCCCATGGCTGAGCTCCTGAGCTGGTGGTAAGTTTTACCATTGAAGGTAAAATAATTATTTCCTAGTACAGAGTCCAGGAGGCTCAACACCAATTCGCTATGTTGCACAAATTGACAACCCCTAGTGTTGTGAGTTCATTTTCCCCTTCGTCACTGAGGTCTGGTGAACTCCCTATTCTGGTGAAGGAAGGTAATGAGCCTGATTATCAGGCACCTGAGCCTGATGAGGATGACTGGCTGAGTGGAGTCACGGACTGGATATAAGGCTGCCGACGCCCTTCTGCCCTGCGGGTGATTTCTCTGTGGACTTCTAGGACACCAGTCTGATTCCTGCTCCTCTAAGCTAAGTTTTTCTGCTTTGCCTGTTTGCATTAGTGTTTTGTGTTTGTTTTCCTTGCTTTTCTGGATTCTGCCATTCCCTGCTGGGGTGAGCTGAATCTCCTTTTGCCTTTAGCTCTGTCTTCAGAATATTCCTGAGTACTGACATAGCTTTTTTGAAGCCTAGCGTCTTCAGGGCCTTTTTCACTGTCAGTCTGTTGGCTCTTATTTTCATAGGGTTTTTCACGGATTGCAGACAGCAGCCTTCCTGTCCTTTTCTATCTAGCTAGATTGGGCCCCGTCTTTGCTTAGTCTATCTTTTTGCCTGTGTTAGTGTTTTCATCTTGCTTCACCGTCATTATATGTTGGGGGCTGCCTATTGCTTTGGGGTTTGCTCTGGGGCAGTTTAGTTTTCTCCTTTCTTTCTTTAGGCCTAGTTATTTCTCCGGCTGTGATCGAGGGGTCTAGGGCATCGTAGGAACCCCCCCATGGCTACTGCTAGTTGTGTTGATAGATTCAGGGGTCTGCAATCCGAAAGCTGCCAACTTCTCTGGTTTTCTGGACTTAGCTAGCATTTCTGTTTTTGCCTCCTACGGTGACTCAATCATAACACCCTAGCTCCTAAGAAATGCTTAATGCCCCGAATACCTGAGTCATGCGGTGAAGATTAAT
Source organism: Dendrobates tinctorius (assembly GCF_039654945.1). NCBI lineage: Eukaryota > Metazoa > Chordata > Amphibia > Anura > Dendrobatidae > Dendrobates > Dendrobates tinctorius. The sequence goes on from NW_027361812.1 coordinate 15,546,055, forward strand.
AAAGTGCCTCTATAGCAATGCTAGCCAGCATGATCTAAGTATTCAGTTATTCTCTTTATATTCTTCTTTTTTGCTCGTGGTTCCCTTATTTTATTTTAATTTGTCTGTCTCTTTTGTGTTTTTTTAGTTGTTTACATCTGTGGAATGTACATGCGCATGCTTTGGAGAAGCCCCTTCATCAACCATCCAGTTTTGTGTGTGGAATATGGGACACTTCTACATCACCTTTTTTCATCTTATTTTTTATTTTTTCTATTCCTGCATTTTCTTCATTTTTTTATACATGTGTTGTTATTTTCTGTGTTTTTCCTTTCTTTTTATTATTAATATATATTATTTCTTTTATATCTTCCCTTTGGTTTTCCATCGTGGTTGTATATATTATTTTTCCTTATTTTTGGTTCAGAATACTAAGTTACGGTGTGTCTCTAACTATTCCCAAGAAATACTATGGAGGTTCCACATCAATGCTAAATACCAGGCCGTACTATTTAATCTATATACACTAGATATTTCCCTTTTGCTTCCGATTTGTGCTGCAGTGTAGAGAGCATTGTTAAGATGGCAGCCTCCATATGGGCTTCTCAAAAATGGCCGCCGCTGTGCGCATGCCCGGTGCGTCTGCACTCTTGCCCATCCCATCTGGCCTCTGTACTATTAGTGCGCAGGTCTGTGACGTCACGGGAATTTTCCCGGACCTGCGCACTGGAGGGACGCCTGCATGTGATGGTGCTTCCGGGTGCAGTTTCGCACTGCGCATGCGCCGCTTTGGGCACCACGGTAATTAGTCTGTATATAAAAAGGACAGACTTACTACACTAACTATCCCTGTTGATAAAGCATCCCGCGAAACGCGCGTCCAGGGTTTTCTTAGGGGATCTGTCAGCACTGTTGCTTATGTAGATGGGTAAGTGTGCCTAATCGGTTTGATTAATCCTTTTGCACTATGCACTATGCACCTTATGTTCACCCTCCCAGGGTCACTGCTTTTACCCTGGCAATATTATGTGGGTGATTGGGTCATCATTTATATAACTTTAGGCTTTTGGCACTAGCTTCCCCATGACAAATCTCCTAATGATTACTTGTGTGGAATCTTTCCTTGTTGTGTTTATTGTGTTGTATACATGTCTAACTTAATAATAAAATCTAAATTTAATTTTTTATGTTATTGAAGTCAGCACTCCATTTTTCTTATGTAAATTCTATATTGCGGAGTTTCTTCTTTTGATAGCTTTATTTAAGTGTTTCATATACAGCTATGAGATTAGTTGTGATTTATATAGCTGTGGGTTTTTTTTGAGTATCAGCTAATATTGTCATTTTCTGTGTTTTTCACAGCTAACGATACCAGACGCATGGATTTTAGAGCTCGCGACACATCGTGGCTCTCTCAGATTAATGAGGTTTTCAAGGATGATTCCACTGTGTTTTTAAATACTAATTTAAGGGATAATCAGGAGCAGGTACAAAAACTGAAAAACTTGTTGCATAGAAGGATGAGACTATGGTGGAATAAGGCTTTTTTAGAAAAATATATGATTAAAGGCCTTATACCTATGGGACTTCGAGTTCAGGTGTTTCCCTCATTTGAGGTTGAAGATGATTGGTTTAAATCTGCATGGGAAGCATTTGCCAATAAATGTTCTCTTGGCTTTATGGAATTATTGGTCAAACACAATACTCAGTCATTGGCCAAACTTGAAAAAGAAATAGATGAGATACAACCTGGCCTAAAAAATGAACTAATGGGTCAAACTTTGGATCAGTTTAATACTGATCTTGAGACTGATTTTACCAAATGGGAACGGGAAATCCGTGACATCAAAACAAAAAAATTTCATAGAGATATATTGGATTTTCAAAATAATAAGGTATATAGATGGAAATCCAAGAAAAATGGCCCATTCTCCATTCCTGTACATAAAGCTGCTAGATCAGGCTCGATCTCTTCAATTACCTCTGGTGATGAATCTGAACGTGAGAGCGCCAGAGGAAGATTTGTTCCAAAAGGCAAACCGAACTTCCAGTTTAGACAAACGAAAGGTGAATGGAGAAATAAACGGAAGTCGACTTCATCACCAAAAAATGACGGCCCTAAACGTAAATCGAACGTTTTAGAGGTGATAAATCTTTCCCAACACACTTTATCCTATGAGCAACATCAGGTGCTCAGTTTGGGATTAACATTTGTACCAAATAACCCGTTTGATTTTTTTACAGCCATGAAGGACCTCCAGTTATTCTCGCGCAAATTAATCCTCAAGAAATTACACGCTAAATCTGTTGATAATTTTGGTCTGACTACACCAGAGGAACGTGAGGCATTGGCTACACTTGAGGAATTGCTACAAGAGCAACACCAAGAAAATACAGGTATGTTCCCCACAGCAGTTTTATCTAAGCCAAAAACATTCCCCCCTTTGTCCATCTGCCCGCAAGTTGAGATATTCACCAAATTAGTGTTGGAAGACTTTAAGAGGTTACCAAGATATATCAGAAATGATAACATCACAGCATTACATCGTAGAGCATTGGAGGAGTTGCGACAGATGGATGATGTAGTCATCAAGGCTGCAGATAAAGGGGGCAATGTAGTTATATGGCCTGTGGGGAAATACGAAAAGGAGGCCTTTCGCCAATTAAACAATAAGGATACCTATATGAGGTTATCCTTTAACCCAATAACATCACACATGCATGAATTACAATTGATTCTTCAGAAAGCATTTGATAAGGGGATTATTCCAAAGAATGTATTGGAGGGTCTCTTTATAACCTGCCCCAAGATTCCTACTTTTTATTTGTTGCCAAAAGTACATAAAGATCTTAACAATCCTCCTGGCCGTCCCATAGTCTCTGGGATTGATGGTTTGTGTGACCCTATCTGCAGATTTGTGGACTTCTACCTGAAGACATTGGTGGAGGAGCTACCGTCTTATATTAGAGATACTTCGGATGTTTTGACTAAAATTGAAGGAATATCACTTGAATCTGATATGTGGTTGGTGGCGGCTGACATTGAATCACTATATACCTGCATCTCCCACTCTGATGGATTGGAGGCGGTCCGCTTTTTCCTGGGATTGACCAACTGGGACAGTCAGTTGTGCAACTTGGTTGTAGAACTTCTTGAATTTATTTTGACCCACAACTTATTTGTTTTTAAGGATAAATTCTATGTGCAGAAGCGGGGTACTGCCATGGGGGCGGCCTGTGCCCCGGCGTATGCCAATTTATTTCTTGGCTATTGGGAACATAACATCTTCCGGGATGGGGGGGCTCAGGCCGTTCGCCATGTGCAGTATTGGCTCCACTACATAGATGATTTGTTTATAATTTGGCAGGGCCCTCTGGGGGAGTTGAACTCTTTTATGGAGAGTTTAAACTCCAACTCCTTGAATATTAAATTGACATTTAAAGCCAGTCAGAATCGGCTTGAATTCCTGGATGTTTCCTTGGAGGTTGGCCCTAATGGAAACATTGAGACTGATGTGTACCGTAAGGAGACCTCTGTCAACTCTCTCCTGCATGCAACATCTGCACATACTAGATGCACGGTGGGGGCTGTCCCAATTGGTCAGTTTCTTAGGTTGAGGCGGATTTGCTCCACCGATGAGAAGTTTGAGAGGCAGGCAGTGGACTTAAAGAATCGTTTTAAGTGTCGGGGCTACAGCAACCGCAGTATCAAAAAGGGCTACTTGCGAGCTCGGAAAAGTACAAGGCAGGAATTACTTTTCTTCAAGAAGGCAAAAAGTAAAAATCAGGAAGTCCGTTTTATCTCGACACACAATTGCTTTTGGAGGGAGGTCCAGAATATTCTTGGCAGACATTGGTCTGTTTTAAAAACTGATCCATCACTTAAATTGCATCTCCCAGATAGACCAATGGTGACGGCCAGGAGAGGTAGGAATCTTGGGGACCTTTTGGTACATAGCCACTATGTGGCAAAAGTGCCCAATCCTCTTGTTCCTTCTGGTAGTAGGCCTCGTAGAGGGTTTTTCCCTTGTGGAGAATGCGTGGCCTGTGCTAATATGATTAGGAGTACGCACTTTAGCTCTTCTGATGGCCAAAGGGAATTTGAGATCAAAGAATATCTTTCCTGTAGTTCAACGTATGTTATTTATTATGCCACTTGCTTGTGCAAGAAAATTTATGTTGGTTTAACTTCTCGCCAACTACGTATAAGGACTAGAGAGCATGTGCGTGATATCAGTAATGCACATAAAATTGAGGATCTTTCGTTATTAAAAACTTTGCCGAGACACTTCAGGATCCATCATGGCTGCAATGCTTAGGCTACGTGCACACGTTGCGGATTATCCAGCGTTTTTTTCCGCACCAAAAACCGCATGTGCTGGCAGAAACCGCGGTGCAGTTTTGCTGCGGTTTTGCTGCGGAAAACATGCGGTTTTTGCTGCGTTTTTGAAATCTGGAATTGTCTGCGTTTTTACAGCATCACATGTCAATAAAGTTTAGACTTGTTTGAACAAAAAAAAAAAAGGATAATTTCCTGGTCCAACCCTTTTGTTTGCAATTTTGCTTTGCACTGTACTCACACACACACACACGTACTCACACATGTACTTAGAAACACGTACTTCACATGCACTCACACACACACACACGTACGCACGTACTCACACACGTACTTCACATGCACTCACACACACACACGTACGCACGTACTCACACACGTACTTCACATGCACTCACACACACGTACTTACACACGTACTTCACATGCACTCACACACACACACGTACGCACGTACTCACACACGTACTTCACATGCACTCACACACACGTACTTACACACGTACTTCACATGCACTCACACACATGCACTCACACACACACACGTACTCACACATGTACTTCACAAGCACTCACACACACACGTACGCACGTACTCACACACGTACTTCACATGCACTCACACACACGTACTTACACACGTACTTCACATGCACTCACACACACACACGTACGCACGTACTCACACACATACTTCACATGCACTCACACACACGTACTTACACACGTACTTCACATGCACTCACACACGTGCACTCACACACACACACGTACTCACACATGTACTTCACAAGCACTCACACACACACGTACGCACACACGTACTTCACATGCACTCACACACACGTACTTACACACGTACTTCACATGCACACACACACGTACTTACACACGTACTTCACATGCACTCACACACACACGTACGCACGTACTCACACGTACTTCACATGCACTCACACACACACGTACTTCACATTCTCTCACACACACGTACTTACACACGTACTTCACATGCACTCACACACACACGTACTTACACACGTACTTCACATGCACTCACACACACGTACTTACACACGTACTTCACATGCACTCACACACACGTACTTCAAATGCAGTCACACACACGTACGCACGTACTCACACACGTACTTCACATGCACTCACACACACACGTACTTACACACGTACTTCACATGCACTCACACACACGTACTTACACACGTACTTCACATGCACTCACACACACACGTACTTCACATGCACTCACACACACACACGTACGCACGTACTCACACACGTACTTCACATGCACTCACACACACGTACTTACACACGTACTTCACATGCACTCACACACACGTACTTACACACGTACTCACACATGTACTTAGACACATCCCATAGTTTAAGGTTAATATGACGGTCTCTTTTGCTGTTGACGATCTAGGTTGTGGCACACACTCAACCAGGGAGAGCTGACACTGTGAGGAACCACCACCAATACATGGAGTGTCTCAGGGGCAATAAAAGTTGTGTGAGGCACTATGACTGCTGTAACTAGAAGGCCGGCTCAAGGAAGACACAAGTGTGTCTGACAAAAGAGTATGTGCATGATACAAGACAAGACCAAGTGTGGACACAGGGCAGCACGGTGGCTCAGTGGTTAGCGCTGCAGCCTTGCAGTCCTGGGTTCGAATCCCACCAAGGGCAACATCTGCAATGAGTTTGTATGTTCTCCCCGTGTTTGCGTGGGTTTCCTCCGGCTTCTACGGTTTCCTCCCACATTCCAAAGACATACTGATAGGTAATCTAGATTGTGAGCCCCATTGTGGACAGTGATAATAATGTGTGCAAACTGTAAGCTCTGTGGAATATGTTTCCGCTATCTAAAAATAAAGATTATTATTAAAGATTATTATTCTCGTCATTAAAGCTTAGGGTAACAACTGTGTAAATACTTAATGATGAGGACAGAGTGATACACATCAAGGTGGCACGCCTGGGTTCAGACAAGGGTTAGGTGGCATATGACTCCTGACATCTGGCAACGATCAACCGGTCCGGACATCATGATGTGAACATCATCTCCGGACATCAGGCCGCAGTCATCACTCTCCGGACCTGTGTCAGCCAACGCCAGACTACGTGCATCCGGCAGGCAAGCCAGGGTTCAAGGGTTCATTCAAGGAGGAGCGTCAGTTCAAGACATGGTCTAAGGCAGGATTCAACACAACGTCCTGAAGAGACACATGCCAGGGGCAGGTTTCTGGGCAAAGAGTAGAACATAGGCAGTAACAGGTGGGTACGGACAACACGTAAGGTTTCAACGCAGCTCATACAGATCAGAACACAACAGAGATTAAAGGTAGCAATAATCGAAAAAGCCTTCTGATAAAGAAGCACAAAAAGCACAGTGCAAGAAACAGTGTGGGTGCAAGAAAGCATGGAAAACCCGGCTGAGGCACAGAGAGGAGGGCACGGTTACAACCAGGCGCATGCAAGGGTCACACAGCGACAATGTATGGCTAAGGTACAGAAGACGCATGCAAGACGTCACGGCAAAGCTTGTTCCAAAAGGTGACAGTGAAAATGCACGTGCCTTCAAAAACATACACAAAAAAGTACACAAGGAACACAGGCAAGGTACAAGAGCTAGGGAACGTAACCTGAAGAACAGGGCGGAGTCTACGACAAATAATCATAACGTAAGGTAGAGCATAGAGACTGAAAAAGACAGATCATAGGAAGGAGCAAGAAGGACAACAAAATAATTTTGGAAACGTATAAATTTATTTATGGATAAATACCATTTGACAAACATGTCAACCTCTTTTTTTTCAATTTGAAAAAACATTGTGGACACAAATGAGTCCATTTCAGAACAACAGAACAAAAACTGATAAAACAAAAAGATAACTTTAATTTAAGTTGTAGTACTGGGGGTAATAGCCATACCCAGGCCTGCAATCTGATGTGGAGTCTCCCGCTGCCTGCAACTGCTGGGTGAAGCTGTGGTGTTCACTGTCTTGGCGCACAGGGGCTGGAGGTTGCGGGCCTTGTTGTCTGGCCCTGAATAGGCCAAAAAGCCCCGTCCAAATCTGTTCATAGTTGAAGATCGGAGCAGGGTCCTTTAGAGCCGTTAGGGACATCTGGACCACACTCATGAAAATTGACTGCCTGTCCGGTGGCAATGATCGAGTTTGGCTTGCAATTTGCAGCGCAAAGAAATCATACTGGTCCTCTGAAGTGGATTTTTTAATTAACGCCAGAGTATCCGTCGCTGCCTTGACAGTAGGATCTTCATTTTTTTTTTTTGTTTTTTTTTTTGTCGGCTCTCCTGCCACCGGACAGGCAGGTCGGTGTTGAACAACAGGTTCTGCCGAACCAGATGTTCCTGCAGCTGGTGTTGCAGATGTTCCATCAGATGCAGAGCATGTGGCAACGGCAGAAGGTGGTTCGACACTTGGTGAACAGATCTCCCCAGCTCCAGAGGATCCTGCTCCATCTTCGGACTTTTGTTCGGTCTGTTTAGACGGTTCAATGTTCCCTTGAGTGCTGGAAAGAAAAAAAATAAAACATTAGTATGGTATGTAGCCTTGCGGCATAGAAGCTACACTTTGGACACAGCCAACATCCCACTCATCGAAAAGTGCTGCTACCTTTTTCTTGCACCATGGTGATAAAGCCTGTTTTCAATAAAGACATGACAAATAACATGATGCTATAATTTGACGTTTAAACTTAGCTTGCGTAGCAAGAATGCCTACGCAAGCTAGCTAGACATGCTGCGTTGTACAATAAACGTGCAACATGTCGTGTTAGGTAGTCCTCATCCCTACATCTTTGAACGCATAGTGTTGAAAGCATTTACGGAAATACACTCCTGTAACATCTGTATCCTGGCAATTGAACGATGTAACATGACGCAGCGTTAATTACGCAACGCACCCAATTTTTACTATACACATGGCTAAACACATTACAAGTTTTTTTGGGGCTTTTTCAAAAAAATACCTCCGCACATTCCTGCTTGATATCACAAACTGGAGTTCTTCAAAAAAGGGAAAGTGCTTCTTGCTTGGCGATGATCCACTTTTGGAACAGTTAACCAGAAACTTGTTAAAACGGTCCCTTACCGACCGCCAACGCTGCTTAAGATCTTTCTCTACAGAACAAACAAAAAGAAAAACTTGAGTACATTTTCGAATATATATAATATTAGACATCATAAAAAGTTTGCAAATTACCAATTTGAGACTGTACGGCATTCGTGAATTGATCCCAGTCGGAAAACATCTGGCGGCAAATTTTTGTCCAGCACAGGTCCCTATAATATCGGTCCTTGTAGGTCTCCTCTGCCTGGTCCCAGACAGCTGGATAGTCCCGGACCTAAAATGTATAGACAGTAATGTGTTAACATGCTGTAACCAACACAAAATGGTTGATATTTTAAATTTAGGGAATATACCGCCATCAGAGGATTAGCTACAGCATTCTGCCATGCTCTAGATATGCCACCGATGTTTGCATATGGATCTTGACCCCCCCCCGCATGTACATATGAGTCCGCCTCTGCCAAAGAAAGTCCACATCTATAAGATGCGGAAATACTTTGGCCTAGCTACTCTCTTCCCACTACCATGTAGCGGCGACAATAGGGCTTAATGTCACCTTTTCTGATAGGTGACATTAGGCACGGTTAAGAATGGATAAGCGTCAATAAGACGCAGATCCATTTTAAATCCTAAACTGTTCAAAAGCAAATAACCCCAACATTAATAAAAATAATTGTAAGGAAAAAAAAAAAGGGAGGGCCAGAAAAAAAAGAAAAAACATGCAGGACGATATTTACAACCTGGGAAGGGGTTAATATCCAAGTCCCCTTTCCCAGGCTACGAATATGAGCCCGCAGCTGTCTGCGTAGCCTCTCTGGCTCCAAAAAAAAGGGAGACCCCCAAAAAGAAAATGACGTGGGGGTCCCCCATATTTTGGGCCCAGAAAGGCTAAGCAGACAACTGCGGGCTGATATTTACAACCTGGGAAGGGGTTAATATCCAAGTCCCCTTTCCCAGGCTACGAATATGAGCCCGCAGCTGTCTGCGTAGCCTCTCTGGCTCCAAAAAAAAGGGAGACCCCCAAAAAGAAAATGACGTGGGGGTCCCCCATATTTTGGCCCAGAAAGGCTAAGCAGACAACTGTGGGCTGATATTTACAACCTGGGAAGGGGTTAATATCCAAGTCCCCTTTCCCAGGCTACGAATATGAGCCCGCAGCTGTCTGCGTAGCCTCTCTGGCTCCAAAAAAAAGGGAGACCCCCAAAAAGAAAATGACGTGGGGGTCCCCCATATTTTGGGCCCAGAAAGGCTAAGCAGACAACTGTGGGCTGATATTTACAACCTGGGAAGGGGTTAATATCCAAGTCCCCTTTCCCAGGCTACGAATATGAGCCCGCAGCTGTCTGCGTAGCCTCTCTGGCTCCAAAAAAAAGGGAGACCCCCCAAAAAGAAAATGACGTGGGGGTCCCCCATATTTTGGGCCCAGAAAGGCTAAGCAGACAACTGCGGGCTCATATTCATAGCCTAGGAAGGGGTCATGGATATTGCCCCCCCCCGGCTACAAATATGAGGCCGCAGACGCCCCAGAAATGGCGCATCTATAAGTTGCGCCAATTCCGGCACTTAGCCCCTCTCTTCCCACTCCCGCACCGCGGCGGCGGGATGTGGGGTAATAAAGGGGTTAATGCCACCTTTGATTGACAGGTGTCATTAACCCCGGTTAATAATGGAGAAGCGTCAATAAGACGCCGATCCATTATTAAGCCCATAGAGAAAGTTTGAAAAAGACACATTTTAAAAATTTTTTTTAATGAAATAAAACACAGTTTTTTTTGACCAAAAATTTATTTTGCGCGCAATCCTATGCGACGCCCTCGATCAACCTAGAGAAAAAATAAAACAACAAACCAATTCTATACCTACCGTTCCGTCGCAGTCCATAAAACGAGTGTCCCACGACGATCTGACATGGAGAACAGTCACATCAGGTGATGTGACCATTCTCCATGGCTGCAGAAACACACTGCCAGGAGCTCAGCTCCTGTAGTGTGTTACTCCGCATGTGCCCAGAGTTTACCTGAGTTCAGTGACTCAGGTAACCTCCTTTACGGCACTGCTGCGTGGGAAAGGTCAAACGCAGCAGAAGAGCCGTAAAGCGAGGTCCCGGAGCGGCCGAACACCGGAAAACTCGGCGATACACTGCAGGAGCACCGCAATGGCTTCGGGGAACAACATGTGCTGTATGGTGAGTATGTAATGTATGTTTTATGTTTGTATGTCATGTCTTTGTGTAATATTACATGTATTGTATTTTTTTTTTTTTACATGCACAATTGTGCTCGGTCACCGCAGGGACTACTCTCCCATCCTATAGCCGGATGGGGGTAGCAGGCCCATACGGCGACTGAGCACAATTGTGGGGCTACTGTCGCATGGGGACTGACGCACACAGGCTGACGCACACAGACTGACGCACACAGACAGACACACAAACATACATACATGCATACATACCAAATCGATCAGACGTCCCACATCGATCCCCATGCGACGGTAGCATTCCATGACAGCGACTTCCTGCTTTTTCCCTACACTACACTCCGCCCACACACTTCCTCCCGCCTGACATCACTTCCCTATGCAGCGGTTTTGACACCCAAATCCGCAGCAAAAACCGCACATATGCCGAATTTGCTGCGGATTGTAAAGACTCTATACAAGTCTATGGGTGCAGAACCGCTGCGGAATCGCAGAAATAATTGACATGCTGCGGATTGTATTCCGCAGCGAAACCGCGCGGTTTTTACCGCACCATGTGCACAGCGGTTTCGTTTTACCATTAACTTTAATGGCACTGTACCTTGTTGCGGAAACCGCAGCGGTTCCGCAGGGTTAAAACCGCTGCGGAATCGCGGGTAAAACCGCAGCGTGTGCACATAGCCTAAGGGTCTAAAAGTCAGGGCTATTGATTGTGTACGTGCAGTGGCGGATTATAATGAGGTCAATCTGGGCGGTAGCCCAGGGCCCAGTGGTGTGGGGGGGCCCAGCAGCCCAGGGAAGATTGCCCCATTATAATCCGCCACCATAGCGCCACCCCCCCCCATGTACTGACTCTTTCCTGCCCCTCTCAGACCCACCGGCCACCGCAGCGCCAGCCCCTCACTGATAAATCCCTGCTCTGTGCGCACAGGACCTGTGATGAGGTCACAGGAGGGGAGGAGTCAGGGGTTACATGATCAGGGGTTTTAGTCAGAGGCCCCTGATCATGTGACCCCTGACTCCTCCCCTCCTGTGACCTCATGACAGGTCCTGTGCACACAGCCATCAATGTATTGCATGCGGGACTCTGCTGTACTCGTTGTAATGGTGCTGGATGAGGGAAGTATGTGTGGGGTCAGGAGGGGTTTACAGGATGGATGTAGCTGCGTGTGTGTGCGAGGTGTACGGAGCAGAGCTGCGAATGTGCGAGGTGAATGGAGTGGAGCCGTGTGTGCACGAGGTGTACGGAGTGGAGCTGCGAATGTGCGAGGTGTACAGAGTGGAGCCGCGAATGTGCGAGGTGTACAGAGCGGAGCAGCGTGTGTACGAGGTATACAGAGCGGAGCCGTGTGTGTACGAGGTGTGTGGAGCGGAGCCGTGTGTGTACGAGGTGTACGGAGCGGAGCCGTGTGTGTACGAGGTGTACGGAGCGGAGCCGTGCACGCGAGGCTTACGAGTTGTACGGAGCAGAGCCCTGCGTGTACAGAGCTGAGCTGTGCGTGTGTGAGGTGTACGGAGTGGAGCCGCGTGTGTGTACGAGGTATACGGAGTGGAGCTGCATGTGTGTACGGAGTGAAGCCGCATGTGTGTACGAGGTGTACGGAACGGAGCCCTGTGTACAGAGCTGAGCTGCACGTGTGGAGGTGTACGGAGCGGAGCCGCATGTGTGTACGGAGCTAACCCGCGTGTGTGTACGAGGTGTACGGAGCGAAGCCGCGTGTGTGTACGAGGTGTGCAGAACGGAGCACTGTGTGCACAGAGCAGAGCAGCACGTATGCGAGGTGTACGGAGCAGAGCCGCGTGTGTGTACGAGGTGTACAGAGGGGAGCCGCATGTGTGTACGGAGCGAAGCCGCGTGTGTGTACGAGGTGTACGGAATGGAGCCTTGTGTGTACAGAGCTGAGCTGCACGTGTGCAAGGTGTACGGAGCGGGGCTGCACGTGTGCGAGGTGTACGGAGCGGAGCCATGTGTGTTACGAGGTGTATGGAGCGGAGCCGTGTGTGTTCGAGGTGTACGGAGCGGAGCCGCGTGTGTGTACGAGGGGTACGGAGCGAAGTCGCATGTGTGTACGAGGGGTACGGAGCGAAGTCGCGTGTGTGTACGGAGCGGAGGCGCATATGTACGAGGTGTACGGAACAGAGCCCTGTGTGTAGAAAGTGTACAAAGCTGAGCCATGTGTTTACGGAGCGGAGACGCGTGTACGAGGTGTATGGAGCAAAGCCGCATGTGTATAAGGTTTACAGAGCAGAGCCATGTGTGTACAAGGTGTACAGAGCGTGGCCGCGTGTGTATACGGTGTACGGAGCAGAGCCGCATGTGTACGAGGCATACAAAGCAGAACAGTGTGTGAATGAGGTGTGCGGAGCCATGCGTGTACAAGGTGTATGATGGGGAGCATTCATACCTCCTAACCGTCCCAGATTTTGAGTGACTGCCCCGACCGGGAGCTTACATTTCCCGCGGACACAGGAGTATACGGCGGAGCCCCGAGGAGCACTAGAAAACTCGCATGTGACATTCCATCGGAAGTGACGTGCTGGAAGCTGACCAGAGGAGATTGTTATGAAACCATGGAGGCACTTCAGGGAATGCTTCAGATCATCACCATATCCTCCTCCGACAGCGGGATCACCTTGGACTCGGGGATGTCGGCCATGTGAGTGGATCATAATATGTCCTGCACCAGGAGGCTCAGGTGGGCACTACAATGTGAGCTGGGCTGGTATAGTATCTTTATAGAATCATTCTTTCCCCTCTTTCCTTGTCTTTCTTTCACTTTCTGTTATTTCTTTCCCCTCTTTGTTTCTCTCTCCCTTTCTGTTCTTTCTTTCCCATTTCTTTCTTTTTTCTCTCTTTCTTCTTTCACCTTTCTCTCTTTGTTCCTTCTTTCCCCTCTTTCTTTCTCTCTCCCTCGCTGTTCTTTCTTTCCCCTTTCTTTTTTTCTCTCTCTGCTCTTTCTTTCTCCTCTTTCTTTCTCTCTCCCTCTCTGTTCTTTCTTTCTTCTCTTTCTTTTTTCTCTCTCTGTTCTTTTTGTCTGTCCCCTCTTTCTTGCTCTCTGTTCTTTTTTCCTTTCTCTCTTTCTTCTTTCTCCTTTTTTTCTCTCTTTTTCTTTTTTCTCTCTCTCTGTTGTTTCTTTCTTTTCCTCAGTACCAGTCAATGTGCCCACAGTACCATCCACTGTGCCCATAATGCCAGCCACTGTGCCCTCAGTACCAGTCAGTGTGATCTGCAGTGCTAAATGGGTGTGGTTGGGGCATGGACATGGGTGTGACTAGTTGTGAAATGGGTGTGGTTGGGCGCCCGGTAACCAATCATCATAGTGGCTGTCATCTGTTTCCATCAACTTTGTTATATGTGGGCAGTGGGCACCTCTAGTAAGGTGGGCACGAGATGGCGGGTCTTGTCGCCTCTGCCTCACACATAAGTTACTATGAGGTGTACTTTATTCCTGCCACATTTCTTTCTTGGCCTACTGAGAGAAATGTTTTGACCAGTTGAAAGTTATACAACCTGAGTTGTATTACGCTTACTCCGATCCCTATATAAACCCTGCCCCTCCGACCGCCATCCACTTTCCCATGCTCTTGTTCCAATCCTGGGGTCTTTTTTGTCCCCCCTTGGTCCTCCACACGCTGAACATCTGGGACATGACTAACATTGCGCATTGTGCGCTTGTTTGTCGCCAGATGCAGCGTCGTGTCCAGTGTGTGAGGAGATGGCGACTTGTCTGTGGTGCTAACCTCTCTGCTGCCATGTTGGGCACAGCCTGTGACGAGGAGCGTCTCTTCCTGTGTATCCGGCCACAGGCTGCACATTGGAGGCTGCTTCTTCTATCTGGGGAAGTTCATGAAGCAGAAGCCTCTGTGTGACTCATGTGAAGTAACTTGTCTGACAGGTCATGGGTCCAGGTCAGCAGATGGTTGCAGACTATGAGCTGGTTTCGATGTTAGGTACAGGTGAGTCAGGACTAGAGGTTGGGTGGAAGCCTTTCAGTTTTTGTAAGGCCTCGTGCACGCGCTGAGTATTTGGTGAGTTTTTACCAAAGTATTTATAAGGCCTCGTGCACATGCTGAGTATTTGGTGAGGTTTTAGCTCAGTATTTATAAGGCCTCGTGCACATGCTGAGTATTTGGTGAGGTTTTACCTCAGTGTTTATAAGGCCTTGTGCACACGCTGAGTATTTGTTGAGTTTTTCCACTCAGTATTTGTAAGGCCTCATGGACACACTGAGCATTTGGTGTTTTTTACCTCAGTATTTGTGAGGCCTCGTGCACACGTTGCGTATTTGCAGAGTTTTTTTTACCTCAGTATTTAACCCCTTCCCGCCCCTTGACGCACCGTTTGCGTCATGAAAACTAGTGACTTCCCGACCCCGTCACATGATCGGGGGGCCCACAGAGTCTGAACAGCCCGGGGCCCTGACTACCCTTAATCCACCCCTGTGTACATGGGGGGATCAGGGGTGGTGATCTGAAACGGTTCTTGGCACAAAAGGAATGTCAGTGGATTGTCACCTTGGACTCGATGACCCCGAATGGTCTCAATGAGAAGCTTAGCTTCTCGCCGTTTTTGCGTTAAAAGTATTCAGTTATTCTCTTTATATTCTTCTTTTTTGCTCATGGTTCCCTTATTTTATTTTAATTTGTCTGTCTCTTTTGTGTTTTTTTAGTTGTTTACATCTGTGGAATGTACATGCGCATGCTTTGGAGAAGCCCCTTCATCAACCATCCAGTTTTGTGTGTGGAATATGGGACACTTCTACATCACCTTTTTTCATCTTATTTTTTATTTTTTCTATTCCTGCATTTTCTTCATTTTTTTATACATGTGTTGTTATTTTCTGTGTTTTTCCTTTCTTTTTATTATTAATATATATTATTTCTTTTATATCTTCCCTTTGGTTTTCCATCGTGGTTGTATATATTATTTTTCCTTATTTTTGGTTCAGAATACTAAGTTACGGTGTGTCTCTAACTATTCCCAAGAAATACTATGGAGGTTCCACATCAATGCTAAATACCAGGCCGTACTATTTAATCTATATACACTAGATATTTCCCTTTTGCTTCCGATTTGTGCTGCAGTGTAGAGAGCATTGTTAAGATGGCAGCCTCCATATGGGCTTCTCAAAAATGGCCACCGCTGTGCGCATGCCCGGTGCGTCTGCACTCTTGCCCATCCCATCTGGCCTCTGTACTATTAGTGCGCAGGTCTGTGACGTCACGGGAATTTTCCCGGACCTGCGCACTGGAGGGACGCCTGCATGTGATGGTGCTTCCGGGTGCAGTTTCGCACTGCGCATGCGCCGCTTTGGGCACCACGGTAATTAGTCTGTATATAAAAAGGACAGACTTACTACACTAACTATCCCTGTTGATAAAGCATCCCGCGAAACGCGCGTCCAGGGTTTTCTTAGGGGATCTGTCAGCACTGTTGCTTATGTAGATGGGTAAGTGTGCCTAATCGGTTTGATTAATCCTTTTGCACTATGCACTATGCACCTTATGTTCACCCTCCCAGGGTCACTGCTTTTACCCTGGCAATATTATGTGGGTGATTGGGTCATCATTTATATAACTTTAGGCTTTTGGCACTAACTTCCCCATGACAAATCTCCTAATGATTACTTGTGTGGAATCTTTCCTTGTTGTGTTTATTGTGTTGTATACATGTCTAACTTAATAATAAAATCTAAATTTAATTTTTTATGTTATTGAAGTCAGCACTCCATTTTTCTTATGTAAATTCTATATTGCGGAGTTTCTTCTTTTGATAGCTTTATTTAAGTGTTTCATATACAGCTATGAGATTAGTTGTGATTTATATAGCTGTGGTTTTTTTTGAGTATCAGCTAATATGATCTAAGGGTCAACAGGGACTCCACTCAAATTTTTGAAGGAGACCCATTGTGTCTCTGAAGTGGGAGGGGAATGTGTCCACAAATGGCCTCAATATGTGGTCAAGGTAGGTGCCCACATTGAGGCCCATGCTCTTGATCCAAGACTCCATGGGTCTCACCCTAAGAGGGGCATACCCTTTATGTAGTTTTGGTAAAGCATAAAAGGTAACCGTGACCAGGGGCTGAGGGAGGAGAAATGTGAAGGCTTCCTGACTATTCAGGCTATCTCCTTTGGCTTCAAGGAGGATCTTTTTTAGTTTATCCATGGAGACAGGTGTGGGGTTACCCCTAACTACATCATATGTCATGGGGTCCTGCAAGAAGGAGAGGAACGCATTCCTCCACTGCTGGACATCCATTACTACAATATTGCCTTCCCTGTAGGAGGACTTAATTGATGTATTTCTATCCAGAACATGCAAGGCCACCATTTGTTCTTTAGATAAGTTATGTTTCCATTGTACTGCATATTCTTAATCTCTTTTATATTCTCCGTAACCAGATTTTGAAAAATATCAATTGCCTACAAGTCCCCCCATGGTGGTGGCATCTTAGAGCTAGGGTTTTTAATGGAGATAAAGGGACCCTGTCCTAGGGATGGCATGCTGGCTCATCCAAATTAGCAGACAGCAGAACATCAGAAAGTAAATCATGCGGGATGTTGAGATCACTTCAGGTCTTCCTATTTTTTTGTGTGAAGAACTTGTGACATGTCATCATTCTAATAAAGAGATTAATGTTCTTAACACTATCAAAGACCCAGAAGTCCGTAGTAGGTATGAAAGATAGACACTTGCTTAGTACTGACATTTCTGTGTTGCTGATGGATCTCTGAGATAAATTCACCACCTGTAATTCTAGACCCTGTTGAAGGGGTTGCGAATCTGTATGGGATATGCTCTGTCTAAAAAAAGGACCTAGATGAGGATGAGGTATATCATTCTGCTCTAACAGAACCCCTATTCATGCCTCGGTGTCACCCCCTTAAAGTCTTTTGTAGGGTGTCAGAGTTAGATTGTTCAGTTTTGGTTGATGACTGATCAGTTTCCATTTCCCTTCAGAGTGGTCGCCTAAAAACTGTTAACTCTATTTGTTCCTGTCAATATTTGTTTAGGATGTCAAAGTTAGGTTTTTCCTCATTTAAGAAGAGTTGCATCAATCTCAGGGAGCTACCAGTGGCCTCCTTTTCCCAATTACTCATTAGTTGGGAGGTTCTGCGGCATAAGACTTGTAATAAAGTACTACATACCGTAAATCTCTTGGAACTATACCATTCTTTATATAATTACTAGCTGAAGAGCCCGGCGTTGCCTGGGCCTAGTAACCAACTGTGGTTAGTTATAACAAATTATGATTGTATTGCACATAAAAACATTTCACATCATATATTCAACACTACAGATTTGCAACACAAATTATCTAAACGATTACTCAAGTATTGATAGTATTTTATTTTCAACTCATTCAAGAGCCTTTTGATAAACAACATTTTTGGTTTTTCCTTTCGGTGCAAAGATGAACAGATTTTTGGCAGTTCCAACTCTTGAACAGATCACGTAAAGTTGACTATGAGAAAAGCATGGAGATTGCAAATCGATCCCTACTACTTAAATCGATCCCTACTACTTTCAAGGGCTGTCCCTGAGCATCGTTAATGGACATTGGAAATAGCAGTAGAACTGGAAACTGGAGGCGTTTAAAATCAAAAAACAAATCAGATGGAATGAGTGGAATTCTTGGAATGAAAATGTCCTCTCCTTTGGCACATCCTGTTTCTGAGCTGTGTATCTAACCCTATCCTGTGTGATGTCTGCTGAGCTGTGTACCTAATCCTCTCCTGTGTGATACTTTCTGCTGAACTGTGTATCTAATCCTATTGTGTTTTACTGACTGCTCAGCCGTGTATCTAATCCTATCCTGTGTGATACTGACTGCTGAGCAGTGTATCTAATCCTATCCTGTGTGATACCGTCTGCTGAGCCGTGTATCTAACCCTATCCTGTGTGATACTGACTGCTGAGCCGTGTACCTAATCCTATCCTGTGTGATACCTCCTGCTGAGCCGTGTATCTAACCCTAACCTGATCCTATCCTGTGTGATACTGACTGCTGAGCAGTGTATCTAATCCTAAACTGTGTGATACCGTCTGCTGAGCCGTGTATCTAATCCTATCCTGTGTGATACTGTGCAAACTGTAAAACGCTGTGGAATATGTTAGCGCTACATAAAAATAAAGATTATTATTATTATTATATTATACTGACTGCTGAGCCGTGTATCTAATCCTATTCTGTGTGATACTGTCTGCTGAGCTGTGTATCTAATCCTATCCTGTGTGATACTGTGAGCTGAGCTGTGTATCTAATCCTCTCCTGTGTGATAGTCTGCTGAGCCATGTATCTAATCCTATCCTGTGTGATACTGACTGCTGAGCTGTGTATCTAATCCTATCCTGTGTGATACTGACTGCTGAGCCATGTGTCTAATCCTCTCCTGTGTGATACTGACTGCTGAGCTGTGTATCTAATCCTATCCTGTGTGATACTGACTGCTGAGACATGTATCTAATCCTATCCTGTGTGATACTGGGCTCCCCCTGCAGTCTGTGTCAGAGG
The DNA here is from genome assembly GCF_039654945.1 of Dendrobates tinctorius. NCBI lineage: Eukaryota > Metazoa > Chordata > Amphibia > Anura > Dendrobatidae > Dendrobates > Dendrobates tinctorius. The sequence goes on from NW_027361812.1 coordinate 15,565,206, forward strand.
GTGGTCTGTGTTGGCACGGTTATAAATTGTGTTATTTCCAGATTTACAGAAGGACGATAACACCATAGAAATGATGAGAATAATAGGCCTCAGTTACCACAACTGTCTACAAAGAAAACTGTTGCTGATAGCAACCAATCACAGCTCATTTTTCATCTTTTAAACAGCTCTGGGACAGCGTGGTGAGTTTTGAGTGGCGAGTTTTGTGTTTCGACTTTTATGTGGCGAGGTTGGTGTATGTGTGGTGAAATGTGTGCTGAGGGTGGTATATGTGTTGAAGCACGTGGTAGTGTGTGGCACATTTTGTGTGTGTGTTCATATCCCCGTGTGTGGTGAGTATCCCATGTCAGGGCCTCAACTGTACGGTATATACTCTTTGGCGCCATCGCTCTCATTCTTTAAGTCCCCCTTGTTCACATCTGGCAGCTGTCAATTTGCCTCCAACACTTTTCCTTTCACTTTTTCACCATTATGTACCTTGGGGAAAAATTGTTTGGTGAATTGGAACGCGCGGGTTTAAAATTTCGCCTCACAACAAAGCCTGACGCTCTCGGGGTCCAGACATGTTACTGAGCAAAATTTTGTGGCTGTAGCTGCGACGGTGCAGATGCCAATCCGGGACATACACACATACATACAAACATACTCACATTGAGCTTTATATATTAGATTCAAGCTCTGAATTTCCCACCTGGAATAAATCTGCTCTTTGTAGATTTTCGTTAGGTCTTTAAAGGCTGCTGCATATATTGGTATGGTTTTTTTCTGAGAGAAGGTATTCTCAGAGAAAATGTCTCTGGCTTCAGTGAGCCACAAGTCAGTATCAGGGCCTGATGACAAAAAGCCAGCCATAACAGATTCTAGATATATAAGAAGATCAGCACGGGTACACATAACAACCCCATGGTTTAAATGAACAACTTAATTATAGTTGTTTTTTGCAAAGATACCATTTTTAGCGGGTATATTAAACCTCCTGTCTGATGCACATTTGGCCAATATTACTTTTTCTACATTTATCCCCTCACAATTTTTGTTCTCCATTCTTTCCCTTCCTAATTCTTTTTCCCCCTACCCCTTATTTCTCCACCCCCGCTCCTTTCCTAACTTGATTGGATAAAACTATAAATTTAAGTTATATATCTGAAAGGGTGCATGACTTTTCTGCATCAGTGGTCTTGTGTCTCTAAGTTCAGCCAAATAAAACAGATATGATTTGGTGTATCATACCCCCTTATAGACTTACTGGGCTATACTATAGCTATGTGCAGTCTCTGTCCCTTGTCCTTATCAATACCGTGCACCCATGGTGGGATCAAAATTGTGGAATATTTGGGATGAGAGAACATACCGTACTTATAATTTGAACATTTAGCCACCTGTGACGGTAAGGAATTTACATTTTTCTCCAGCAGTTACCATAGATACCTGAAAGTTTGTGTTCCATACCCCATATAAAACATGGCTTCATCCTCATCCATCCAAGGCAGCATCCAGTCACTCTCCGGCTTACAGCAAACTAATGGCGCCAACCTCCTCGTGGCTGCGCACTTCCGGTCACTGCTCCTCCTTGCATTTGGTGGTACTTCATTTGGTGCACCATCCCGTTTTCCTGACATCTCTGCTCGTTTTCTCTTGCCACATCTCAATGGGTGGGCCTTCTTCTTTCATCTCACCTCTCTACTGGTACTTCCACAACAAGCTGAACACCTTCTGTAGGATACACCCTTCTGGAGGTCTAAGCTCTGCAGGGCTGAACAATCCTTTGTGCCCTTTTATGTCCTCTACTCCCATGATAGACGGGCTCTCCATCTTGTACTGCACTATTAACCGCCATCTTAGAGTCCATACTCGGCGCCATCTTAAACCGCAATAAAAGTTACCATCTTCCATGTAACTTGAGTCTTCCCTGCATTATTTTGTTCTTCCTGTTGCAAGACTCGATCCTGCCGACTACGCCAAATGTAACGTGGCGCGGATCGGTAGTGATGGGAAAAGTACTAGTCTTCCATGCCCAGGCACACTGTTAGTTCAACGCCACACAAGGCGGGCTTCCCGGAGTGGACCCTCTGGACCGTGGCACCGAGGGGCCCTGGACGAGCAACCAGGTGGAACCGACCCCTATACAGGGATCGTTAGGAGCAGGTCCAGGGGTTCGAATGCCACAGCAGACGGAACCAAGAGGGGCAGCTTAGAATGGAGTACAGGGACTAATACGGGAAAGCAGGACTGGGGTAGGATTGCCGGCACAGGCACGAGTAGGCAGGACTGGCGTAGGACAGCAGGTACAGACACGGGTAGGCAGGACTGGAGCAGGACTGCAGGTACGGACACAGATAGGCAGGACCGGAGTAGGACTGTAGGTACGGTCACGGGTAGGCAGGACTGGAGCAGGACAGCAGGTACAGACACGGATAGGCAGGACTGGAGCAGGACTGCAGGTACAGACACAGGTAGGCAGGACTGGAGCAGGACTGCAGGTACGGACACGGATAGGCAGTACTGCAAAGAAGCACAAAGCAATATGAAAGCGGAAGCCGAAATGCAAGGTAAATCACGGGGCCTAGAATGCTGCAACATCAACAACGATCAGGTGCCTCCATTATGGGAGGGTGGCCTGATATACCCGCAGAGATGCCCCCATTGGTCTGGCGGTGCTACCGGGTCAGGGCACCGCCGGAGGATAAGATCAGAGAGGGTGAGCCGGCCGCAGCCTATGTTGCATGCGCAGGGCTCGCAATGACGTCACAGGCCGCGGGCCGGTCAGAGGAGGACGCCACCAAAGCAAGGGGGAGCGAGGCTGCGGCGCTGGGTAAGTATGAGAGCACGCTACAGGGGGCCTGGCAAGGTGCGCGATGGGAGGCATGGCGACGGGGACCGTGACACACACTACATGAAAATGGTGGTCCTGGCAGGTTGTGTGGACTTTGTCTGCAGTGCTGCTACACCCTTGTAGGCTACATGATGCCGGTGACTTTGGCTGGCCAGGACCAGATGTTGAAAAGTTCAATGAGGGAGGCCACCACTTAACAAGGAACTGTCTTTTACCGAACAATAACTTTGTGGGAATTATATACCAGAGGTATCAGGTGCATAACTTCATTAACGTTTCTCTTTATACTCCATATCAACATGGATTTATGAAGGATTGCTCCTGTCAAACTAACCTGATCAGCTTCTATGAGGATGTAAGCTCTCAAATGGACCAAGTAGAATCAGTGGATGTCATTTATCTCGACTTCTCTAAAGCATTTGACACTGTCCCACATAAAAGATTGGCAAGTAAGACGAGAAAATTTGGGCTAGGGGAAAATGTGTGTAGATGGGTAGGTAGCTGGCTTAGTGATAGAAAACAAAGAGTGGTTATTAATGGTGCATACTCAGATTGGGCCAGGGTTACTAGTGGGGTACCACAGGGTTCTGTATTGGGCCCCCTACTATTTAATATATTTATTAATGATCTAGTGGATGGCTTACACAGTAAAATATCAGTATTTGCAGATGATACAAAACTATGTAAGGTAGTTAACACAAAGGAGGACAGTTTGCAACTACAGACAGATTTGAGTAAATTGGAGAATTGGGCTGAAAAATGGCAAATGAGGTTTAACACAGATAAGTGTAAGGTTATGCACATGGGAAGGAGAAACAGATGCTACAATTACTTACTAAATGGGAAATTGCTGGGGAAATCAGACATGGAAAAAGACTCAGGCATCGTAGTCAATAAGAAGCTAAATTGGAGTGCCCAGTGTCAGGCAGCTGCCACCAAAGCAAATAGGGTCATAGGATGCATTAGAAGAGGTCTGGGGACACGAGATGAAAACATAATTCTCCCTCTGTACAAATCACTCGTCAGACCACACTTGGAGTATTGTGTGCAATTTTGGATGCCGGTACTCAAGAAAGACATTACTGAACTTGACAGGGTTCAAAGGCGGGCTACTAAAATGATAAATGGAGTTGGTTCACTACAATACCCAGAAAGGTTATCAAAATTAGGTCTATTTACTCTAGAAAGGAGAAGACTTAGGGGAGACCTAATATATATGTACAAGTATATCAGAGGGCAATACAGAGATCTCTCCAATGAACTGTTTGTACCAAGGACTGTGACAAGAACAAGGGGGCATTCTCTTCGTTTGGAGGAAAGACAATTTCTGCACCAGCATAGAAGAGGGTTCTTCACGGTAAGAGCAGTGAGGCTCTGGAATTCTCTTCCTGAGGAAGTGGTGATGGCCAACTCACTGAATGAATTTAAGAAAGGAATGGATGCTTTTCTTGTGAGCAACAGTATAGAAGGTTACGAATAACATAATATTACAGGTAGATGGTTGACCCAGCTTAGGGGAAGGAATTTTTTTCCCTATGGAGAAAATTGGCTTCTACTCTGTGGGTTTTTTTTCCTTCCTCAGGATCAACAATGCAGAACAGCTGCACTAAAAATAGGCTGAACTAGATGGACATAAGGTCTTCCTTCAGCCTTCAAAACTATGTTACTATGTTACATGGAGAATCTTCATACACATTTTCTCTATCCATCCTTACTTAGTCTTCGGTCTTCACCTGTACCCAGTGTGGAACTTCAGGAACTTCTCTCATCCCCAACAGTAGTACAACAGTCAGTAAGTGTGAGTACTGTACTTCAACCCACGTTCCCCATCCTTTTCCCCTAGGGGAGGTACTTGGCCATTATGGCCATTATTCAGCTTCTCCGCTGACCGACGCCTTGGTATTACCGCCTGAGGCATCCATCCCATTAACTCCTGAACTTGCAAGCTCAATATTGCATTGCTAGGTTTCCTGCCCGAGGTCCCATTTCCAGAGAACCACTCACACCTTCTGTCACTTTCTCTTGCCTCTTTCCTGGATCTTGCTATTTGTTCCCTCGGTCATCACTCACGCCAGGGACATTCACATCATGTGACTCTGCTTACTCATAAGACCATAGGTCTGCTTCTGTTGCAGGCTTCAGCCCTATCTGACTAGTGTATAGCATCACGATTTGAAATCAAGGGAAGGAAATTTTTGGTGAAACGATGGTGTGCATTTGAAAGTGATTGGAATTGACTTATGGGCACTCTCCGTCCAGGAAGGGAAGAAATGCGTGTTGGAGTTGGTTGGGGGCGCACGCACTTCAGGTGTTAGAGTGTGTTTGCGGTGGCGGTGGAGGGATCCTTAGAGTTGGTGGAATTTCTTAGGGAGGAAATTATATGGATGGTTCGCTTCAGGATGGAATTACGAGCAGCTGATCTGGCACTTAGTGGGGCTGTGGATGAGGGTGTACCCTGGGAGCCAGTGGTGGAGTTCTTTTACCACTGATGGTGGTGTGGTGCCCTCAAGCTGGAGGTTAAGGCTGAAGGTAAAAAACTATTGGAAAACATCTTGTTTTCCATGTGTCAGATCTTTTAGCTTCAAGGACCTCCCCCCAGTTTCAGTCATTTAAATTTGGTTTTTGTTATTGTTTGTTAATAAATGGCTGCTGTGGCCAATTATATCCAAAGAATGTCTCCTGTGTATTATTAGGAAAGAGGATCGGGGCTGGAGGAGGGAGTTAACAAGAGGATTGTTCTGAATGGAACGAGTTGGCCATACATTGTCATGAGTTTTTGCCGTCCTTGTGCAATGCTTTTTGTGAAAAAGAAATATTTGGGTTTTTTTTAAATATAAAACAAAATTTTCCAAAATCCAGATATTATACTATGAGTGTCTTCCTGATAAAGTGTGCATGTCACAATTTTTTACTCTGCTTAGCTCAAATTTTATCTATCAAATTATACATCTGTGCATGCCAAACTAACACAGTATTTCTTATTTTGTCATTTATGGGAAAGTATAATTAAAAAAAGTAAATAGAAAAAAAATTATCAATCTGTAGACATTTAGCTGCGTCTGTTTTGACACTTGTTTTACTAGTTTAATTAGACAAGCAAACATGCAATACTTACAGTGGGCAAAATAAACTGTGTTCCAAATTATTATGCAAAAAGAGTTTCGGAGTGATAAGGTTAAAAATTTTTTGTTTGTCCTTTACACTCATTGATGGTGATGTGTGTCAGGGCTCTTTATATCACTGAAAGCAATTGCAGATACCTGTGCAAATTAGTTTGGCAGGTGTGTCCAAATAAAGGCAAGACTACTTAAGAAGGCTGTTCCACATTATTAAGCAGCCTACATTGTTTGCCAAAATGGGAAAGAAAAAGGATGTGTCGGCTGCTGAGAAGCAAAAAATTATGGAGTATTTAGGTCAAGGCATGACTACAATCAACATTGCCAAGACACTTCATCGTGATCATCGCACAATCAAGAAGTATGTAGCTGATTCCCAGCACACACGTGTGCGTGCTGATAAGGAAAAATTGAGGACTCTTTCCAACAGGCAATTGTGTCAGGTTAAAAGAGCAGCTGCAAAAATGCCTTGTCATAGCAGCAGACAAGTTTTTGAAGCTGCTGGTGCCTCCAACGTCCCCCGAACAACAAGATGCAGGGCCCTTCAGAGGTTTGCAGCTGTGCGTAAGCCATCCTGTCGACCACCTCTATCCACTGCACACAAGCAGAAACGGCTCCAGTGGGCCAAACGATACATGAAGACTGACTTCCAAACTGTTCTGTTCACCGATGAGTGCCGTGCAACGCTCGATGGTCCAGATGGATGGAGTGGAGGATGGCTGGTTGATGGACACCCCATGAAAACACGGCTAAGGCGCCAACAAGGAGGAGGTGGAGTAATGTTTTGGTCTGGAATCATGGGGAGAGAGATTGTTGGCCCCTTTAGGATCCCTGAAAGGGTAAAGATGAACTCCATAATCTATGTGGAGTTTCTAAAACAGCACTTCCTGCCATGGTTCAGGAGGAAGAACCGTGCTTTCCGCAGCAAGATCATTGTCATGCATGATAATGCACCGTCTCATGCTGCAAATAACACATCTGCATCTCTGGCTGCTATGGGCATAAAAGAGGACAAACTCATGGTGTGGCCACCATCTTCCCCTGACCTCAACCCCATTGAGAACCTCTGGAGCATCATCAAAAGGAGTGTCTATGATGGCGGGAGGCAGTTCACATCTAAGCAACAGCTCTGGGAGGGTATTCTGTCCACATGCAAAACAATTGAAGCACAAACCATCCAAAAACTGACAAATTCAATGGACGAGAGAGTTCAGAAGTTTCTTTCCAACAAGGGGTCCTATGTGCAAATGTAACATCACCTAGAATAAAGTTTTGATTTGAAAACTGTTTGATTTCATTTTGCAATAAGCTGATAATGCTTATAATTTCACAATTGACCATTTTTTTGTTCAAAATAAAAATAAAAAGGTTGAAAACTCTGCTCTGCATAATAATTTGGAACATGCATTTTGAGTGTTTCTTATTTTTAAAAATATACTGTTTTCAAAGGCAGTTTGTTCAAAAACATTGCAATTATACTAGAATATTAGATGACTGGAAAATAACAATGACTGCAATTCATATAGGTAATTTAGAGAAAATAGGAGGAACTATTTTTTGCATAATAATTTTGAACACAGTGTAGGTGTTTGATGCACTCCCACCCCACCTACAAAGAATGGAGAGGTCTGTAATTTTCTATCGTAGGAACACTTCAACTGTGAGAGACAGAATCTAAACAAAAAAACAGAAAATCACATTGTATGATTTTATGATTTTTAAATAATTAAATTGCATTTTATTGTACAAACTAAGTATTTGAGCACCTACCAACCAACAAGAATTCTGGCTCTCACAGACCTGATAGTTTTTCCAACCTCTCCATCATGGCCAAGACCAAAGAGCTGTCTAAGGATGCCATGGACAACATTGTAGACCTGCACAAGGCTGGGATGGGTTACAGGACAAAGGCAAGCAGCTTGGTGGGAAGGCAACAACTGTTGGCATAATTGCTAGAAAATGGAAGAAACAAAAGATGACTGGCGGTCTGGGGCTCCTTGTAGGATCTCATCTTGTGGGGTAAGGATGATTCTGAGTAAGATCAATAACCTAAAAAGAGCTAGGACCACAGTCTCAAACATTACTGTTATTAACACACTTCGCCATCATGGATTAAAATCCTGGAGGGCATACAAGCTCCTCCTGCTCACACCAGCACATGTCCAGGCCCATTTGAACCTTGCCAGTGACCATCTGGATGATCCAGAGGGGGCATGGGAGGTCATGTGGTCAGACGAGACCAAAATAGAACTCTTTGTTATCAACGCCATTCGTCATGTTTGGAGGAAGAAAAGGGATGAGTACAAACCCAAGAGCATCATCCCAATCATGAAGCATGGTGGGGGAAACATCATACTTTGGTGATTTTCTGCAAGCAGGACAGGATGACTGCACCGTATTGAAGGGAGGGTGGATGGGGTCAAGTACCGCGTGATTTTAACCAACAACTTCCTTCACTCCCTAAGAGCACTGAAGATAGGTCGTGGCTGGAACTTCCAGCCTGACAATGACCCAAAACACACAGCCAGGGCAACTAAGGCATGGCTCCGTGAGAAGCATTTCCTGGAGTGGCCTAGCCAGTCTTCAAACTTAAACCCAATAGAAAATCTTTGGAGGGAGCTGAAACTCAATGTTTCCAAATGACAGCCCTGAAACCTGAAAGATCTGGAGAAGATCTGTATGGAGGAGTGGGCCAAAATCCCTGCTGCAGTGTGTGCAAACTTGGTCAAGAACTATAGGAAACATCTGACCTCTGTAATTGCTAACAAAGGTTTCTGTACCAAACATTAAGTTCTGTTTTTATAGCAAATACTTATTTCATGCAATAAAATACAATTCAAATATCTTGTCGGGTGTCCCGGGAACAGGGGTTCCTTCCCTGTCCCTAACACTAGGGGGCTCCCTAGCTCGTCCTGCTCCCCAGATTTTTCTGATGGTGAAGATGCCAGGGCCACATATCCTGCCTTAACCCCTGAATCCACCCGCAGTCTGTACCCTTCCCACACCACGTAAGAGGGGAGTAATAGTGTACTGCAATACACTAACCAGACTTAACAAGGTAATACAAACAGGGGAAACGGAACATATCAAACACACAAATATACATACACATATAACAGAGGTATGCACCTCTGGAAATGGCAACGGAATAGTGAAACTAGAGGGCATTATGGAATATATAGCACAAGACTCAGAAGAGTGTTATCCACCGTTTTGATAGCATCACACTCAGATGACACTGCATGTAGAAGATAAACTTTTTTTCTCCATATCTGAGAAAATCGGATCACACTCTGATGAAACGCTGATCAGAGTGTAATTACCACAATCGGACCGATTTTCTCGATGACAGAAAATGGATCGAATGACCTTAGCCTTACTGAAATACCCTTTTCATTTTTATAAAATGTTGGCGGACTCACTTTTCAACCTTCCTCCACAGTGATGTCATAGCACAGAAACAATTCTTACAGTGATGTCACAGAATGTAGACAATGCACACCATTATCTAATGAATAATAATATAATAATAAATTTTATTTTTATAGCGCCGACATATTCCGCAGCACTTTACATTTCAGAGGGGATTTGTACAGACAATAGACATTACAGCATAACAATAATCACATACAGTAGATTATAACAAATACCAAGAGGAAAGAGGGCCCTGCTCGCAAGCTTACAGTCTATGAGGAAAGAGGTAGACACGAAAGGTGGGTGGTAACAGTTGCCCTGATTGTATGGACCAGCCATAATGTTAGGTGCGTGACAGTACGGACACAGAGGGTTAATGGATGCATAAAGCATGTGGAAGAATGATGCGGGGAACCTGGTTATGGTAAAACTTTTGGCTCTGCCACACAGGGATAGATTAGGTTAATGTGTTGAGGCGGTAGGCCAGTCTGAATAAATGCGTTTTCAGGACACGCTTAAAATTGTGGGGATTGGGGACTAATCGTATTGACCTGGGAAGTGCATTCCAAAGAATTGGCGCGGCACGTGTAAAGTCTTGGAGACGGGAGTGGGAGGTTCTGACTATTGAGGATGCTAACCTCAGGTCATCAGCAGAACGGAGGGCGTGGGTAGGGTGGTATACTGAAACAAGGGAGGAGATGTAGGGTGGTGCTGAGCCATGGAGGGCTTTGTGAGTGAGGGTAATAAGTTTATACTGAATTCTGGAGTGGATGGGTAGCCAGTGTAATGACTGGCACAAGGTAGAGGCATCGGTGTAACGATTGGTGAGGAATATGATCCTGGCTGCAGCATTCAAGACAGATTGGAGGGGGAGAGTTTGGTAAGAGGGAGACCGTTTAGAAGAGAGTTACAATAGTCGAGACGAGAATGAATAAGAGAAACAGTAAGAGTTTTTGCAGAGTCAAAGGTAAGAAAAGGTCGAATTCTAGAAATGTTTTTGAGGTGCAGATGACAAGAGCGAGCCAGTGATCGAATGTGGGGGGCAAAGGAAAGCTCGGAATCAAGTATGACCCCAAGACAGCGGGCCTGTTGCTGGGGAGTAATAGTGGAACCACACACAGAAATGGCAATGTCGGGTATAGGTACATTAGTAGAGGGAGGAAACACCAGGAGTTCAGTCTTTGACAGGTTCAGTTTCAGATATAGTGAGGACATGATATTAGACACAGCGTTTAGACAATCGCCGGTGTTTTCTAGAAAGGCTGGCGTGATGTCAGGAGAAGAAGCGTATAATTGGGTGTCATCAGCATAGAGATGGTACTGGAAACCAAATCTACTGATTGTTTGACCAATAGGGGCAGTGTACAAGGAGAAGAGGAGGGGGCCTAGAACCGATCCTTGGGGGACCCCAACAGTAAGGGGAAGATGAGAGGAGGAGGAACTGGCAAAAGATACAGTAAAGGAGCTGTCGGAGAGATAGGAGGAGAACCAGGAGAGAACGGTATCCTTGAGGCCAATGGAATGGAGCATAGGAGGAGCTGATGATCCACAGTGTCGAATGCTGCAGAGAGATCCAAGAGAATTAGCATGGAGTAGTGACCATTTGATTTAGCTGTTAGCAGATCATTAGAGACTTTAGTGAGGGCAGTTTCAGTGGAGTGTAAAGAGCAGAAACCGGATTGGAGAGGGTCGAGAAGAGAGTTTTCTGAGAGATAGCGGATAAGACGGGAGTGGACCAGGCGTTCCAGGAGTTTAGAGATGAAGGGAAGATTAGAGACAGGTCTATAGTTAGCGGCACAGTTTTGGTCGAGGGATGGTTTTTTAAGTAGTGGATGTATGATGGCATGCTTAAATGAGGAGGGAAAAATACCAGAAGAGAGAGAGAGGTTAAATATTTTAGTTAGGTGAGGGGTGACAGCAGGGGAAAGGGACTGGAGGAGATGTGACGGAAATGGGTCACTGGTGCAAGTAGTTGGGCGAGAAGATGCAAGGAGCCTGCTTACTTCTTCTTCTGTGACTGGTTCAAAATCAGAGAGTGAGTTAGATGCAGTGGGGGAGGGAGGACAGTGCATGGTATGAGGTGATTGGGAGATAATTTCCTGTCGGATCTGGTCAATTTTTTCTTTGAAGTAATTGGCCAGATCGTCAGCTCGGAGCTCCGTGGTTGGGGCCTGTACTCTTGGATTGAGTAGAGAATGAAAAGTGTCAAAGAGACGTTTCGGGTTATTGGACAGTGAGGTGATGAGGGTGTTGAAATAGGTTTGTTTGGAGAGGTGAAGGGCAGTGTTGTATGTTCTAAGCATAAACTTAAAATGGATGAAATCTTCGTGTAGATTGGATTTTCTCCACAGACGTTCGGCGCACCTGAAGCACCACTGCAGGAAACGTGTTTGCACCGTGTGCCAGGGTTGTCGCCGTCTGCGTTGTGGTGTTCTATTTATAGGGGGTGCAAATTCATCCAGGGCAGTTTGAAGTGTTTCATTGTAATGCTTCAATGCAGAATCAGGACATGAGAGGGAGGAGATAGGGGCCAATGAAGACTGCAAGTTCTTCATAAGTTTCTGGGTGTTAATGGCCTGTATGTTTCTATAAGTCTGGACAGTGGGGTTGACCTGAGCAGCCTGGCAGTTCTTAATAGAGAATGAAAGAAGATTGTGGTCAGAGAGCGGGAGAGGGGAGTTTGCAAAATCATCCACTGCACAAAGCCGAGAGAAGACCAAGACCATTATCTCTCTGCACATGGATAATACACACAATGAAGCTACAGTACAGATATAATAGACATAGTAATGGATACGGTGATTTCACAATACAGAAATGAAACAGTAATATCTCTGCAGAGTGGCAATGAACCCATTGTTTCACAGTGCAGGGATAATATGCACAATAAGACTACAACATACTGTAGGTATCAATATAGTACTGTCACAAGAAAAAGATAATAAAAAGTAATATATCTGTTCATTGGCAACATATATAATAGTGTCACAGTATATGAATAACAAGTACAATTATGTCACAAATCGCAAATAATAATGTCATCACAGATCACGACTAATTATTACATTAATACATTCAGAGATAATAAACACAGTAAAGTCATAGTACATGGACAACGGATTCAGTGATGTCACAATATATAACTACAAAGTCATATTTGTAAAAATAACAAAAGACTGACTGGTACATGCTAGTCTGAATAGGTGCATACCAGGAGCAGCTACCTCCATATACAATATTCAAAAAAAGGTTGCACTCTATTGTGCTAAAGCATGTCAATGTGAAATATGAAATATGAATAGCAATATGGGTTTTGAATATAAGGAAAAATTGAATAAGATATTTTGCACAAAATTTGGGCAAATGATGTCTGCCCATCAACCATCGTCAAGGTGGTCTCAAAGACATATTTCAAACTGACATGCTTTAGCACGATAGAGTTAAACCTTTTTTTGTATATTGTATATGGAGGTAGCTGCTCCTGGTATGCACCTATTCAGACTAGTTTGGATGTGCCAGTCAGGCTCTTGTTATTTCTATGTTAGCTTACTGACCGAGCACTCCGCCCTTCACCATGTGGTGATTTTAATTACAGCAGGTCCCTACCTACCCATAAATGCAGGCTTTACTGAGAGAGGTGTCCTCATTCCCCCAGGAATTCAGACATCAGGTAGCAGAGGGATTCACACAGTTCAGGGACCCATCAGTCTTTGAGACCACCTTGACGATGGTTGATGGGAAGATATTATTTGGCCAAATTTTGTGCAAAGCTTCTCATTCATTTTTTCCTAATATTCAAAACCCATATTGCTATTCATATTTCATATTTCACATTGACATGCTTTAGCACAATAGAGTGCAACCTTTTTTATATACAAAGTCATATCTGTGCACAGGTTAAGGGAACCTATCATCAGATGCAATAGGCCCAAACCATGGGCAGCATGAATTAGTGTGGCTGCATTATTGCAGTCATGTATGTTTTACACTGTAATGCTGTGGAGTTGCATTAAAAGGCCAGCCAGGGTATGTCAAATGATTCATCCATGGGGGTGTCTCTGGCAGCTGCTCACCACCCTGATCTCTTTAACTGACAAGTAGGGAGAAACCTGTCAGTCATCTGGATTGGAGCAGAAAGAAGCTTTTAAAAGTATGTTATCGCTTCGGCTGTCGTAACACAGTCAGACTCTGATTCATGCTGCCTGTGGTTCAGGCAGCATGAGTTAGATAATAGGTTTCCTTTAAATAAAACAGTTATGTAACAGCATAAGTAATGACCAAAGTGAATAAACAGCATAAAATATGATAGTGAAAGCATGCAGCATACACTGTGAAGTGATAGAAAATTAATATTGGACACAATGGCATCACAATATATTAAAGGGATCATGACAGCTGACACATACTGCCAGAAACAGGCTGAATCAGAGACCAGCTCTGTTATTGCATTCAGTAGAGATGAGAAAATTGATTCAATGCAAATTTAATTCAGGTAGAATTTTAGGAAATTCTCTGGACCCAGTAAATTTGAACAATTTGTGATTTGATTTTCAAAAATCAGCATCTCGGAGTATTATATATGTCTTTCTGACCAAATTGGAGTACATGTGATTCACTGAGAATTTATTTGCTGCAAATCAAAGCTGGCAAATTTGAATTTCAAAAGATATGATCATCTCTAGCAGCCATGTACAGGTGCTTCTCACAACATTAGAATATCATCAAAAAGTTAATTTATTTCAGTTCTTCAATACAAAAAGTGAAACTCATAATAAAATTATATAGAGTCATTACAAAGAGAGTGATCTATTTCAAGTGTTTATTTCTGCTAATGTTGATGATTATGGCTTACAGCCAATGAAAACTCAAAAGTCATTATCTCAGTAAATTAGAAAAATTAACAAAAAACACCTGCAAAGACTTCCTAAGCATTTAAAAAGGTCCCTCAGTCTGTTTCAGTAGGTTCCACAATCATGGGGAAGACCGCTGACTTAACAGATGTTCAGAAGTCAGTCATTGAGTCTCTCCACAAGGAGGGTAAATTTTGCATTTCATTTGGAAATCAAGGTCACAGAGTATGGAGGAAGAGTGGAGAGACCACAATCCAAGATGCTTGAGGTCTAGTGTGTAGTTTCCACAATCAGTGATGGTTTGGGGAGCCATGTAATCTGCTGGTGTAGGTTCATTGTGTTTTATCAAGACCAAAGTCAGCGCATCCGTCTACCAGGAATCTTTAGAGCACTTCATGCTTCTCTCTGCCGACAAACTTTTTGTAGATGGAAAATTTCATTCTCCAGCAGGACTTGGCACCTGTCCACACTGCCAAAAGTACCAATACCTGGCTTAAAAAGAACAGTATCTCTGTGCTTGATTGTCCAGCAAACTCGACTGACCTTAATCCCATAGAGAATCAATGGATTATTGTCAAGAGGAAGTTGAGAGACACCAGACCCAACAATGCAGGTGAGCTGAAGGTTGCTATCAAAGCAACCTGAGCTTCCATAACACCTCAGCAGTGCCACAGGCTGATCACCTCCATGCCACATTGCATTGATGCAGTAATTGATGCAAAAGGAGCCCCGACCAAGTATTGACTGCATTTACTGAACATACATTTCAGTAGGCCAACATTTCGGATTTTAAAATTATTTTTCAAGCTGGTGTTATAAAGTATTCTAATTTACTGAGATAATGAATTTTTGGTTTTCATTGGCTGTAAGCCATAATCATCAACATTAACAGAAATAAACACGTGAAATAGATTACTCTGTTTGTAATGACTCTATATAATATATGAGTTTCACTTTCTGTATTAAAGAACTGAAATAAATTAACTTTTTGATGATATTCTAGTTTTGGGAGAAGCACCTGTATGTTGTATTCTGAAACACTGGAATGTTTTTGAGAAAACATACTTTTTAAACTTGAGGACTACTAGAATTACTTGTCCAAGAGATCTGTTTCCAGCAGCTTCTCCCTCTTGCAATTTCATTGACTGATATTATTATTATTATTATGCATTTATATAGCGCCATTAATTCCATGGCGCTTTACATGTGAAAATATAGACAAGTATAATAAACATGTGTAAGACAAGGGACACACAAGTACATAAGGAGAGGGGACCCTGCCTTCGAGGGCTCACAGTCTACAGGGATGGGAGAGGATACAGTAGGAGAGGGTAGAGCAGGTCGTGCAGTGGTTCAGTAGACCGAGGATCATTGCAGACTGTAGACTTGTCGGAACAGGTGGGTCTTCATGTTCTTCTTGAAGGTTTCCATTGATGGTGAGAGTCTGATGTGTTGCGGCAGAGAGTTCCAGAGTATGGGGGAAGCACGGGAGAAGTCTTGTATGCGGTTGTGGGAAGAAGAGATAAGGGGGGAGTAGAGAAGGAGATCTTGAGATGATCGAAGGTTGCGTGCGGGTAGGTACCTAGAGACCATGTCACAGATTTATGGAGGAGACAGGTTGTGGGTGGCTTTGTATGTCATGGTTAGGGTTTTGAATTGTAGTCTCTGGGCAATAGGAAGCCAGTGAAGGGCCAGGCATAGGGGGAAGGCTGTTGAATAGCGGGGAGACAGGTGGATTAGTCGGGCAGCAGAGTGTAGGATGGACTGGAGCGGAGCCAGAGTGCTAGAGGGGAGGCCAGAGAGTAGGAGGTTGCAGTAGTCGAGGCGGGAGATGATAAGAGCATGCACTAGTGTTTTTGTGGTTTCATGGTTGAGGAATGAGCGGATCCGGGAAATATTTTTGAGTTTGAGGCAGCAGGAGGAGGCGAGGGCTTGGATATGTGGTTTGAAAGAGACTGCAGAGTCGAGGATCACCCCAAGGCACCGAGCGTGCGGGACTGGGGAAAGAAAGCAGCCATTGACATTGATGGATAGGTCTGGTGGAGGGGTAGAGTGAGATGGGGTAAAGATAATGAATTCTGTTTTGTCCATGTTCAGTTTGAGAAAGTGAGCAGAGAAGAAGGCTGAGATAGCAGACAGACATTGTGGGATCTCAGTCAGTAAGGAGGCAAGGTTGGGTCCAGATAGGTAGATCTGCGGGTCATCGGCATAGAGGTGGTACTGCAAACCGTAGGATTCTATGAGATGTCCCAAGCCAAAAGTGTACATGGAGAATAGTAGGGGTCCTAGGACAGAGCCTTGAGGAACACCAACAGACAGGGGGCAAGGTGAGGAGGTGGTGTGTGAGAGGGAGACACTAAATGTTCAGTCTGTTAGGTAGGATAGGGCCAAGTCTGTGATGCCAAGAGATGAGAGAGTCTGTAGAAGGAGGGAATGGTCTACGGTGTCGAAGGCAGAGGACAGATCCAGAAGGAGGACAGAGTAGTGTTGCTTGCTCTTGGTGGTTAGTAAGTTGTTAGTGACTTTAGTTAGGGCAGTTTCAGTTTAGTGATGCGGTCGGAAGCCAGATTGTAACCGGTCAAAGAATGAACAGGAGGAGTGGTGGGAGGACAGTTGAAGATATACATGCTGTTCCAGTAGTTTTGAGGCGTAATGGAGAAGAGATATCGGGCGATAGTTAGACACAGAGGATGGATCAAGGGAGGGCTTTTTGAGGATGGGTGTGATTGAGGCATGTTTGAAGGATGAGGGAAAGACACCATTTGTAAGTGAAAGGTTGAAGAGGTGTGTTAGAGATGGGATGAAGACTGTGGCCAAGTTAGGGATGAGGTGAGACGGGAGTGGGTCGAGGGCACAAGTAGTGAGGTGTGATCTTGACAGAAGGGTGGAGAGCTGATCTTCTGTCATGGTGGAGAAGCTGGCTTTTGCAGAACAGGGCTGAGCGGCTAAGAAGGGCATTGGGGGCTGTGGGCCAAAGTTTTGTCTGATCTTGTCAATCTTCTGCTTAAAGAAGGAGGCAAAGTCATCAGCAGAAATGAGAGGAGGGGGAGGAGGTGCTGTGGGACGGAGTAGAGAATTGAAAGTGTTGAAGAGTTGTTTAGGGTTGTGAGACAGGGAGAATATGAGACATGTGAAGTAAGTTTGTTTAGCGGCAGAAAGCGTGGACTTAAAGCTGGCAAGGGACTGCTTGTATGCGCTGAAGTGCTCAGTAGAATGGGTTCTCTTCCATCTCTGCTCAGCAGCCCTGGAAACCCGTCTCAGTTCTTTGGTCAGGCTGGTCAGCCAGGGCTGCCTGTTGATTGTACGAGTTTTGCTTTCGTGAGGGGGGCAGCCAAATCAAGTGTTGCTGTTATTGTGGTGTTATAAAAAGTGGCAGCAGCATCTGTGTCATGAATGGAAGCTATGTCTTTAAGAGGGAGAAGGAACTCAGAGAGTGATTGTAAATTGAGGTGTTTGAGATTCCTGTGAGGGTGAGCGAGTTTATGGAGCGGGGGTTGCACAGTAGGAGAGGAGAGGGAAGAGAATGTCAGTAGGTTGTGGTCAGACAGGGGGAGGTGTGAGTTATTGAGATTAGTGAGGAAACAGAGACGGGTGAAGATAAGGTCCAGTGTGTGACCATCTTTGTGAGTGACCGTAGAGGACAATTGTGTGAGGCCAAGGGAAGCCATGAGCGATAGAAGTTTAGAGGCAGCTGGGGTGGAAGTGTCAATGGGGATGTTGAAGTCGCCCATGATGATGGCGGGGATGTCAGCAGAAAGGAAATGAAGTAGCCAGGTGGTGAAGTGATCGAGAAAGGTGGAGATGGCTAGTTCTGGGGGGCGGTAGATGACAGCCAGTTGGAGGTTGGAGGGGGAATAGATGCGGACGGAGTGCACCTCGAAAGAGGGAAGAGTAGCAGAGGGTGGCAAAGGAATCGGGGTAAAGGAGCAGGTATCGGAGAGGAGCAAGCCAACTCATCCACCACGTCTGTTGCTGGAGCGAGGGGTGTGAGAGAGATAGAATCCGCCATAGGAAAGCTCAGCTGGAGAGGCTGTGTCAGAGGGAGTGAGCCAGGTTTCAGTGATGGCAAGAAAGGAGAGTTTGTTGGTGATAAAGAGATCATGGATAAACGATAGCTTGTTGCAGACAGAGTGTGCGTTCCATAGTGCTCCAGGTAGGGGGACCGGGTGGAGTGGGGGCTGGATGAATATTTATGAGGTTGTCATGGTTGCAAAAAAGTGTAGAGGATCGTTGCAAGATGTTAGAAATGAGTGTGGGGATGTGTTGAGGAGGGCCAGGATTTGGGGATACATCGCCAGCAATGAGGATGATATGTCTCTCCGCAAACATACAGATACACACATATATATAAAGAGATCGAAACTATTGCAGACAAAAAAAACCAATACAATAAAAAATTCCCTCTGTGTCACAAAAGCCAAGGCATTTATTTCCTCCTTTTCACAATCCCATTTTTGGTATGAGACATTTAGCTGCAGAAGCAACATCCCGCCTCTTCAGACAAAGGACACTAAACCAAACCCCTTTAGCTATACCCTCCATTTACCAGTCAGCTAGCCAAAAACTGGCAACGAGCAAGAGAAAATGAACTTCTATATTATCGGCAAGATTTCTTAATGTTACAAGATCATTCAAACCTTGGTGCAGAATGACAAAAACTGTTGGGAAAATGATCTCCTTTTTACTTTTGTCATTTGTTTCTAGGTTTAGTGTTCCTTTAAGAAAACTGCAAGGCTGAAGAACCAGCTGAGAAAAAATAAGAAACATTTGAAATAAATTGAGACCATGTGGATGGCATTTCCTGACGCTCAGCAGACATCCCGGTACTGAAGGGCAACGGAGTCAACATTATCTTATTTTCATCCTCTTTCACAGAAGAAAATATAATCTATTACACAAGGATTATGATTTTTTTTTTCAAATAGATTATCAAGGACATAAAATAGAAATAAATGAAGAGCTTTCATTGAGAAATATAATAATTAGACCCAACTTTAACATTAAACCTTTGCTGAACTATGCAGATAGCGGATCATACACTTGCATTACAAGCTTTATCACTGTCTGGGTCCAGCACAAGAAATTTATTACCTGTAATATAGAGCTATTTCAATGATATTTATTACAGCTTTCCATTCATTAAGAGTTCTTTTGCTAATTGTCTTGCAATATCTCCAAGAAATAAAGTAGAATCATGGTTATGTCTGTAAATGAATGCTGGGGATGGATCATCTACCAAATCATAAGTTACAATATTACCTGCACAATATTGTAAGTAATATCAAAAGTTGCTGCTAATTTTACAAAAAACAGAAATGGAAGACCAAGCTGGGTGTTTTACTGCTGAAATTATAGAAGACAAATATTTAGCAAATCTTCTGTTGTATTTTTCAATTAAAGATAGTTGTAACAGCTCTCGCTGCTCTCTGTATTTCTCCTTGAAAATGCTTGCTGTGCGAGGGGAGGAGTGAAAGTGAATAGACACCAAAATTGCTTAGATTGTCTAAAACAGTGAAACCAAAAACC
This sequence comes from Dendrobates tinctorius, assembly GCF_039654945.1. NCBI lineage: Eukaryota > Metazoa > Chordata > Amphibia > Anura > Dendrobatidae > Dendrobates > Dendrobates tinctorius. The sequence goes on from NW_027361812.1 coordinate 15,584,945, forward strand.
TACTCCTGATGCCTCTGATTTCATCTGCTTTGATATCACTCCATTGAGCAGATAAAATGTATCTTTCACCCATGTGCTTGTATTGTTTTCCTACTATTTAGAAAATAACAACTGTATGTAAGTTGGAACTAATAGCTCTCTATTTGGGCCCTGTTCAGACCATTCTTAATGTCCTCCAATTAACATATAGGATAGGAATACTTCATGACTTTATGAATCCTGACTGATGCAATACACTCCAGTCAAGCACCCATAACGTATAAAGAAATGCATGCTGTATGGTATAAATCAGGGGTGGGCAATTAATTTTCTCGAGGGGCCACATGAGAGACCGTGACTGTTGTGGAAGGCCAACCAATAGGCCAAAATTAATTCTACTCAATATTAATATCAGTATATTACAATTATTATATTATTGCTAATTACATTAATATGAATTGTATCACTTAATATTGAGCAGAATTAAGTATGACATCTCCCTATATATCATTTGAACCCGAATACAGCCACTTCTTTATATCACATGAGCCCCCAACAGCCCCTTATATATGGCGTGAGCCCCACTCAGACTCTCCCATATGCATCATGAGCTCCACACAGCCTCCCCCATATGCGGCATGAACCCCACAGCTTCCTCCCCCATATACAGCATGAGCCCCACATAGCCTTCCCCATATGGGGTATGAGCCCCACACAGCCTCTCCCATATGCGGCATGAGCTCCACACAGCCTCCCCCATATGCAGCAAGAGCCCCACACAGCCTCCCCCATATGCGGCATGAGCTCCACATGTGGTGGGGGGCCGGGATTGGGGGGTGGTCCACTGTTTACCATGACCGAACGATGCAAAGACGAGATGGAGGCAGAATTCAGTTGTAACAGATCCGGGTTTATTGGCCGTCCTCCTGACGACCTTAGCCATGCACCGCAGTTCCTTTACAGCTCTCCGTTTCCAGGCCCGGGTACCTTTCACCCTTCCTTTAGTCGTGATGAAGTCCCTCACGGATCTTTCGCTGGGGCTGTCCTAGACCAATCTACCGCCAGCGCTTCACCTGCCCGAGGTCGTCGTCCAATCGGTACCCCCGGGGCCTCGTCTGTCCTGCGGTACGTCATGTCAGGGCCACCCCCTGACTGTCTTCTCCTGTCAGTCCCCTGGTCGAGCTCTTCACCGTTCTCCGTCTTCTGTCCTGAGTCTTCCTCTGCTGAGCTCCTCCCGGGACTAACCTCTCTGGAACCCAAACCAGTTCTATTTATCCCCTCTCTCACTGGGAATTTGCCTTCTGGGTTCCTATCTCCCTGCCCCCCATGACTAAGCAGTTTCTATAGCCGTAAGCTGATGTCAAGTCCTGAACTACACTCCCCCTGCCAACTTGTGGGCAAATCTCAGTACTGCACTCTCTTTTCTGTCTTTCCCTGATGTTACCTGTCTGTCATTGCCAATCTCCATCTGTAGTGCACAAATCGTCCCCTCCTACTTCCAGTCAAGTCTGTCCATCAAGTCACCTTCCCCACACACACAGCCTCCCCCATATGCGGCATCAGCTCCACACAGCCTACCCCATATGCAGCAAGAGCCCCACACAGCCTCCCTCATATGCGGCATGAGCCCCACACAGCCTTTCTCATTTGTGGCATGAGCACCACACAGCCTCCCCAATATGCAGCATGAGCACCACACAGCCTCCCCCATTTATGGCATGAGCCCAACACAGCCTCCCCTATATGTGGCATGAGCCCCACACAGTCTCCCTATATACACTGCATGAACCCCACACAGCCTCCCTATATACGCTGCATGAGACCCACACAGACTCCCTATATACACTGCATGAGCCCCACATAGCCTCCCTGTTGGCAGCGGATTATTCAGTTTAATCTCCAAGCCTGTGACAACAGAGCTTCTTTATTCAGGAACAAACAGGAACAATTTGCTTAATAGATCAGGAATAAATAATTTGTGTGTCTCTATCTCTATCTGTGCAGCATCTACAGCAGGCTGCTTCTCTCATACACAAACAGAGGAAAACAGGAAAATCAGGAAATACAGTCACATGCTCTCCCTGTGTGAGCCTATGGGAGTTTTTTCTTTTTTTTCTTTATAAACAGCATACAAATCTAGCAACTAAACATATTCCAACATCCCCACTCAACAACTACTTATCCTGTTAGTCCCATTGCAGTTCTGAAGTCCACGAATTTATCTCTTGATAATTGCTTTATCATACCATCAGCTATCATCTTGTCAGCTTCGCAATAAACAATAAACAGTAGATGTGCAGGAGCCCCCTGTGTTCTACAGTCGATGCTCCACTATAATTTGGATAATGACTTACAGATATTTGCATATAGCTGTAGGGTGGGCCCCTAGAGTCCATTCCCTTGGTGGGCCCCAGACACCCCAGTCCAACCCTGCTTTGCACTGTACCTCAAAAGTAGTTCCTGATTACATGTAGGGTATTGGTGTACTCAGCAGAAATTGCACAATAAACTGAGAGGTCCATTTATACATATTAGCCTTTATAAAAAAAAATTGCAAGGGCAGCAGGTCGCTTTAATCCTGTTGTCTGCAGAACAGCAGGATGATACAGTGCTTGGAGTGATGGCGCATGCGCAGGATGTCTGAGTCCTGGCACTGTGACGTCATCATGCCGCTCTGGGCCTTTGACATCCTATGCGTGCATCAGGGCTTTACAGGAAGACTCGTCATGATCCCGGATTAGGTGAGTATATTATGTTTTTTATTTTAACTAAAACTTGTGATGTGATATGGGGACATCATGAACAATGGAAGAGGGGCCCACCTCATACATTGTAAGGGCTACTCTGGGGGGGGTCCTCAAAACGTGGGAACTATACTGTTCAGGTGCCACTGTGGGGGCTATTAGATAGCGCTGCATCTAATTTGGGGGCCTTTACATGCTGTAGTGCTGCAGCTAATCTGGGGGCTATTACATAGTGCTGCAGCTTATATATTGCTATAGCAAATATACATAATGATCACCGGAGGCCCTGTGTCCATTGCACAACAAATCCTTTGACCGTTCAGCTCAGCCCATGTAGTGGGTCTCTAAGAAATAATGTATTCGGGGCCTTCAAACCTTCTTACAGACATAGCCCTTTCTGATGAAGCAACTGATGCGAAACGCGCGTAAAATGGTGTATGCAGGTAAATATATCCTCATGTTTGTCATCTCATGAACATTATATCTTCTGTTTCTCTGCTCTAATTCATTCCTCTTGAAATTTGGCATAAATTATATTAATATTCTTTATTCTAAGCAAACAATTGGGTGGTAGATTCCTAGTGTTCAATATGCTGTGTGGATCTGGGTCTATGAATGCTCTGTCACTTTTTTAGCACATGCACTTAATTTCATTGTAATATGTACATGCAGTGACTTATTTATAACCCTTTTGCCATATGCACTTTATAGGTTGTATTATTTGGTGTGCACTTTCACTTTATATAATTTGCTTATATTATTCATGTCTGACTTTTTAATGAGTGCTCAATAGGCCAAGGTATATTAATTCCTGGATGTTTATTATTTAATTGGCATTACTGTTTCTTTTTCCTTTACACATGGGGATATGAAATGTATTTAACTATTTATAGAAAATTTTTAATTGATTTTTTGATTATTTTGGAACTAATAACGGATTATTGATATATTTACCCATACGAGCCTTTTTCGGTATGACCTCTTCTTTTTTACTTGTTTTTATGGCTGTTAATTGTCTCAATAAAAATATTGTTTTGTAATGAAGTATTGTTTGTGGGAGTATTATTTGTAGGTTTTATTAGTAGTTTATACTCCCATTTCACATAGATGACCTTGTATAGGTTCCAACATCAGGCACAATAGTACGCCGATGTCTGACTCTCCCTGTTTGTTGCGGGTTCCCAGGGCTGCTACTAGAAATTTCGGGGCCCCCTTGAGACTGCCCAGGGGCCACCCCAGCCCTGCCTCCACCCGTCGAACTGTCCACAGTCCCACCGCTCTCTCTTGGAAAAACTTCACTTCTCACCAATCACAGATTAACAGTTCCCTTCACCAGATCACACATATAGCCAGCAGATTTTGTTTTGCCCAAAAGATTTTTTAAGCCGCCACCACGACACGGTAGACTCTTTTGGCCGGGTCCTACTCTACTCTAACCTATTAAACATTTGTTAAAATATCCAATACAATTTAGGCATATTTTTATTTGATTTTTCAATTTTTAAAATGACCAATAATATCACATACAAGGGACAAATGCCACCGTACCATGACCAGACACCATATTACCACCACATAGTGACCTATAATACCACATACAAGGAACAAATACAGCCACACCATGTCCAGACCACATACTACCACGACATGGTAACCAATAATACCATATACAAGGAACAAATACCACCACACCATGGCCGGACAACATATTACCACCACATAGTGACTGAATACTACAATACTGATCAGTAATAAAAAAAACACAATACTAAGATCACCATAAGTGCCATTATACATAGGAAATCTATACTTAGTATGCAGTGTCTGTGTACAGGTAATACAGTGATCACTGGTAACATTGTACACAGGACAGCTGTATATAGTATACAGTGTATAATGTCAGTGTATAGGTAACACACTGTCTCACCAGTGACATCTCTAAGTGAAGTCTTTCATCTTCATCCAGCACAGACCGCCGTCACTTCTTTCAGCCAGGGCTCGTCTCTGCAGGAAATAACACAGTTATCTAGAGTACCGCTTGCAGAACACATTACTTATTTTTTCCCAACTTCTACACTACACCACATGAAGAAAAAAAGGCAACATAAAATAAATACATCACTGCAGTAACAATATCCCTTAATTTATTGCTATCCTGTAGCATGTAAGCCCGAAAGGGCAGGGTCCTCTCCCCTGTGTATCAGTCTGTCATTGTAAGTTTGTTTACTGTAAGTGATATCTGTAATTTGTATGTAACCCCTTCTTATGTACAGCACCATGGAATTAATGGTGCTATATAAATAAATAATAATAATAATAATAATTAGCCCTTATGGTAATAATATCCCCCATCCTGGCCTCTGTGTGTCTGATTCCTGGCTTCAGGAATATGTTCTCCCATCCTGCCCTCATGAGAATCCATTCTGCCCCATATGATCTCTCCATCCTGCCCCATCTGTCTCCATCGAATCCATCCTGCCCCATGATCCTGCACGATCTGTCTCCATCCTGCCCCATCTGTCTCCATCCTGCCCCATAATCCTGCACCATCTGTCTCCATCCTGCTCCATGATCCTGCTCCATCTGTCTCCATCCTGCCTCATCTGTCCCCATCCCGCACCATGTCTCCATCTTGCCCCCTGTGCCTCCAATCCTGCCCCCTGTCTCCAAACCTGCCCTGTGTCTTCAATTCTACACCATGATCTTACACCATCTTTCTCCATCCTGTCCCATTATCCTGCACTATCTGTCTCCATCCTGCCCCATAATCCTGTATCATCTGTCTCCATCCTGCCCTATGTCTCCAATCATGCCCCATGATCCTACACCATTTGTCTCCATCTTGTCCCATGATCCTGCCCCATCTGTCTCCATCCTGTCCCATGATCCTGCCCCCTGTGTCTCCAATCCTGCCCCCTGTGTCTCCAATCCTGCCACCTGTGTCTCCAATCATGCCCTGTGTATCCAATCATGCCCCTGTGTCTCCAATCATGCCCCTGTGTCTCCAATCCTGCCCCATGTCTCCATCCTGCCCCCATGTCTCTATCCTGGCCCCATGTCTCCAATCTTGCCCTGTGTATCCAATCCTGCCCCCATGTCTCCATCCTGGCCCCATGTCTCCAATCTTGCCCTGTGTCTCCAATCCTGCCCCCATATCTTTCATCCTGCCCCCATGTCTCCAATCCTGCCCCCTGTCTCCATTCTGGCCCCTGTCTCCATTCTGCCCCCGGCAGGATGGACATGTCTCCATCCTACCGGCTTGCCGCTTTCAATCAAAATTTAAAAAAATTACCTTGCCAAGCTCCTGCGGCGAGCGATCTTCCCTCCAGGCCGAAAGCGCGCACTTGCCGGCGAATGAAAATGACATCAGACACCGGTGACGTGCGTACTGGCGTCAGCTGCCAGCCTCTGATTGACTGGCAGCTTTAACTATTGCCTTGTGGGCCCGGGCTCGCACGGCAATAGAGTAACTAAACCTGCGTCTCCGACACAGGTTAAGTTACTTGATCGGCAGAATCCTGCTGCTGGGGCAATGGGGCCCGATAGGCAGAAGTGATAGGGCCTGATGTGGGCCCCCTATGCTGATTGGGCCCCATATGCCAGTCAGGGCAGTAATGCACTGATGGCGGCCCTGCGGGCTCCGGCGCTGAGCCTGCACCTTTCCGGGCACATGTCAGCTGATATATGCAACTGACATGTGCCCGCAACAGCGGCGGGTGGACTCACGATCCATCCACGGATGTTAACTACTTAAATGCTGCTGTCAATTTCTGACAGCAGCATTTAACTCACACTTCCTGCAAGCGCACCGGAAATCCAGCCCATTGGTGACCCTGTCACACGATTGTGGGTCACCGATGGGTTGACATAATAACCAGAGGTCTCCAGCAGACATCTATGGTTGTCATAACAAGTGAGCATTTCTGCTAAATGCAGGCAATCTGATCATCACCGGTACGTAGCAGAGCAGATCAAAACCTACAAAAGACAAAATGAAAAAAACCCTGCTATAATTAAATAAGTAAAAAGCAAAAGTGCATTTAAATCATACAGAGTTCTTAGCAATCCTGTATTTGATCAAACATAGCATAAAAGCCGTCCTACCATCAACAAGGTGAGCAGATCAGACAACTGCAGCTTCTAGTCTCCAATGGAGACTATTGCAGCATGCAAAAAGTAAAAAAAAATGCTTTTAAAAATATTAAAAAATAAAAAATATAAAAGTTCAAATCACCCCCCTTTCGCTCCATTCAAAAGGAAACAATAAAAAAAATCAAATATATACATATTTGGTAACGCCATGTTCTATCAATATAAAAAAAGAATTAGCCCAATCGTTAAACGACGTAACGAGAAAAAAAGTCAAAACGCCAGAATTGCGTTTTTTTGGTCGCTGCAACATTGCAGTAAAATGCAATAACGGGGGATCAAAAGATCGTATCTGTACCAAGATGGTATCATTGAAAACGTCAGCTCAGCATGCAAAAAATAAGCCCACACAACTCGAGATCATGAAAAATGGAAACGCTACGGGTATCGGAAAATGGAGAAATTTTTTATTTTTTTAATAAACCTTGGAATTTTTTTTCACTACTTAAAGAAAAAAGAATCTACACCTGTTTGGTGTTTGTGAACTCGTAAAGACATGGAGAATCATAATAGTAGGTCAGTTTTAGCATTTAGTGAATATGGTAAAAAAATAATAACTGTGGGATTGCACTTTTTTTGCAATTTCACTGCACTTAGATTTTTTTTCTCGTTTTCCAGTACACAATATGTTAAAACCAATGGTGTCATTCAAAAGCACAACTCGTCCCACAAAAAACAAACCCTCATATGGCCATTTTGACCAAAAAATACAAAAGCTATGGCTCTGGGAAGAAGGGAGGCAAAAAACGAAAATGCAAAAACGGGAAATGGCCCGAGGGTTAATAAATCTTAATTAAACTATACTTACTGCATCCCCAATTCTAGTGACACCATTGTCCCATTCTCACGCTCATGGTGATGTCAGACAGGTTACAGGAGTTCACCGCAAGACGCTGTGCACAGGGAGCAGACGCTGCTCAGTGTCTCTGCTGGATGACAGGCTGTATGGTCGCATCATGCAACCATGATGCCTGCCATCTAGATGAAGCAGGCATGACCCGTTGTGAAATAAATGGATTATCATCTTCTCCGCGGACAGGTGAGAATATTGTTGTTTGTTATGTTAATTATTTTAATAATTAAATACATGTATAATAAGCTGCACATACACTGTACTAATTGTATATGTCACTGACATCTATACAGCTATCTATTCTATGTGTATATACTGTTTGCAATCTATTGTATCCTGCTGTGATTTTACTTTACGCATCTGCTGAATTTCCAGCTTTTCTATCTATCTATCTATCTATCTATCTATCTATCGGGATTGGACAAAATAATGGAAACACCTTTGGCATCATAATCTTTGAGCATGTTATAAACATGCAAACCGTGACATATGGTAATGTTTTGTAGTTGATTATTTGTGTTATGTGATATGTGTGTGGGAGGAACGGCCCCAGTCGAGTGTCCGGGCCGGAACCAAGGGAGCCGTCATCCGGGTTCCAGGGGAAACTGCTCCCGGGTGACAGAATTCGAGGACGGACCGTTCCGACAGATGGGCTGGGGGAGGGACCAGTATAAAGGAGGCGGGGAATTCCCCGGACAATGAGTCAGCAGATCGGGACAGAGACTGCAGGAGAGCGTGGGAGCGACGGGAAGCTAGAGCGACTAACCGGTACGAGAGAGGATGCTCACTGAGGACTCCAGAGGGATGATGCCAAGGGGATCGTCCAAGACCTGCTGCCCTGCTCCAGCCCGCGGCCACAGCGGCCCCAGTCCAACCCGCGACCGTTGCCGCCTCCTCTCAGCCTACAGCTGCGGCCTACCTGCAGTCACCCGCGGCAGCTGCCTCTCCTCCGCTCGCGGCTGCGGCCTGTTCCCCGCCACCCGCAGCCGCCCCGTGCTCGCCCGTGGCCGCAGCAAGTATCGTGCCGTCGGCGGTCACCAGGGCCGCCACCAGGATTTTCTGGGCCCCATACTGGTAACATTTTCGGGCCCCTTTGAGACTCCGCCCGCTCCGCCTCCACCCCTCGAACCATCCACAGTCCCACCGCCCACTCTTGGAAAAACTCCACTTCTGCACCACGTCCTCACCAATCACACGTTAACAGTTACCATGGAACACAAGATCACACATATAGCCAGCAGTTTTTGTTTTGGCCAAAAGATTTTTTTTAAGCCTCCACGACAAGGTAGACTGGCTTGGCCCTACTCCACTCTAACTTATTAAACATTTCTTGAAATATGCAATACTCTTGTTAGCTATATTTTTCTTCCTGAAAATGATTGCAAACACAAATTCTTTGGTATTATTATCTTCATTTAATTTGTCTTAAAAGAAAAAACACAAAAAGATTTGTCCTAAAGCCAAATTGGATATAATTCCACACTAAACATAAAAAAGAGGGTGGACAAAAGTATTGGCACTGTTGAAAAATCATGTGATGCTTCTCTAATTTGTGTAATTAACAGAACCTGTGGCACCTAACAGGTGTTGGCAATAACTAAATCACACTTGCAGCCAGTTGACATGGATTAAAGTTGACTCAACCTCTGTCCTGTGTCCTTGTGTGTACCACATTGAGCATGGAGAAAAGAAAGAAGACCAAAGAACTGTCTGAGGACTTGAGAAACCAAATTGTGAGGAAGCATGAGCAATCTCAAGGCTACAAGTCCATCTCCAAAGACCTGAATGTTCTTATGTCTACCGTGTGCAGTGTCATCAAGAAGTTTAAAGCCCATGGCACTGTTGCTAACCTCCCTAGATGTGAACGGAAAAGAAAAATTGACAAGAGATTTCAACGCAAGATAGTGCGGATGTTGGATAAAGAACCTCGACTAACATCCAAACAAGTTCAAGCTGCCCTGCAGTCCGAGGGTACAACAGTGTCAACCTGTACTATCCGTCGGCATCTGAATGAAAAGGGACTGTATGGTAGGAGACCCAGGAAGACCCCACTTCTTACCCCAAGACATAGAAAAGCCAGGCTGGAGTTTGCCAAAACTTACCTGAAAAAGCCTAAAACGTTTTGGAAGAATATTCTCTGGTCAGATGAGACAAAAGTAGAGCTTTTTGGGCAAAGGCATCAACATAGTGTTTACAGGAGAAAAAAAGAGGCATTCAAAGAAAAGAACACGGTCCCTACAGTCAAACATGGCGGAGGTTCCCTGATGGTTTGGGGTTGCTTTGCTGCCTCTGGCACTGGACTGCTTGACCATGTGCATGGCATTATGAAGTCTGAAGACCACCAACAAATTTTGCAGCATAATGTAGGACCCAGTGTGAGAAAGCTGGGTCTCCCTCAGAGGTCATGGGTCTTCCAGCAGGACAATGACCCAAAACACACTTCAAAAAGCACTAGAAAATGGTTTGAGAGAAAGCACTGGAGATGTCTAAGGTGGCCAGCAATGAGTCCAGACCTGAATCCCATAGAACACCTGTGGAGAGATCTAAAAATGGCAGTTTGGAGAAGGCATCCTTCAAATATCAGGGACCTGGAGCAGTTTGCCAAAGAAGAATGGTCTAAAATTCCAGCAGAGCATTGTAAGAAACTCATTGATGGTCACCGGAAGCGGTTGGTCGCAGTTATTTTGGCTAAAGGTTGTGCAACCAAGTATTAGGCTGAGGGTGCCAATACTTTTGTCTGGACTATTTTTGGAGTTTTGTGTGAAATGATCAATGTTTTGCTTTTTGCTTCATTCTCTTTTGTGTTTTTTCATTTAAGACAAATTAAATGAAGATCATAATACCAAAGAATTTGTGTCTGCAATCATATTCAGGAAGAAACTGAGTATTATCTGACAGAATTGCAGGGGTGTCAATACTTTTGGCCACAACTGTAGTGTCAGTGCACAGGTAATACAGGGATCACCAGTGATATTATACACAGGAGCTCTGTATATAGTGTCAGTGTACAGGTAATACAGAGATCACCAGTGACGTAATACACAGGAGCTCTGTATATAGTGTCATTGTACAGGTAATACAGTGATCACCAGTGACATTATACACAGGAGCTCTGTATATCGTGTCAGTGACAGGTAATACAGTGATCACCAGTGACATTATACACAGGAGCTTTGTATATAGCGTCAGTGTACAGGTAATACAGTGATCACCAATGACATTATACACAGGAGCTCTGTATATTGTATACAATGTGTAGTGTAAGTATACAGGTAACACACTTACTCGCCAGTGACATCTCTAGTTGATGATACTCATCTTCGCTTTGCTTCTTCATCCAGCACAAACCGCCATCACTTCTTCCAGCCAAGACTCGTCTCTGCAGAAAATAACACAGCACATTCCCCAACTTCTACGCTATGCCAGATGAAGAAAAAAAAGTGAGTGTCGGGGAGTGAGTAGGGGAGGGAAGGTCCTGAACAGTAACAGGACCTCCCCTACCATTGACAACAGTATACTCAAAAATAAAATATATCACAGCAGTAATTATATCCCTTAATCAGCCCCAAAAGTAATAATGTCCTAAGTCCTGCCACCTTCCTGTAATTAATGTCCCCCATGTGTCCTCCCATTATGGCCCCATGTGTCTGTCCTCCTATTCTGGCTCCATGTGTCCTCCAATCCTGCCTCCCCATATATCTTCATCCTGCCCCCACATGTCTTCCCATCCTGGCCCCATGTGTCTCCATAATGCCTCAATATATGTCCTCCCATCATGGCCCCCTATATGTATCCATTCTGCCCCCATGCTTCTCCATCCTGCCGATATATGTCCGCATTCTGCCCCCCTATATGTCATCTCATCATGGCCCCATATGTCTCCATCCTGCCCCCATATATGTCCTCTCATCCTGACCACCATATGTCTCAATCCTGCCCCCATATATATCCTCTCATGCTGTCCCACCATATGTCTCCATCCTGCCCCCATGTCTTCATCCTGACCCCATATGTCCACTCATCTTGGCTGCATATGTCTCCATCCTACCCCCATATATGTCTTCTCATCCTCACCACCATATATCTCAATCCTGCCCCATATATATCCTCTCATCCTGCCCTGCCATATGTCTTCATCCTGCCCCATATGTATCCATCCTACCCCCTATATATGTCTCCATCCTGCCCCATATATCTCTCCATCCTTCCCCCTCATGTGTCCTCTCATCCTATCTCATATGTCCATCCTGCCCCCATATATCTCTCCATCCTTCCCCCTCATGTGTCCTCTCATCCTGTCCCATATGTCCATCCTGCCCCCATATATCTCTCCATCCGTCCCCCTCATGTGTCCTCTCATCCTGTCCCATATGTCCATCCTGCCCCCTATATGTCCTCTCACCCTACCCGCCCCCCATATGTCTCACCATATTGCAGATTTCAGTGGAAAAGAAAGTTTCTCCCTACCTGGCCACGGTCCAGCGGTGTCCTCTTCCTTAACCATTTGAGGCACTAGCGCATGACAGTGATACTATACGCCGGACATGTGAGCTGCTGACCTCTTCGGGTACGTGCCCATGATCAGAAAATGCTGCGGTTTTCATACTGCATATTTATGCCGCATCAAGACCGCAGTGGTCAGATGTTACAGCATAGTGGATAGGATTTCTAAAATCCCATGTCCACTATGTGTGCATGTGTACCTGCGGATCACCTGCAGACACTGACATGCAGCGGAGGTTTATGAGCCGCAGCAGGTCAATTTCTTTGGCGGAGACGCTAGAAATTTCAACAATAGAAATGTATTTTGATTCAGTAAATCCGCACGGTTCAGTGAAAACATGTGGATTTACCTGCGTGATTAGAACACAGCGCTATGGATTAAGTGACAATACACATAATCCAAAGTGCTGCTACTTCCTGATCATGGGAACATAGCCTAATTGGCTGGTGGCTCCTATTGCCAAGCAGGAAGGGATCCTGCATAACAACAGATTTCAACTGAATGTCCTGCAGAGAACGCACGTTCAGTTCCTGAGCGAACGGCTGACTCTGCCCCTGGGGCCTGGTGATGAGTGGAGCCTGGACTGGTGATGAGGAGGGCCCGGACTGAGGACACATTCAGTTAGCAAATGGATGATTCCCGCTACTGTAGCCCAGACTGGTGAGAAGAGGTGCCCGATATGGTGAGGAGAAGGGCCCGGACTGGTGAGGAGAGGGGCCCAGACTGGTGAGGAAAGGGGCCTGGACTGGTGAGGAGAGGGGCCTGGACTGGTGAGGAGAGGGGCCCGGACTAGTGATGAGAGGGGCCCAGACTGAGGACGCACGTTCAGTAAAAATAGGCAGCACAGAGAACGGGATCAGGGAGTCAGCAGTAATTTGAACAATCTGTTCCCCCCAACTGGACGAATCCCACCCCTGGTTATGTCCTTTCCTGACAGACTATGACATCATAGGCTGCAGCTAATAGAAAAGTGACACACAAACAATAATGCATCCAATTTTGTCATACATGACAAGCAGCACTGGCATGCATTGCCAATATACTGCAGCCAGACAAGAGGGAGGACATTGCAGGAAATAGGGGTAAGTCAGGCCAGTGTCTTATAGTCATCCCCCTCACCTGTCTCTCTGGTGTCTCATTTCTTTCTTGTCTTCTGCCTCTGTCTTTGCCATCTCCTGCTTCTGTCTCTCTCTTGTCACTGTCGTCTCCCATCTTTTCTATCTCCCGCTCTTTTCTTTCTTTCCTGAATCTGCAGGGTTGTCTGTGGCTCCACCCACTCCATTTAGCCCTGACCCTCCATGTTGTTCCACACTCCACAGCCTGATAGCTGTGACGCTGCTGGAGGGGAGAGATCGGCTACCCGGCTCCTGGCTCCGCAGCTGACTTGCAGGCTAGGGTGAGTTATATAGCCTGTGTCAGGACTGCTCCTGCCCAGCCTGCACTGCCGCGCAGAGTGCTACAGCTCAGGGGGTGGCACAGAGCTCCTGCTGCAGGAAGATTGTGCCGCCCCCTGAGAGACCATGGGAGCGCAGATGCCGACATTAGAACCGGACCAGAGCACTTTTTCTTGCCGGTTCTGCAACTGATTCTGCAGAAGCGACTGAATTCCACCCTGATCAAAAATAAAGTGTATTTTAAACTGCCCGGTGAGCAAAAGATGGGGAGCACCGTGTCTCAGCCAGTCCGGGACCCTCCTCTTCAGCGGGCCCCTTACACAAGTAAGGCTAGTAATTCCCTGATGGCGGCCCTGGCGGTCACCACTGTCCCGCTCAGGCCCGCAGCAGGGGCCGGGCCTCTGCTGACCGTAGACTCCCTGTCGCAGCCGTTAGCTGTACAGGTGGTCTGTCATCCACCACCGCACATCGGTGCCGCTGGCCCCAGTCCAGGAGCTGCGTCCCACCCGTCCAAGGACTTCACCGGGCCCTGTGGGGCCGCAGTGTCGCCTGCGCGCCGGAGGGTGCGAAGACTCCGACTACGCCTCAGCAACTGGGCCCAGCAACTACTACGCCGAAAGACCACCAACCCGAACGGCGAGGGACATCTGGACAGCAGCTAAGTTGACTTTTCGGTTAAGGACCCGTAGTCGGCCAAACCACGGCCCTATAGTGACCGGCTCTTGCCGGAAGTAGTTGTGCTCTACTCTTTGGTGTTTGCTTGTCTAGAGCCCCTGCGAGGGCAACACGTGTTACCCCTTTCTTTTGGTGTTCAAGTCGTGACTGAGGAAAGTTCCACCAGTCTTATAAAAGTTATTTTAGAAAGCACCAGGTTGTCTCGCGACTCGTCACTGCATCCTGCGTACCTGCAAACACCACATGTGTATGTAAATTTGTTTTGCAGAATTGTAAGAACATTGATGAGAACCTGATACCAATGGCAGACCACTCGGATTTTCAAAGAGGCCAAATTGTTGGTGCTCGTATGGCAGGCGCTAGTGTAACAGAAAGTGCCCGAATGCTTGGCATGTCAACAGGTACTGTCTCCAAAGTAATGACTGCATTTGAAAGAGAAGGAAAAACGTCCGCAGCAAAGCACAGGTCCGGCCGAAAGTCGAAGTTGATTGAGAGAGACCGTTGGACTCTAAAGCGAATTGTGAGAGAGGATCGCAAGACCATGGCTTCGAAAATCACTGCTGAGCTCAATGAACACCTACAGAACCCAGTTTCCACGAAAACTGTTCGTCGGGAGCTGCACAAATCTGGATTCCACGGAAGAGCTGCAATTCGAAAACCGCTGCTCTCAATGACAAATGTTTCCAAGCATTTAGAGTGGTGTAGAAACCTCCAGAATTGGTCCCTCGAGCAGTGGAAATGTGATATTCTCAGATGAATCATCGTTTACCCTATTTCTGACCTACCGCCGACTGTACGTTTGGAGACAGCCGAAAGAAGCATTCCATTCAGACTGCCTTCTCCCAACCGTAAAACATGGTGGAGGTTCTGTGATGATCTGGGGTGCTATTTCGTGGATATCCGCCGGGCCAATGATATCACTTCATGGAAGAATTAACAGCCGCGATTATTTAGGCATTTTGGGCGACCAAGTGCATCCTATGGTTCAAGCACTGTTCCCGGGGGAACGCCATCTTTCAGGATGATAATGCACCAATTCATACAGCTAGAATCGTTAAAGCATGGCACGAGGAACATTGTAATGAAGTTGAGCATCTCATCAGGCCCCCACAATCCCCAGACCTCAACATTATTGAGGATTTATGGTCGATTTTAGAGATTCAAGTTAGACGCTGATTTCCGTCGCCATCGCCGCTCAAAGAACTGGAGGGTGTTTTAACTGAAGAATGGGCTACAATTCCTTTGTAAACAATTCACACCTTGTATGAATTCATACCTCGGAGAATTGAGGCTGTAATCACCGCAAAAGGTGGACCTACATCATATTATACTAACTTTTTTTGATGTTTCCAGGTGTTTCCATTATTTTGTCCAACCCCTGTATGTGTCACTGTCATCTATATATCTCTATTCTGTGTGTATACACTGTATGTAATCTATCTATTCTTTCCTGTCGGGTTTGGATATGACTTTACTGTACACAGCAGATAAATTTCCGGCTTTTCAAAGGAGAGCTGTGTGTAAAAATTGTACAGCGCTCGCAAGATCCGAGTGCTGTGCGATGTTTTGCTCGCACCCATTAACTTGCATAAGAGAGTCCCATCCGATATACGCAGCAAATTGCAGCATGCTGCGATTTTTTTATCAGTATGATTTCAGCTGAGAAAAAATTGCAGATGACATTTAACCCATTGAATAACATTGGTCAGAGTGCAATCCTACATGTTTGGTGTCTACGAACTCATAATGACCTGAAGAATCATAATGATAGGTCAGCTTTAGTATTTAGTGAACATGGTAAAAAAGCCAAACAAAGAAACAAGTGGATTGCACTTTTTTTGTAATTTTGCCACACTTGGAATTTTGTTCCCATTTTCTATTACACGGCATGGTAAAACCAATGGTGTCGTTCAAAAGGACAACTCGTCCTGCAAAAAATGAGCCCTCACATGGCCATATTCACAGAAAAATAAAAACGTTATGGCTCTAGGAAGAAGGGGAGCTAAAAACGAAAATACCTCTGGGGTTAAGGGGTTAATTAGGTGAGACATCAGCAGTAAGTTACTGGATGCAAATGTTTATTCTGCATCTGCATCATTGAAAGGTTTACACGGGTGATCAGTTGCACTAAACGATCACTGATGGGTAAACCATGATCATTGATCTTGACAGTACGAGTCCTGTTTGCAGAGGATGATCTTTTCTGCTGACCAAAAAGTAATTTCACCTAATGAACCAGCATTTTGCGCATTCATCAGGTAATTGACAGCCTGCTCACACTAAAAGGATATATCATAAGAACACGTCTTCGACGTTTATCTTTCAGTGGAAATGCAGAGAGATGGTGAGAGTAATACTTTTCTTTGCAAACAAAACTCCCTTACTATGTAAAGCGCAGTCCCTTAGTATATGGGGTCTTCTCTTGTTATGTTCAGCACTGTAGGTAAGGGAAAAAAATGTCCTTCCTTAGCATCCCCTCTTGTTATGTTAGCCCCTTCCCTTATTACATAGAATCCCCTCTTGTAATGTAAAGCCTCATCCCTTATTATATAGCATCTCCCTTTGTAATATTAAGCCCCGTCCCTTATTACATAGACTTCCCTCTTGCTATGTACAGCCCTGTCTCTTATTAAATAGTATCATCTATTGTTATGTTTAGCACTGTACGTAAAGGAAGAAAGTCATCTACAGATGTGCACCAAAGCTCCTTTGTGTTCATTACGTGATCTGTCACATGAACTCCCAAAAATATCATGTGACATGTCATGTGATACAATGGGTGCTGGGGGCCCATGCACTCTAAATTGCCAGGGGCCCTGGCTACCCCTGAGTGTACGCTGTAAGCTTTCTTGGAGAGATGAGTTTTCAAGCTTTGTCTGAATGTTCAAAATGTGGGAAACAATTGGATGTGTTGGGACAAAGAAGTCCAGAGGACAGGGGTGTCTGGGAGATATCTTGGAGATGATTGGTTGAGAAGCATACAAGAGCAAAGGAGAGAATGAGGTCTTGTGAGGACCGCAGATTACACGTGGGATGATATTGTCATGCTTGGAATCAATGAAGGGTCTCTCTGTCAGTTAATCACAACACACAACACAGTTCCCACTCCAGGCCAGCAGAGGGAGCTCTGAACCCAAAACTGGGGGAAGAGCTGCTCTCTGGGGGCCAGGAAGGGGAAATTGGGAGTTCGTGTGAGGAGGGCAAAGTGTGTGGATGTGAGGAGAGGAGCTGGAAGATTGAGCAGAGTTCAGAGCTCACTTCTAGCTATAGCGCATGATCTGGAGCCCGGTCTCCAAGGTTGTTTGGATACTGATGTTCCTGCAGCAGAAACCGGAGGAATAGGAAGCTGTAAATGCTCTGCTCCCACATAAGACTCGGAGGCACAACAGCAACGGGTGAGCCAGAAACAGAAGAAGGCTACAGCTGTCTGCCATACGAGGGAGTTCTAAATGAGAACAAGCAAGTGGAACTTCAGTGTAGCACAGTACTGCAAGTACCTAAGATAAGCGCTAGAAAGGAGACTACACAACCCATCTGTTAGAGAGATTCCTAAGTTGCTTCCAGGCCGGCCAGCCTCTGTTCCATCTGTATTCTGGACTGCATTTACCAAGCAAAGTAAAGGTAAAAGAAACTGCACCCTATTGTGTCCTTGCCTTCTTCCTGCAAACTCTCCAGCACTGCTACATCTCTGTGCAAAACACTACACCCTCTTCCTCAACACCTATCCTCTTCATCTACTCTGCCCTGGGACTACAGCCCTGCCTGTGGAGGGCTACACCATAATTGCTGCACCACACCATCTGTCCCAGAGGATCTGTCTGCAGCGTCGGCTTAACACCTTCATTGCCGAACACCACAGGTGGTGTCACGAATCATCCACTTATAAACTTTAACCAGCCACTCTTAACCCCTTTTACATGGACGCCCAGGGCCACGGACCAGGTCACCGCTACTGTGACACTTCCCTCTGAGATACCGGCCCGGTACCGAGTACCCCACTGCCCTGGCGGGCGATCCAATATTAGTTTGGAGATATGTAGGGGACAGATTATGGATGGCTTTGCAGGTCAGTATTAGTAGTTTAAACTGTATCAACTGGGAAATTGTGAGTCAAGGAAGGGATTTGCAAAGTGAAGAGCCAGTGGAGTAGCGAGGGGAAAGGTACATTAATAGGGCAGCAGAGTTAAGGATGGACTTAAAATGTATGAGAATATTAGTTGGGAGGCCACAGAGAAGAATATTGCAGTAGTCAAGGCAGGAGATGATGAGGACATGCAATAGCATTTTAATAGATTGAGGGTTGCGGAAAGGACGGATCCTGGAAATATTATTGAGCTGGAGGCGACAGGAAGTGGTAAGGGCTTGGGTGTGTGGTTTGAAAGAGAAGGCAGAGTCAAGGATTACTCCAAGGCAGCAGACTTGCGGTACAAAGAAAAGCATAGTGTCATTGATAGTAATAGATAAGAATCAATTAAGTGAGAAGGAGGAAAGATGATTAGTTTAGTTTTGTTCACATTAAATTTTTGGAAGCGTGATGTGAAGAAAGATATGGCTGATAGACAATTTGAGATACTGGACAGAAGAGAGACATCTGGGCCAGAGTTAGATTTGAATGGCATCAGAATATAGATGCTACTGGAATTCCCAGGCCAAAGGTATCGATAGAGAAGAGTAGGGGTCCCAGGACAGTAGGAGTAGCCTTGAGGGACTCCAACAGAGAGAGGGCGGGATGAGAAGCTAATATGGGAATGGGAGATGTTAAATATGCATTTTCCCAGCAAAGAGCAAACAGATGAACGGCAAACTAGGGAACACAAATCACCACATTAACAGACGGAGCTATTTATCTGAAGTATTGCAGTGTATATTTCAGTCAAATAACAGAGGTGCTTGCATGAAAAAGCATGAATATTTCAATGTGAAGTGAAAAAGGAAGAAATATGCAGCACTCACCAGTATGGCTGAAAAACTGTGCGTCTTTATTTCACATGAATTCCATCAATAGATATGTGGACATGCAGGACGTTAGAAGAATGCTAGGGGAGGGAGGTGCCGGAATGGGAGATGATAAATATGCATTTAGAGATGAGGAGATCCAGAAGAGGGCAAGATCTATGATACAAAGGGACAGAGTATCTATAGTAGAAGGAAGTGGTTGACTGTTTGAAAGCTAGCGATAAAATGTATACATTCATACAACAGTTTGCACTGAGTGGAATGTTATTAAAATCTATGGTGGGGGTAATTTAATGGTTATTGCCTAAAAAATAAAGTTATCCACTATTCACAGAATTCCCTCAGCGATCCCAAAATGGTGAATAGAGCGGAGGTGCACATGAGAGGCCTAAGCTCCATTTTTGCCTATAGGACTGCTCGAAATAGCTAAGCACTATACTTGGCAATCCCATAAATAATGCGTGGAGTGGGGGCTGCGGCGTATGTGTAAGTATACTCAATTGAGGTCTAGGTTCCAGAATCTTGATCATGGGGTTTCGGAGTCCCCCAAGTAGTCAGAGCCCCAGCGATCAGCATGTTATCCTCTGTCTGTCCTATAGATAGGGTATAACTTAATTTTCTGGTGAATAATCCATTAATTAATATACTACTGTAGGTATGTGATATAATTCCAGGAGAAGGGGAATGATTATTGCAGGGGGTTAGGTTACAGTTACGTGGAAAGGATGATGAATTATTATGGATGAGTTATTAATATCTGAGGGAAATGGTGGCTGAGTGGAAGCATGGTATATCCGGGGGAAAGATTAATTATTGTACTAGAGGTGATCACTTCAAGGGTATATGAAATTATAATGGGAAAAAAAGTGGGAAAATATTCCAACAAGATGGTAAGTAGCGATAAAATCCAAAATTAATTGAAAAGAACATTAAAAAGACGGTGGTAAGATAACCAGCAGTAAGGCTTTATAAGGTGAAATACTTTGGTCTTTTTGGTCTTTTTTTCAATAAATGTTGGATTTTATCGCTACTAACCATCTCACTGGATTCTTTTCCCCCTTTTTTTCCTCTGAAGACAAGTTGGTTCCCAGGCCATTCAATGAGAGATTCCTGTCTGTATCCGTCACTACGGTGAGCTGACTGTGGTGGAGAGTATCATTCATTATTATACTATGTTGGGGGCTATTACTGCAAGGGTGCATGAGATTGTGACGGCAGTGCCTCAAATAGCAGCGTCTTCCTATATAAAATCAGAAGGCAAGTAGAAATTGCTTACTTGTTAGTGGTTACATAATTTTGTTGAAATTGTGCAGCCATTAAGGAAACCATTTGTGATTAACTTCTAATTGAGTACTACATGAGACACAAGCCTAAAAATGGACCATGCTAATCATTGGCCAGTGCTTTGGGCTTGCCCCCTAGGCCAAAAATTGCCAGCCAACCCCCAAATAGTGGTTTAGGGGTTTACAAAAGTTAAAAAGTGTTATATGAAGATATATATAAAGCCATCATGAACATAAAAAGTGGTAACCAAATAAGGTTGCACTGGTCGGTCACCAGCCCTTACTTGTAGGTGTCCAAATTTTAAGCACTACTGAGCCCTTGGAGGGTGATAGAAAAATGCAGATTCTGAGGAAATTTTAGAAAGGGAAGACGAAAAACAGTCAGATTGGTGTTGTGATGCAATAGGCCTGTCCAAAGAGGTGAATTTTTAGGGCACACGTAAAGGGGATATCAGAGAATTTATGGAAAAACAAAAAAATTTATCTAAGCAGTAACAGGCAAATTGCAAGTCACCTGCCTGTTGCATACGGCACCGTTCTTCCCCAGCACAGAGTGGTCATAGACCGCTCCTGCCGGGAAATAAGCTTCCTCGGCTGACACGACAGGGAGGGACTTCCAATATCATTCTGACTGACAGCCAGCTCCCCCAGTTAGGTAGCAGGGATCCGGCTATCAATCAAAATGATGACGGAAGTACCACCCCGTCAACAGAGTGGAGGGGAAAAGGAGGCTTCTAAATCCCCGGTAGGAGCGGTCTGTGCTTGGGAAGATTGGCATTGTGTACAACATACAGGTTGCCTTGTAATTACCTGCTTGTTAGTGCTTAGGCTCATTTTTTTTATAAAATCCCATATATCCCCTTTAAATCTGTCAGTCAAACTTTTTAGCTATGAATTATTTCTCAGACGCTCCAGATGCTGAAACTTCGGATTGCTGAAATTAGTTTTGCCTTTGGATCCAATTGTCCTTTTTTAGCTGAGATATCTTGTACAGCACCATGAAATCAATGGCACTATATAAATAAATATTAATAATAATATCATTTTAGTAAAAGCAACGTAGATCTCAAATGTATTATTAAATGCCTACAGTTTTCCGTGTTGCCAACCTCCCTGTTCATTGCATGTGGGAATAAATCAGGTCTTCAAACATTTGGCTTTAATACTTTGAGCTGCAATTTTTTAAGGAACATAGAGAAACAGAAAAAAGATAATAGTTTTAGGGACATTTAAAAAGTTCATACCTAAACTATCTATTGTTTTCACCACCAAACTCTTATCAATATGCCTTGCAGTACTTTGTAATATCTAGACATTTAAGGGGAATAATTATGGATTAATTAAAGTCAATTCCAGCTTTGTTCATGGATCATTCACATTGGCCAACACATGGCTGTAAAAGACCGTTGTTCCACAATATGGATGCCAATCGGCGGTTGTTTAATAGTCAGTTTAGATAGTATGATAGTAATACATTATTCTGTGCGCACAGTCATTGCTCTCTGCAGGACATGTCCTGTTTACACAGGATGATGTGTTGTCATGCCAGCTTAAAAAAACATTTTACTTGACAAACAAGCATTTTTGCTTGTTTATTGGGTGATAGGCAGTCTGTTTACACTGGCAAATTATCAGGACACGAGGGCACATAGGAACAGTCATTCGTTATAATCGGCCAATGTAAATTACACTCTAATTCCTCAAGATATTTGTCTGTTCTTTTATTGGTTAAATTGAAAAATTAGGATTAGATTTCCCTACATATATCCATTTGCCAAAGTTAATCCAATTTTATATGACAAATATTTTCCATTTTTTATTATTTGCATGGCAGAAATTCAGTTTCATTGCATTTTCTTTGCATCCTTTAAGCAATATTCTGTGGATAGTTATCTATTTCAAGTTCATTTCAGGGAAACTGTCAGGTCCCTTGACTGCCCCAACCACTGATATAGCGGTTGAATGGGGATTTTGTTAATCCAATAAGGTTATTTATGTGTTTATTAACATTGCAATCTTTGAAAAAATAATTTTAATCTTGCAGAGTCACATGTTCTTGGAATATGTTTAGTGCAACAACTCCATTCCTGCCTATGAGTGTTTAGTTGCTAGATTTTAATGCTTTTCATAAAGTTAGAAGAAAAAAACTCCCAGAGGCTCACACAGGGAGAGCATGTGACTGTATTTCCTGTTTTCCTGTGTCTGTGTATGAGAGAAGCAGCCTGCTGTAGCTGCTGCACAGATAGAGACACACAAATTATTTATTCCTGATCTATTAAGCATATTGTTCCTGATTGTTCCTAAATATAGAAGCTGTGTTGTCACACACGTGGAGAGTATCCTGAATAATCCACTGCCAACAGGTTATGGGTCCAAAGTGACACAGAACCCCAGAGTAACACAGCAAAAGCAGCACAGATCAACAGAGAAGATGTTCACTAGCAGCAATCCTGTCAAGTTCTCAGTGCCAAGCCTCACTAACCAAAACTATCAGTCCTGGAAATTCAAGGTGAAGATGCTGCTCATAAGAGATGGTACGTGGAAATATACTCAAGAACAAGCGCCTCATCCATTACCAGATGATTGGCTAAAGAAGGATCAGAAAGCACAAAGCACGATCTCCCTCAGTGTAGATGATAATGAGATTGTGCATATATACATGTATGCAACTGCAAAGGAGATGTGGGATGAGTTACAGAAAGTACATGAAAGATCAAATCTCAGCAATAAGTTTTATCTCATGAGAAAGCTGTATCAGTCTAAGCTAAGCGATGGACAGAATATGCAGGACTATATAAGAAACACCCTAGAGATTGTGGAGCATGTCAGGGGTACTAGAGAAGAAATTAAAGATTTTCATGTTGCTGCACTTCTATTAAGTGGTCTTCCAGAGAGTTATGACACACTCGTGACTGTACTAGATGCACGGCCAGATGATGAGCTGACACTAGAGTATGTTAAAGGTAAACTTGTGGATAAATTCAAGAGAAAAACACAGCATGTAAGCAGCAGTAATGAATCCAGAGCAGAAACAGCATTAAAAACACAGGATTTCCCTAAATATAAGAGCAATCTAAGAGAAACTCGTGAATGTTGTTTCCGTTAAAAGCCAGGCCACCTTAAAGCAGAATGCAAACTTTGGAAGGCAAGAATGAGTCAGCTTAAAAAGCAAAACAGTCACCAAAGGGTTAAAACAGCTGTAAAGAAAGAGTCCGCGTGTGTTGAAGCTGCATCTAATGCCAGTACAGGCCCATCTGCAAAGCATATATGGTGCAGATGGGTCGCCCTCCCAGGGCTGTGGGGTACTCGGTACTGGGCCGGTGTCAGGGGAATGTGTCACAGCAGCGGTGACCCGGTCCGTGGCCATGGGCGCCCAAGTAATGGGGAATGTAGTTAATGGAATGGAATAGTTTGTGACGCCACCTGTGGTGCTCGGCCAGGGAGATGTTAAGCCGACGCTGCAGACAGATCCGCTGGGACTGATGGTATGGTGCAGCAAAGATGTAATAGCTCCCCACAGGTGAAGCTATAGTCCCAGGGCAGTGTAGATGTGGTTGGCACGGGGATGTAGCAGTGCCGGAAAGGTAGGAAGCAGACAAGACACAGCGGGGTGCAATTTCTGTACCTTTACTTGATAACTGCAGTCCAGGGTCCTGATTACAGATGGTAACGGAGCAGGCTAGCCTGGAAGCAACTCAGAGATTCTCTCTCAGCAGACAGGCTGTGCAGTCTCCTTCCTAGCGCTTGTTTGAATGAAGTACTCCTAGTACTGAGTTACACTGTAGTTCCTCCTGTCAGATGTTCCCAAGAACCTTACTTGCATGGCAGACAGCTGTAGCCTCTCTCGGGGACTCCTCGCTCTGAGTCCTGGCTCACTATCCAAGCTGCTGTTGTGCCTCAAGTCTTAGATGGGAGTAGGGAATTTACAGCCTCCTACTACTCTGGTATCTGTTGCAGGACCGTTAGTATCCGTACAACCGTGGAGACCAGGCTCCAGTTCATGCGCTCACTGTGAGGGAGCTCTCCTTTCCTAGCTCAACCTCCAGCTTCTCTCTCCACATCTGCACACTTCACCCTCCGCAGACTAACTGACCACTCCTTCCTCTTGCCCCTCAGAGAGCGCTCCTCCCCTTAATTCCGGTTCAGAGCTCCCCCTGCTGGCCTCGACTGGAACTGTGTTGCATGTATGGATTGAATGCAAGAAAGATCCAACATTGCCTCCAAGCCTGGCATTACCCTCCCCTGGAGGAAGGCAAAGCCACTGTGGCGACCATACTCCTGGGGGCGCCACACAGAGATTCTGGTGCAAGCAGTCATATGACAAATAGCAAGGATTTCTTCAATGACCTTAATGAAAGCAAGTCAGAAAAGGTCATCTTAGCTAATGGTCACAATAGGATTTCAGAAGGAGTAGGCGATGGCTACCTCCACTGTTCAGCTTCCTCAGCACAAAGCTGAAAGATCCCATTAAAGGATGTTCTCTATGTTCCCAGCCTTGAAAGCAATCTTCTGTCAGTAAAGATGCTCACACAAAAGGGGAATGTAGTTACTTTTAAAGATAACAGCTGCATCATATCAAAGAAGGATCACACCCTTGCAGAAGGAAAAATCCAAGATGAACTTTATCAGCTAAAATGCAAAGAAAGTGTGAACAGTGCTAGACAAGATCTACATAGGAACTGTATCCATGTATGGCACAGACATCTTGGGCACAGAGACCCGGAAGCAGTAAGAAAGCTAGCTCAACTTGCAAATGGTATTGAAATCAACCAGTGTAGTCAAATGATGAAGTGCACTAGCTGTCTTAAAGGGAAAATGTCCAGAAAATCCTTTCCTAAAATAAACACCACTAGATCTGTACAGCCACTGGATCTGATACATACAGATGTATGTGGTCCAATGAGTAATCAAACTCCTATCGAGAATAAATATTTTCTCACATTTATTGATGACTACTCCTGATATACACTACAATCGCCTACCTGCTTCACAGTAAGGATGAAGTTCCACAGAAACTTGAAGAATATCTTGCTGTAATGTTTAACAAATTTGGAAGAATGCCAAAAGCCCTGAGTGCAGATAATGGAACTGAATATACAAGTGGTAAGGTGCAAATCATTTTGAAAAAGGATGGAATTGTGGCGCCCCTGAGGGTTCAGTCACCACAGAGGTACTGCACCTCCTCCTGAGGTGTAGTATCCCACTCCTCAGGTAAGATGGGAACGCCTAACCAGACTCCAGCACCTACATCCTGCACAGACACCTTAGAACAGCAGAGCACCCTTTATGGCAGCTGCTTTGGTTCATGAAGGATGCTGGGAGTTGGGTGGAGCTTAGATTGCACTAAGAGGGGAACGCTGACAGGAAGTTAGGTCAGAATCCCCAGAGAGGGGGAGGAAGACAGAAGATCCCTGGAGGGGGATGGAGAGAGGGGACGTGTTTGCAGCAGCCTCCTGTGAGCTGGAGCTGCTGGCAAGGAAAGAGAGAAAAGGAAAGATCACTTGTTCAGAAGGAAGATAAATATGAACGGAATGTGAGGAGGATAGAGACTGGGGACTAGGGCTAGAGCAGAGCCCTTCTCTAAGTTTAAGCGCCAAAGGCCGGGCGCCGGTATCTGAGGCTGTGTGTGATACTAATGATCCTACAGCAGAAACCGGAGGAATAGAAGTTGTGACCACTTCATTCCCACCTAAGACTAAGACACAGCAGCAACGTGTGTGAGCCGGGACATGATTGTAAGGAGTCCCCAAAGTAGGCTATAGCTGACTGTCATGCGAGTGGAGTTCTAAGGAACAGCAAGAAAGAGAAACTTGAGCGTAATTCATAACTACAAGTACTTCAGATTAGCGCTAGTAAGGAGACGTTCAGAAAAGGCACATTTGGAAGGGAGTGCTGGAAGGGTGTAAAGTATTCCATCTGCATGGGAGTTGGCTGAGCCCCTTGCCTGAAGACCACGGCACTGAAGCGGGCACCTGTCTATGCCAGAAACGTGAGTAAAGCATTGGAACTGCATTCAGCTGTGTCATTGCCTTCTTCCTGCGCCAACCTACTCAGCACTGCTACATCTCTGTGCCTAACACTACAAAATCTACCTCAACATCTACTACTGCTGCCCTGGGACTACAGCTCTGCCTGTGGAGAGCTATTACATTTTTGCTGCACCACACCATCAGCCCCAGAGGATCTGCACTGCAGCGCTGGTCCCCTTCTGACCAGATACCACAGGTGGCGTCACGAACTATCTACATATAAACTTTATTCCATTCCACCTATTTTACATGGGCACCCAGGGCCGGATCACTGCCACCGCGACACCTCCTTTTAAGAGACCGGCCCGGTACCAAGTAAATCCCACAGCCCTGGGGGTGCTCCATTTTGGCATCATAAACAGGATTACGAAGCCCGGTGCCACCGGGTCCTGTGTGCCGAAGATTTGATTGATTTGAGAAATGCTAAACCTAAAATGTGCAAAGGAACGGATTTATTGAATTGTAAATTGGACTGTGATTTTGACTGTAAAGATGGCCGCCATGGTGGTGAAGTAAGGTGTGCCATCGTGGGCGGCACCCAAGAAAGAGCGCGAAGCAACATGAACCTCCCCTGCCTGTACTTCTATGCTACTGCATCCTGGCCAACCCAAAGAGGGGTCCAGATCCGGCAAAGGAAAAAGACACTGCCCCCAGGGGGTGGAAAGAAGCTCCGCGGCAGGATGAGGAGCCAAGAAGAAGACACAGTACCAGGAGGCCATGATGGAGAGCAGCAGGAGGCCTGTGTAGTGCGGTGGAGAGATGTCAGCTTCTCCCGGCTCCATGGAATCAGGCTCCAGCTCTTCAGCACACCTCAACCTGTCGCCGCTGGAGAAAGAAGTAGAGGAGCTGCACAGGAAACTGCAGGAGAAACAGGCTTTGCTGGAGCAACAACGCCAGGTTGCCCAGGAGGAGCCCGCCATTTTGCAATCCCCACCATCGGTACCTCCAGCCAGCCCTCAGGTACCCTCACCACCGGTACCCACCTGCACTCCTCCAGTACCACCACCACTGGTACCCGCTGCTCCACCAGTCTCCCCATCACCGGAGGCTGAAGATGAGGATCACCACGGCTCTGGAGGAGCAGGTATGTCTGCCGCCCCTGGGACATGGGAGGCCCTGCTAGGCCCAATCGGAATGCCACTGACCCTGAAATCCGGTCAGGTCGTCCTGGATGTAGCCTGGGACCAGAAGATGGTGCCCGGGGGGGTATACTGGAACCTGCTCCTATACTAAAGTCACCTGTCACCATGTGTAGCAGGCTGGCGGTCCTCAGGGAGGAAGTACAGGGAGCTGAAGCCCGAGGGTTCACCTTGTCTACAGAGGAGATCTGCCGCAGGCAGCTACTCCAATTTGAGCGGGAGGACAGGGAGCGCCAAAGGCAGAAGCAGGCCCTGGCGGAGCGGGGCCTCTTTCATAAGAAGCAAGTCCGGCGGGAGCAGCTGGAACACTGCGACCCTATGGGATGGGGCCTGGTCCTCCGGTTTGACATCAACCGGGGTTTGGCTTTATTCAGGACTCCAGGAGGGGTCCTGATCTGTTCCTTAATCAGCGGGATGTGGAAGCACATCTAGTCCACGGGCACCCGGAGCGCGATCTGTTTGAGGGGGAATATGTCTCATTCACCCACCATCTTGGTGACGGGATGGTATGCCCTCAATGTCCGCAGGATTCCCGCTGAATTAATTGCCCAGCAGGGAGCGCAAGAACCAATATCGGAACCAAAGCTAAAACAAACAGTCCCATCTGCCCATCAGGGGGCACCAAAGCAAGAATCTATACCAAAGCAAGAAATCTCGTGTGACCAACAGGGGGCAACAGCAACCACCCCAATACAGGCTGTAACCTCACCACTAGCTGCTACTGTAGTGCGAAAATCTGCATCATTTACTACAGCTCAATTAAGTGAGACCCTACAACAATTACTTCTAGATAATGCGAGTCTCCTATACCCAACTAAGAAGACTACCCAAGTTCTACCCTGGAGGCGACAAAATCCAGATGCTTCCAACCCATAGGAAGCAATGCTAATCAGGAGAACTGAATAAAGTATTGTATATAGTTTACCCAGGAGGGTATTTGACATCAAGTTTTCCAGTTTTTCCAGTTTCCTTCATTAAATCCAGACTGTGGCGATCATGAACAGTGAGTGATCCAGACACTCTATTTGTAAATAGTTCAGCACCTCTTTAGGTGCTCCTACTTGGTTTTAATTGTGCCTTTTTGGAACATTAAGCAATCATCAACTCATTACAGCAGACATGAAGAAAAACATGTTGGGTGTGGCCGAAGACAGGGTCTAAAGAGCAAGACCAGGAATGTCCTGTAGCCCACCCAGGACCACCGTTGGAGGTTTTGAGTGGGTCGTCTACAAAGTAAGGACATTTGAAGATACCCCGGTTGGGATAATAGCTGTCATTTATCATTGGTTATTGCAGTTTTTGTACAAATAAAAGTGTTATTATGACTGTAAGGTATGCTAAGTATAGGATGTTTTATAGTGTTGATAAATTTTTGGTATTAGGTACCATTTGATGTGCAATGCAACATGATGTAGAATCTTAAAGCACTTTTGATAGATATGCATAGAAATGGTTAATTAGGGACCAAGATTGTTTATAGTAGTAACAAACCTTAGATTGGTGGTTGTCACAAAAGAAGTTTTGATACTGTGAGAGTAAATAAAATGTGAAGATGGAAAGCACTTTAAACTGGTAGTGAACCTTAGCAATGGTTGCTACCTACAAGCACTTGACAGGATAGCGTAAAATAAAATTCCATAGTTATTAGACAGAATATTAGTATAAGATAAAATTACATTCAGTAACGTTCAAGCAATAGTACCTCTCCTTAAGAGAAGATGTTTTATAATAATTGTTAACTACTCTTAGTTAAAAAAGAAAATTTTGTATGTTCCATTAATTCCTTTTTATTTTGTCATTTGTTTACAGCCCGCGGACATGCTGTGGTTAACGGGTGGGGTATGTGGTGCCCCTGAGGGTTCAGTCGCCACAGAGGTACTGCACCTCCTCCTGACATGTAGTATCCCACTCCTCAGGTGCGATGTGCGCCGAACGCACCATGTTGCATTTTGGCGCGTTCGACGCACCTTGAAAAGTGCGCAGCGCACGCTAAAATCCTACTAGCGCACGGCCAGCGCATGGTCTGCGCACCCTATGATAAAGATAGGGTGCGCAGATCGCATGCAGCTGTGTGCGATAGTAGGCGGCGATGACCGGATGGGGCGGGCAGGGAGCCGGCAGGGGGCGGGGCTTAGCGGCACTGAGCGCTGCGTGGAAAATAAGCTAGTGTGAAACTAGCCTCAGCCACCGTGGTGCCCACAAATTATTTATTCCTGATCTATTAGGCATATTGGACCTGAATAAAAAGCTCTGTTGTCACATGCTTCCAGAGTATTGTGAATAATCTGCTGCCAGCACATGTGCGATTCAGGCAGGTCTAATTCTGCGCTGGATCTTCTTCTAATCATGTATCCATAAACTAGTGTTGCCTCATTAGCATATGTTATTCAGCAGGATTAAGGAATTCCCCATAAACTTATTAAAAGATAGCACAGAGTTTACTCTCTGGTGCTGAGACAGGTTCAGATGGCTGTACTAAAACTCAGGCTAGTCCACAAATTGCTTGTTATTGACATACACGGAGTTGCACAAAAATTGTATGACTTTTGTCAATTTCAAGCCAGTTTTGTTTAGCTATGCCTAAATATACCAAAATGGGCAGAGCTGGGGTGAGATGAGGACAGCTCATCTAAATTCATGATGAGATCTGGTGTACCTTACTCTAGAAATCTTACTCCAGTAGAGTAAGTGGAGAAAGATTTGTGACAAGGCACATGGTGGCAAACGCCACTTTTCAGATGCACCTGATTCATTAAATTTAGCACAACTGAATCAAACACCAGTGAATCCACATTGCCTTTTTATCTTAATGAATTGTGTGCATTGCTCAACTAATGTGAAAAGATGTGTGGTTTGTTTGGAAAAGTTTGCTCCATAAAATGTGCCAAAAATTTGGTGCAATCTTCTACCTCAAAGAAAGTCAACTAATAGGTGGTGTAACATTAGACTAGACAGTCTTAAAATATGCCAGATTTATCAAACAGCGTGAAACACAAAGATAAATCTGGCACCTTTTATAACTGTGTTAATTAAAGTTGTGGTCCTGTCCAAATCGATAAGTCTGCAGTCACTCTGTCTGACTGCAGACTAATGAATCCCCCCAGCAAATGCACTGTGTGCTGCGGGGATTCACCAGTTTCTGATGAGGAAGCGGAGGATATATGTGAGTTAAACATACTCACAGCTTGTGAGCGTGACATCACTGCAATACACTTGTATGGAGCGAGGCCGTGGCCTCTAGTCAGCCACGCTCACTGAACGCACGCGTAACTAGACGGAGCGCGGCTTCGCTCCATATAAGTGTATAACGCTAGGCCACGTCCATTTGGCTGGCTCTGACCGGTAGTATGTATAACTCATACTGTTAGGGACGGCGGAACACACTAAATATTAAATAACAGAAAGTGCGTTCGCCGCCCGGGGTCCACCGTGCAGAGGTGTTAAACTGCTGCTATATAATGGCAGACGCGCTATATGGCGGTATAGCACACGTGGGTTATACGTCACCTGATGTGCGCTGGCGAGCTCTGTTAACCTCACAGAGATGCCTAAAACATAAATGCTGAGCCTGTTGACCTCACAGGTCTCAACGGTGTGCACACACGGTATACGGTCACAGGACTAGGCCCAAGACTCAGGGTCAATGTCCATCTAGACATACCGTGCATGCGGCGTCACTACCGCGGACGCCAATAAGTGCTGCTGAGTGCAGCGTGGCGACCGACTCAGCCGCCACACGACAATGCCCAAGAGGGGGCGCACTGTCGGACGCTAGTGCTGTAAGATGTGAACTGTGACCTGTAGCGCACCACTGACTGGCGCTGACTCTATGACTAAGTCCCTATCCACACACGTAATATCAGAGGGAGGGGATCTAAATGAGTCATTCGCAGGCACATGCATTCATCATCATTCACACAGATAGCAATTAGAGTCTATACTAGCGCATAGCCGAGCGGCCATGCGGGCCTTTTATAGCCGTGCCCTTCCGGGACCTTCCAGATCTCTGAAATGGACCAATCAGATCAGGAGAAGGACCTGAGCATGTGACTCCCGATCTCCACTGGGAGATCGTCTCGTGAGCATGCCCAGTAGCGCGGCGAGAGGACTTAGCCTCTGGAGTGGCTTGTTGCAGAGCAGGCTGTGCTACTATTGCTGGTCCAGAGGTGGCAGCAGCAACCAGACCAAGAGAACTGGTCTGAGCAGGGCGTCTGGATCGCTGAGACTGCTGTGCAGGTCCCTGAGAGGTCGGAGGGGAGTGGGAGACCGCTGGCTGCATGGCTCTGGATTCCTGCTGTGCAGCTGCAGGAACCTAATGCCTAACACATACATACTCTCCGGTCCTCAGTTAGAAACCAGCAAATCCTCGTAGCACACACTGCATGCACTGTGAGATTCATAAGTCTGCAGTCACATAGAGTGACTGCAGACTTATCGATTTGGACCGGACAACTCCTTTAAGTTTGCACTGTCTATCTACATTAGACATCATTGATAAATATGCCCCAGTATTTTATAGCATCCATACAATCCATTTGAAATTAATTGCCCACTGAATTCCAATCACTTGTTTTTTCATTTGCAGCAGTAATTGCAAGCTAGCCTTCACATTAACCCCTTCCTTACATGTGACTTTACATTCAGTAAGGTCCAGAAATATTTTGGACAGTTGTAGGGAGTCGGCTCTTGCTAGGTACTGAATGACAATGGGGCTTTAAGAGACCATGCTCCCCTTTGATTTGTATGTACTTGGACAAGTCCTTTCTCCCCTGTAGTTTGCTGTGAGCTGGTTTTGGACAAGAAGCAGGGAGTGAAGAGAGCCTCATACCTACGCCCTGCACTCCCTCAGAAATACATACTGTACCTCATCCTTTGTTCTGTGGGCGCTGCACTCAGGGATCTTCTGTTCAGGCAGGCCATTGTGATCTCCAGTGTGCATCCCTGAAAATATGCTCTCCCCACATCTTCCCTATGTAGGGCAGGTGACCTGACGGACGGACTTGTCTATAGGGAGAAGGGACGGTTTGTGCACTGTAGACGAATGTTTGTAATGACAGAAAGGAAACAGCTGGGAAAAGTGTAGAATGAGTGCAGTACCTAAGTTTGACCACAAGATGGCAGGGGGGAGCGTGAGAACAGGACTTGACAGGAGCATGGCTTTAGAAACTGCTTAGTCATGGGGGCGGGGAGACAGGAACCCAGGAGGGGATTTCCCGAGGAGGGAGATAAATAGGACAGTGAAGGAGAATGAACAGCAGTGGGCAGCTCGACCAGGGGACTGAGGAGAAGAGACAGTCAGGGGGGTGGCCCCGACACGAAGAACCGCAGAACAGATGAGGCCCCGGAGGTACCAAATTGACGACGACCTCGGACTGGTGGAGCGCTGGCAGTAGGTAGGCCTAGGGCAGCCTCAGCGAAAGAGCCATGAGGAACGTCACTACGACAGAAGAAAGGTGCAGGTACCCGGGCCTGGATACGGAGAGCTGTGAAGGTGCTGCGGTGTATGGCTACGGTCGTCAGGAGGACGGCCAATAAACGCGGACCTGTTGAACCCGAAAATCTGCCTCCGTCTCGTCTCTGTGTCATCTGTGCGCGGTAAGCAGTGGACCTCCCCCCAATCTGGGCCCGTTACTACACCTGCACAGTCATCACTAGGAACCATGTGTACATGGAGAAGACTATGCAGGAGTGGGGAGAGCACCTTATCAGCGCTCACCAGAGTTCACTGGAGCGTAAATTGCCAGTGACTGCGCAGAAGATCCCTGAATGTAGTGACCACAAAAGAGAGGATCACAAAGAATTCAGGAGGCAGTGATTTCTTCCAGGCACCACATGCCCCGGAGACTGTAAGAAATCATTAACATAAAGACAGAATATTACATTTCTCAGCATTAAGACAGTTAATATGAGTCATACAGGTAGGACAAGTGTAACATTTCTATTACCTGTATGCCCATATTAATAGGTCATATACATCCCGGTGGTGACAGATTCCCTTTAACACTTGTAACCTGATAGGAAAATAGTACAGTGGTACCAGCCATCCCTCCACATTGAAAGAGAGAACTAGACTTGCTCAGACCCAGGAAAGAGAGATTTGTTAACCTGAAGGAAGAGCTTCACACAACCAACTCTGCTCAGCTGCTTCAGTACCAAGTAACAGCTATCAGCCTTTCTTCTAAACCTACAGGACTGTGAGTTACACCGGTGTCCACTCTGTTAGGGTGTAGAACAAGGATCTATATCTAGGACGCTGTAGCCGCGTGGCCCGATTATCGGACACCAGGTAGTAAGTTAGAAGAAAGTAGGTTGTGGAGCTTGTTTGTGCTGTTTGTATTGAAGTTTGCATTGCCATAGCTGGAGCACAGCTTGTGTGACACGCTTCAGCTCTCTCCCTATGTATCTAATGTTACTCTTCTCATTACAAAAACTGTTAACCTTGCTGCCTGGCACATAATCCTCTGTTCTTCAATAAAACTGTATCGTCCTGCCTAACAGTGTCATTCAGTCACCACTTCACAGTGACACATGTTTTGGCATTTTAGCTGTTTACCAAAACATATAAATAGTTTCAGTTATATAATCAATATGGGCTTAAAGTGCGGACTATCATCTTTAATTTGAGGGTATTCACATCCTAATTGGAGTAAGGGTTTGGGAATTACAGCTCTTTAAGATGTAGCTTCCTCTTTTTCAAGAGACCAAAGGTAATTGGACAATTATCTCGAAAGCTCTCTAATAGACTGCATAACCTTTTTGCTTGATAATCCATCATCAATTAAAGAGAAACTGTCACCAGAAAAAAACATTATTAACCTGCAGATATGGGTATAATTGGCAGGTTAATAGAGCTATAATGCTGGCCGGCACATGCACATAGACTATTGCTGTGGGGAGAAAATTAACTTTATTCCTCCCGGCAGCGATCCTGTTGGAATATGTTTGGTGCAACAACTCCATTCCTGTCTATGAGTGTTTAGTTTTTATATTTCTATGCTGTTCATAAAGTTAGAACAAAAAAACACCCCAGAGGCTCACACAGGGAGAGAATGTGACTGTATTTCCTGTTTTTCCTGTGTCTGTGTATGAGAGAAGCAGCCTGATGTAGATGCTGCACAGATAGAGACACACAAATGATTTATTCCTGATCTATTAAGCGTATCATATATTGTTCCTGAATAAAGAAGTTCTGTTGTCACATGCTTGGAGAATATACTGAATAATCGGCTGCCAACAGGTTATGGGCCCAGAGTGACACAGAGCCCCAGAGTAACACAGCAACAGAAGGCCAGAGCAAAAGCAGCACAGAGCAACAGAGAAGATGTCCACTAGCAGCAATCCTGTCAAGTTCTCAGTGCCAAGCCTCACTAACCAGAACTACCAGTCCTGGAAATTCAAGGTGAAGATGCTGCTCATAAGAGAAGGTGCGTGGAAATATACTCAGGAACAAGTACCTCATCCATTACCACATGATTGGCTAGAGAAGGATCAGAAAGCACAAAGCATGATCTCCCTCAGTGTAGATGATAATGAGATTGTGCATGTATGCATGTGTGCAACTGCAAAGGAGATGTGGTATGAGTTACAGAAAGTACATGAAAGATCAAATCTCAGCAATAAGCTTTATCTCATGAGAAAGCTGTATCAGTCTTAGCTAAGTGATGGACAGAATATGCAGGACTATATAAGAAGCACCCTAGAGATTTTGGTGCGTCTCAGGGGTATTGGAAAAGAAATTAAAGATTTCCATGTTGCTGCTCTTCCAGAGAGTTATGACACACTCATCACTGCACTAGATGCATGTCCAGATGATGAGCTGACACTAGAGTAAGTTAAATGCAAATTTGTGGATGAATTCAAGAGAAAAACATAGCACGTAAGCAGCAGTAATGAATCCAGAGCAGAAACAGCATTAAAGACACAGGATTCCCTAAATATAAGAGTAATCTAAGAGAAACTCAAAAGGGATACAGAATCCTGCACCCAGAGACCAACACAGTAACAATCAGCAGACATGTAGTGATTGATGTAAACTCTTTATCTCTCAAATCCCATGAATGTTACACTAGTTATTCAACCTAAGAAGCAAGAACAAGAATCTCAATCACCAAACCCAGACACCGAAAAGGAAAACGCTGAAGTGTGGACAAGCTCTTAAGCCATCAAGGAAGACACAAAAGAACCAAGTCAACCTCCAGTCAGAAAGGCCAAACAAAGGTATCCCAGCTGGATGCCTTTCTTATATGGTCAGAACACTTCCTGAACCAGAGCCACAGTCATGGCAAGAGATGTCAAATCTGCCTGTCCACGTGAAACAGAAGTGGATAAATACCGCTAATGAAGAGATGGAGTCCCTTCACCAACTCCAGACATGGGAGCTTACCCAGCTACCACAAGGAAAAAAGAACTATTAGATGTAAGTGAGTCTTCAAAAAACAAATATGACTCAGAAGGTAAAGTTGACGGTTTAAGGCAAGATTGGTCGCAAAAGGGTACTCGCAAAAGTATGGTGAAGATTATGATGTTACCCACTAATGAAAGTTTCAGACAAGCAGTGGGGGCGCTTCTGTACATAGCAACCACAACTTGTCCAGATATCACAGCCACCATTGGAATTCTCTGCAGATGTGTAAGCAAGCCACGCCAAAGAGACTGGAATGCAGGAATACAATTAAGAGAATTCTTCAATATCTTAAAGAAACTCAAAGGCTAAATTTAATGATATCTGCATCAGGAGATCTCACTCTCAGAGGTTATGTGGATGCAGATTGGGCTGGAGATCCAAGTGATCGGAAATCAACAAGTGGTTACTTGTTCATTTTAGGAGAAAATTCAATTTCTTGGTCCAGCAGAAAACAAGTGTCAGTCGCATTTTCTTCTACAGAATATATGTCTGCTGTTTATGCAACAAGGAGAAGTATTTTGGTTGAAACAACTTTTGGAAGATTTTGGCAAGCCACTAGCTCAACCAACAGATATCTAGGAGGATAACCAAGGATGCATTAAACTTGCCAGCAGTGAGAATATTAGTGCAAGGACTAAGCACATTGATGTAAAACATCACCACTTACGTGACCTAGTGGAACATGGTGTACACGAGTTTGTTTATTGCGAGTCTTACAAGATGATAGCTGATGGTACGAGAAAGCCATTATCAAGAGCCAAGTTTGTGGACTTCAGAACCACAATGGGACTAACAGGATAAGCAGTTGTTGAGTAGGGGTGTTGAAAAATGTTTGGTGCACCAACTCCATTCCTGTCTATGAGTGTTTAGTTTCTAGATTTCTATGCAGTTAGAACAAAAGTTAGAACAAAAAAAACTCCCCGAGGCTCACACATGGAGAGCATGTGACTGTATTTCCTGTTTTTCCTGTGTATGAGAGAAGTATGAGAGAAGCAGCCTGCTGTAGATGCTGCACAGATAGAGACACACAAATGATTTATTCCTGATCTATTAAGCATATCATATATTGTTCCTGACTGTTCACACCCTTGGAAAGTATCCTGAATAATCCACTGCCAACAGATCCCTTTTCAGTCAAGACGCTGAGGCCGGCTGTTAGTGAGGGCCGGGGGTGCGGTTTCAGTTACGTGAGCAACTCCGGCATGGGTTCCATCACTGCTGTAAGTATAAGTATACAGAGTGGCGGCTCTAAGTATACAGAGTGGAGGCTGTAACTGCGAACCTAGCCCTAACAATATATTCAGAGAAGTTACTGAACCAGCACCACCCAACTGATTGAAACAGGAATGCTTCTGGGGAGAATAAAGTTAATTTTCTCCCTGCAGCTTTAGGCTACGTGCAGGCACTGGCCAGTATTATCACACTATTATCCTGCAGACTGACCCCACATCTGCATGTTAATGGGTTTTTTTCTGGTGACAGGTTCCCTTTAAGCAGGTGGAAGGTCAGGAGCTGATTCCAGGTATGACATTACATTTGGAAGCTGTTGATCACAGAATCTTTTCCATATTGAAGAAAAACCCCTTCATAACATCCACCCAAATGAAGAATACTCTCCGGGAAGTAGGTGTTTCAGTATCTAAGTCTACCATAAAGAGAATACTTATTGAGAGCAAATATAGAGAGTTCAACACAATGTGAAAACAATTAATCAGCCTTAAAAATAAAAAGGACAGATTAGATTTGGTCAAAAACATCTAAAGAAGCCAGACCAGTTCTAAAAAAGCATTCTTTGGACAGACAAAACTAAGATCAACCTGTACCAGAATGATGGGAAGAAGAAAGAATGGAAAAGACTTCGAACTAGTGTTTATTGATAATGTGACTGAAGGCAGAAGCAGCTGGATGAATTCTAAAGTGTACAGGGTGAAACTTTCTGCTCAGATTCAACCAAATGCAGCAAAGTTGATTGGATGGCAATTCACAGTACAGATGGACCATGACCCAAAAGATACTGTAAAAACAACCCAGGAGTTTTTTAAGGCAAAGAAGAAAAATATTCTGCAATAGCCAAGTCAATCACCAGATCTCAATCCCATCAAGCTTGCATTTCACATGCTTAAGTCAAAATTTAAAGGGGTATTCCCATCTCCAAGATCCCATCCCAATAAGTAGCAGGTGTAGTAATAATAATAATAATATTAGCAAATATCTCCAATTAGAAATGTAGTATAGTTCTTCCGATAACCTATGTCACTTACTTCATGTGCAGGGCATTGCAGTATCTTAGGTATCCATTGTTATGACCACTAGCAGCTAACTAACTGTCACTATAAGTGGTCGTAACCATGGATACCTATGCTACTGCAATGCCGTGCACAATGGGGTAAGTGCCATAGCAAATCAAAAGAACTATACTACATTTTTAATCAGAGCTATATACTTGGTTCACTGGGGGGTTATGGTCTTGAGGAGAGAACTTGGGTACCAGTCTCTGATATAAATGCTGAACGTCTGTTTAGTACTTTTCATCATCTTCATCTGGATAAGCCGGGTTCCTGAGTGTCCAAGGTTCCCTCTTAGGCTACTTTCACACATCAGGTTTTCGGCGTCAGGCGCGATCCGGCGTCGTGCCGGAATGCCGGATCCGGCAAATGTTTTGTAAAACCTGATGTGCCGGATCCGGTTTTCTGCCGGATCCGTCTTGTTCTTGACAGACAAAACCGGATCCATCTCATCCGGTTCATCCGTTTTTCTATCCGTTTTTTCGACGGATTACGCCGGATCCGGTTTTTAAAATTGACCCTTGTGGCCCCTCAAGGCAGAGTACACTGGCAGGATGACAGAGTGTGAAAGATTTGTGCCCTAACCAAACTTGTGTACCTTCTGGACCAACAGTATATACCTTTGCCAACCAAAGTTGGCTATCTTGTCATGGTCTACTATTTTTAGCTTTAGGCCACAGGTGTGTACCTGGTTGTGTTTTATGCAAAGTATTTCACCTTTTAACAAAAGTTGTGTACATTGTTAGGAAATCACCAACAATAAACACAACTTTTTAGGTGAAATACTTTGCTTCAAACACAACCAGGAACACAACTGTGGCAAAAAGCTAAAATTTACCCACAGTTATACCTGGTTTTGAATACCTTTTTACCTTTGAAATACCCTGTATTTAACCTTTTTTTTAAACATAGTTCGCCGCAGAAAGAAAAGACAGACAACCATTGTGAAACGATAACTTAACTTTTATTTAAAAATTTTTTTTTTTTGTAAAATGTTTTTAAAGTGCAAAAAACTTTTTTAATAAAGGTTTTAAACCCAATGGGCATTTTTATTAAAAAACACACATTACAAATCTGTGTATTGTGGGGTGGAAATACTGCTGGAGGGGCTGCGGGACACTTCGACACTGGGTGTGTGGAGAGAGGACTGGGATCGTGGTGGGGAAGGAACAGTTAGAGGTGAAGGTGTGGAAAAAACTACAGAATGGGTGGACATGTGGGAAGCAGAAGAGGTGGTGGGTGGTGGAGTGGAGGGTTGGGCAGGGACTGTAGGAGCAGATGATGTTGATGGAAAGTTGTATGGGGAAGGAGTTTGGTACGGGGAAGGAGTTTGGTACGGGGCAGGTTGCTGGAAGTGGGGAGATGACTGGTACTGGGGAGGTTGCTGGTACTGGGGAGGTTGCTGGTACTGGGCAGGTTGCTGGTATGTAGTAGGAGGGGGAGGATGAAAAGTGGCTGGAGGGGGTGCAGATGTAATAGGAGGGGGAGGATGGAAAGTGGCTGGAGGGGGTGCAGGTGGAGGAACTACAGTGGTGGGAGGTGGAGGTTGGGATGTAACCTGCTGTAGAGCACCGTGGCACGAATGCATTACATGCATCTGCTGGGCAGGAGAGAGCGTTTCCATGCGCTCCACAACAGACCTGAAAAAGGTGTGGTTTGGCGAAGATCTTGCTTCTGAATGCATGGTTTGCAGAAGTGTCTTCACCTCCAGAATGCTGGAGTTGATCTGCTGAAAGCCTGCGGAGATTTGCTCTGACAAGACTTTGAGACAGTTCTGGGAAGATGCATTCAGATGCAATAACTCTTGCGCATAACTCTTTTCCTGACCCCTCTGCCGCTGCCGCCCAGTACCCGCAGGTGTACTAGAGGCGGCAGGGGCAGAAGGGTGGGGTAAAGGGAAAGCGATCTCCTCACCAGCAGCTTCATGTAATGTAGGCGGCCACGATGCTCCTGTGCTGGTGGATGGGACAGATGGGTCGAATGTGTGGGAAGGCAGGGAAGGTGCAGATGTACCGGGGCGGTCGAAGTGTCCCTCGGTGCCGGTCTCCTCAGGGATCGCCTCAGAAGGGTCCAATCGTGCAGGCTCCCGAGTGCTGCTCACCGTGCTGTGGAATAAAGAGAAAAAAAAACAATTAAAATACTGACATGGTATGGCCCTGGCTGAAAAAAAAAAGTTACATCTTTTTCACATGTGGTGTGTAATATTTACCTTCTGGTGAGCATTGTTTCCCGGAGGAACGACAGGGCTTGTGCGTACTTGTACTTGCTCCTGCGTCCTCCAGATCCACTCGGGGCCCGCATCTCTTTATTGAACTCCTTCTTGAAACGATCCCTCACAGACCGCCACCGATTCACAATTCTGTTCCCTGAAACGAGAAAGGAGTGGTTAGTATACAACATCAGTGTTTCACAAACTCCAGTCCTCATGGTCCCCAGGGGTCATGTTTTCAGGATTTCAATAGTAAATAGAAATCCTGAACACATGATCCGTGGGGACCACGAGGACTGGAGTTCGGGAAACACTGGTTTACATCAAGCAACCGTTACTGTATATACTTACGCTCTTTAATCTGGTCCCGAGCTTCGAGGTCCTCCCAGCGGCCCACAAGGAGAGAACAGATTTCCTCCCAGAGTCGTCGGGTAATGATCAGGTCAGCGTGGCGGCGGTCAGCCATATTCCAGAGCGGCTCCCTTTCTCTGACGAGATCGATGAGGCGGTCCACATCAATCCCTCCATCCTCACCGTCAGAGTCGGGA
Organism: Dendrobates tinctorius; assembly: GCF_039654945.1. Classification (NCBI taxonomy): domain Eukaryota; kingdom Metazoa; phylum Chordata; class Amphibia; order Anura; family Dendrobatidae; genus Dendrobates; species Dendrobates tinctorius. The sequence continues at coordinate 15,626,096 of NW_027361812.1, forward strand.
GCACGCTGTGAAGGCTGTTAAAGAAAAAGACAAAAATAACATAATTAGCCTCCACAAAAGAAATGAAATAAAAAGTGCCAAAAAACAAAGCAAAAATATTTATACTTACACGCTGGTGACCGCCGCGTTGCTGTCGCCGACGACCCTGGGAGGCACTGCGAGGACCTCTTGGCCGAGCACCAGATTGGGAAGACTAGAGAAGAAAACAAAAAATGTTATGAGTTTGGATGTAGGCATTTGTTTGCTGTGTGTGGTCTGCAGAACATTGTTTTCTATGTGTTGTGTGTAGTGTGATGTTGTGTTTCTGCGTTTGATGCAAAAAACTTACGAATTGTGAGCCCACTCCAAGCGTCTGTCCACCCCTTCCTTCTTCTTCTGGGAGCTCCTCTTCATCTTGTGATTCCTGTTTTGAAATAAAAGGCAATGAATAGACATATATTACAGAGATGATGGATTTTGGAAATAAAAACTTACCGTCAAACGCTGACGATGCGAGGGAGGGCTCCCAGAAGAAGATGTGCTGTCCTGTTGATGGCCAGACTCCATGGCTGTGGGTATTGCTGCTGCCAGTGATGCCATTTCTGCTGCTGCTGCTGCTGCTGCTGCATCTCTTTGGCGGCTGTTGAATAAAGAGAAACAAAGGGCCAATGAATATCTTGATATTCCATGGCCCTAGTTTGGAGGAATGGGGGATTTGATAATTACCGTCTCTCATCTGCTTCTGGACTCCCCTCCCGTTCAGCATGCTGCTCCATTTGGGGTGTTGCTGATGGTGCTGCTGCTGCATCTCTTTGGCGGCTGTTGAATAAAGAGAAACAAAGGGCCAATGAATATCTTGATATTCCATGGCCCTAGTTTGGAGGAATGGGGGATTTGATAATTACCATCTCTCATCTGCTTCTGGACTCCCCTCCCGTTCAGCATGCTGCTCCATTTGGGGTGTTGCTGATGGTGCTGCTGCTGCAGATGTCTGCTGCCTTCTCCTGCGCCTGGTTGCTGTCTTGGGTGGCATGTTGGGTGTGGCTGAGGGTCCCATTGTCTTGCTTTTATATATCTCCTGTGGGCAGAGCTACTGAGCATGCTCAGACCAAAAAAACCGGATCCGGCCACCGGATCCAGCTTTCGCCAGATCCGGCGCATTGCGGCGCTCATAGGCTTTCATTGTGTGAAAAAGCCGGACGCGCCGGATCCGGCGTGTCCGGCTTTTTCGCTGGAGACAAAAAACGTTACAGTAGACGTTTTTTCCAGACGCCGGATCGCGACACATTGCGACACATTGCCGGATCCGGCGATAACCGGATGAAACGCATGGCCATCCGGCGCGATCCAGCGCAAATGCAAGTCAATGGGGGGTAAACCGGATCCGGCATTGCATTTCGCCGGATCCGGTTTCTGTCAAAAGCGCCGGATCGCGCCTGACGGCGAAAACCTGATGTGTGAAAGAGGCCTTAGAGGGAGCAGTACTGTCACAAGTAGGTTTTTGCAAGCATCATCAAATGTTATCCACAGATTCTTGCTATGATCAGTGCAGGGAGACTTGGGCGTTGACTCAAAGACTTGTAGCTCCTGGGCTGGTTAGCAAAAGTTAAATCTCTGCTAAGCTAGTTTGCACAAATTGTAAATGAAATGAGAATCGACAATCTTGGATACATGAAGCTCTAATGACCCATCGACTAAAACCAGAGGCAGTGATAAGGTATGAGAGGTTTCAGAGGCCACATATTTTTTAAAAGAGACCTGTGGAAAACATTATGAATCTTAAATGATGCAGGTAATGCCAGATGGAAAGCAACAGGATTAATGGCCACCATAACTTTATATGGACCAATAAACCAAGGTCCTAACTTCAACAAAGGTACTTTAGGTTTAATATGCTTGGTAGACAACCACACCAGATCACCCTCACACTGGTCTGGACCTGGCACATATTCACAATCAGCCAAATGTTTATATTTGGAACGCATGCCATGCAAATTTTTCTGAACCCTCTCCCATGTAGACAATAATGACAAGACAAACTGATCTTCCCCAGGTACACCTGAGGAATACCCTTCCTGAAACGTACAGAGCTGAGGATGCTGACCATAGACACAGAAAAAGGGTGATACCCCAGTAGGTTCATGACTATGATTATGGCAAGTTCAGCAAGAGGAAGAAAAGAGCCCGACTCTTCCTGATGTACCGATACAAAACAACATAAATACTGCTCCAATGTCTTGATCCAGACCGGGTTTTGGGTCTTGTCTCTCCTATCCCAGTCTCGTCATTCAGGGGTTAACTTTCTCTACTTCGTTCCAGTGTCAAGTCTGCTATTTCTCTGTTCTGCATCCTGCAGGTAGTGCCAGTTATATTTCCTGCCTACGGAGTGTGTAGCTGGCTTTGGTGAGACCCCGATTTATCCTGCTGTGTGTAGCTGACTTTGCCTGTGTCTGTGCTCCCCTCTCCTACCCGTCCCGACTCTGTGTTTTCCTGTGTGTTTGCACTCCCCGGTACTCGACTTTGCTTTGGCTCTGACCTGATTCTGTCCCTTCCTTCTGGTACTTCTGCTACAGACCAGTATTGACCTTTTTGCACTCCTCTGACTCTGTGTGTGGGATTCCCCTTGGTACTGCGCTATTCTCTGGTATCGACCCGGCTTGTCTGACTATTCTGCTTCCACCTGGTGCTAGCCTCTCTGTAGTTCTGCTGGTCTGCTCTGAGCAGGATTCTAGTCCTCTCTCCACTCTGCTTCCATATAGTGGAGTCGCGTTACTCTGCATTTACTTGCAGTGCTGCAGCGTGACATCCAGATTCTCATTTACACGTTTCGTGTACCCATTAGACTGAGGGTGGAATGCTGAAGAATGGGATAGATTAATTTCTATTGACAACAAAAAGCTCTCCAGAACTTAGCAATAAATTGAGTTCCTCTATCCAAGACAATATTAGAAGGAACACTGGGGAGTTTAACAATCACATGAACAAAAACCTGTGCTAAAGTCTTGGCTTTCGGTAAAGACAGTAAGGCGTTAAAATGTGTCATTTCAGAAAACCTATCAACAATCACCAAAATTACCTTAATACTAGCAGAGGAGGGCAAATCAGTTTTAAAATCCAATAGACATGTCTATCCATGGGTGACTGGAAACACTTAAAGGCTGCAAACATCCACAAGGATGAGAATGAGATGCCTTAGAACGCGCACAGGTGGCACAGGCAGAAAAATAAACTACTACATACATCCAAACTGTAGGCCACCAAAAGCAACCCAATATGAGATCTACAGTGCTCTGCAAATTAATTGGGACAAAGCATTTTTTTAAGTAAAATCGTAAGTTGGTTACCAGTCAGTGATTCAAACCAGTTTTAACTGCTTATTTGCTTCCTGTACCAGATGTGACTTGTATTGTTTAAGATTAATGTATTTGTTTTTATTATGTATACCCATTTTCACATGTAAAGCACCATGGAATATAGAGTGCAATAATTAGAAATAATAAGAGTAAACAAATATAGCTTGTAATTTAGTGGGATCCATTCGAAAACCTGCAGCAGAATTCACATAACCCAAAAAAGGAAGATCCTATGCAGCAAATACACACTTCCTGAGTTTAACATATAACCTATTCTCTCTGAGAATACATACTACCTGCCTGGCATGTTCAATATGGATCCCATAGCCCGATGAGTATATAATAATAATCTTTATTTTTATATAATGCTAACATATTCCGCCTCGCTTTACAGTTTGCACACATTATCATATAAAAATGTAATCTAAGTAAATGATTACAGACCTCCCTAAAAGATGAGAAAAACATAATTACCAAAATATTGGAATACTGCAGGCGTGTTGGTATGACCGAAAGGCATGACAAGGTTTTCGAAGTCCCCCCAACCCCACCAAGGTGTGTTAAAAAGCATTTTCCATTCATCCTCCTTTTTGACCTGGATCAGATTATAGGCCCCCTAAAGTCAAGTTTAGAGAACCATTTAGCACTAACAATCTGATTAAAAAGGTCAGGAATGAGTAGAAGAGGATACGGATCCTGAACCGTTATTTGGTTGGGCTCCTCGAAGTCCAGGCACAGCCATAATCCACCATCCTTCTTTTAGACAAAGAAGAACCCAGTTGCTACTGGCAAAGAAGACGGCCTAATGTGACCTTGACCTTTAACTAAACTCTCAGTTATATACTCTTTGAGAGCTAATCTCTCCGGACCGGACAAATTATAGAGAATTGCCTTTGCAATTTTGCTGGAATCAGCCTTATGGTGCAGTCATTAGGCCTATGAGGTGACAGCTCCTGAATCCTTTCTCCTAGAAAACGTCACTAAAATCAGAGAGAGGAGCAGGAAGATTTGTGATAACCGCAGAAACACAAGTTCCTAAACAGTGGTCCTTACATTATTTGCTCCATTTAATTATACCCTGAGTCTGCCAATTAACAGTGGGATTATGTAAGGCTAGCCAAGGAAACCTCAATAGTATTTGTGCATGAAGGCCCCTAAGGAAATAGCACAATATATGCTCCGAATTAAGCACCCCTATATGGAGCTCCAGCCCCTGTACCCACTAAGAAAAGCCGCTCTGAGTAAGAGGTGACAAATCAATGGCAAATAGCTGAACAGGATTAGATAACTCCTTCAAATCCAACCCTGAAGAATGGGCAAATTCCTCAACAATCATGTTTGCCCCGGTACCACTATGAAGAAAAACATAAATTGAAATTTCCTGGCCCCAATCTTGACTCTGGCAGGTATCAAACATTGAGACACCAGAGTGGAGGATACACATAGACCCAAGTTGAGAAGCTCCAAACAACCTGCATCTAGGAGTTTTCCAGCTGTCGTCTCTTCCCGGGTACTGAAGGACAAGGACTGATAAAATGTCAATTCTTTTACCAAAAAAAAGACAAACTTCCCCCTTCTTGAGTGGAGTAGAGGTTCTCCCCCCATGGAACGTCCCTCCTAGCTGCATTGGCTCAGGTTAGGTCTCAGAAGGTAAGGCAGATACAGAAGTAACTCGCCAGGATGTTTTAGAATCATGGGACCTCTGCCGAACTCGCCTGTCAATACGTATTACCAAATATATAGCACACTCTAAAGAAGGTAGGGTTCTCATACAAATCAAAGCCACATTCACCCTCTCAGATAAACCTTGAAAAAACTGGCTTTTCAGAGCCGGGTCAATCCACTGTGTATCTGTGGACCAGTGCCAGTACTCAGCACAGTAATCTTCTGCTGCCCAATACCCTTGTTGCAGCGAACGGATCTTTGACTCGGCCAATGATATTCTATCTGAATCATCACAGAAGAGCACAATAGCCGAGGAAAATCCATTCACTGTCAAAAAAAAGGGTGAATCAGAGGGCATGACAAGTTTTCGAAGTCCCCCCACCCCTACCACGGTGTGTTAAAAGACGTTTTCCATTCATCCTCCTTTTTGACCTGGATCAGATTATAGGCCCCCTAAGGTCAAGCTTAGAGAGCCATTTAGCACTAACAACCTGATTAAAAATTTCAGGAATGAGTGGAAGAGGATACGGATCCCAAACCGTTATTTGGTTGAGCTCCTCAACGTCCAGGCACAGCCATAATCCATCATCCTTCTTTTAGACAAAGAAGAACCCAGTTGCTACTGGAAAAGAAGACGGCCTAATGTGACCTTGACACATTAACAAACATTGAGACACCATAGTGGAGGATATACATAGACCCAAATTGAGATGCTCCAAACAACCTGTGTCTAGGAGTTTTCCAGCTGCCGTCTCTTCCTGGGTACCGAAGGACAAGGACTGATAAAATGTCAATTTATTTTTACCAAAAATAAAAAGCAAACTCCCCCCTTCTTGCGTGGAGTAGAGGTTTTCCCCCCCTGGAACGTCCCTCCTAGTTGCATGGGCTCAGGCTAGGTCTCAGAAGGTAAGGCAGGTACAGAAGTAATGTGGTGCCCCTGAGGGTTCAGTCACCACAGAGGTACTGCACCTCCTCCTGAGATGTAGTATCCCACTCCCCAGGTAAGATGGTAACACCTGACCAGACTCCAGCACCTACATCCAGCACAGACAACTTAGAACAGCAGAGCACCCTTTATGGCAGCTGCTTTGGTTCATGAAGGGTGGTGGGTGGTGGGTGGAGCTTAAATTACACTAGAGGGGAAACCTGACAGGAAGTTAGTCAGAGAATCCCCGGAGGGGGATGGAGAGAGGACGTGTTTGCAGCAGCTCCCTGTGAGCTGGAGCTGTTGGCAAGGAAAGAGAAAGAAGGAAGGATCAGGTGTTCAGAAGGAAGATAGGTAAGAACGGAACGTGAGGAGGAGAGAGACTGGGGTCTAGGACTAGTGCAGAACCCTTTCCTAACTTTAATGCGCCAAGGCCGGGCGCCGGTATCCGAGGCTGGGTGTGATGCTAATGATCCTACAGCAGAAACCGGAGGAATAGAAGTTGTGACCACTTTATTCCCACCTAAGACTCGAAGACGCAGCAACAACATGTGTGAGCCGGGACATGATTGTATGGAGTCCCCAAAGCAGGCTACAGCTGCCCGTCATACGAGAGGAGGTATAAGTAACATCAAGAAGGAGGAACTTGAGTGTAATTTAGAACTACAAGTACTTCAGATTAGCGCTAGAAAGGAGACCGTTCAGAACAGGTACACGAAAGGGAGTGCTGGAAGGGTTAATTCCATCTGCCTGGGAGTTGGCTGAGCCCCTGATCTGGAGACCGCGGCACTGAAGCGGGCACCTGCCTGTGCCAGAAACGTGAGTAAAAGAATTGGAACTGCACTAAGCTGTGTCATTGCCTCCTTCCTGCACCAACCTACTCAGCACTTTTCAAATGGGCCCCCCCACCCCAGGCTGCCACTAGCAATTTCGGGGCTCCATACTGGCAAAATTTTTGGGCCCCCCTTGAGACCAGCCCAGGCTACATCCCTCGAACTGTCCACAGTCCCACCAGTCCCATAACTCCACCCCACCATAGAGAATGAACGGAGCAGAGGGCAGGTGTGTGATTTGCTACGCCATCTTGTAAAGGTGCTACAGCTCCGCAGTAATGTTGATCAGTGCAGACCCTCAGCAGTCATAACCCAAGTTACCATCTATCCCATGGATATCCTGCAGCTGGTGACAACATGAGGAGGACCACACTAATGTTATAGTGTGCTATTCTAATTGACACAAGACTATATGTCTGACGTAGGTGTGAAAAGAGCCCCACAGATGGCAGTTGTGGCGCCAAAATGGGAAGAGTAGTACCATGTTTCCAAAGCATCAGCTCGGTACTGTGTGGCTGGTTCTTCAGTCTGGGGTGTCTGTGCAATATTGCCTCGGGTTTCCTCCAGGAGGAAGAAGAAGCCTTAACAGCCGAGCACAACACAAATGGAGCCACTCTTATGGGGCAGGGTCATGAAATGTCTGTGTTTTTCCACAGTAACCAATCAGAGCACCGTTTTCATTTTTTAAACAGCTCTAGTAAGATGACAGCTGCTGTCTCATTGGTTGCTATGGACAACAAAGTTTTTTTTTCTTTAACACAGTGTCATCAATCTGTCCCTGTCTGCCCCACATGGTATATAGCACAGCACCACATGGTATATAGCACAGCTCCACATGGTATATAGCACAGCCCCACATGGTATATAGCACAGCACCACATGGTATATAGCACAGCTCCACATGGTATATAGCACAGCCCCACATGGTATATAGCACAGCACCACATGGTATATAGCACACCACCACATGTTATATAACACAGCCCCACATGGTATATAGCACAGCCTCACATGGTATATAGCAAAGCCCTGCCACACAGCCATACACTACCTCACTGCAGCATCAGGCACTGGTGGGAGAAAGAACCTTCGCTGACATCGTGCCCATGTGAGCAGTCACGTGTGTGGGTGGAGCCGTGCTGCAGTGGTGCAAAGCAGTGGAGCAGAGCAGTGTTGTTTGCTCTCCTCTTTGTGTGCTAATGGTAAATGCCACTGCATAGCAGCATTGTAGCCGTTAGCCTGCCGCTGACATGGTGCCCCTCTGACCCCCCACCCAGCTTGCCCCACCACTGGGGCCCGGTGCGGGCCCCCTCTGGTCATCGGGCTCCATGCCAGTCAGGTGTTATGATGAGTCACCGAAGGAGGAAAAAACAAAATACCAGCTAAGTCCAGAAAAACCAGAGAGGTTGGCAGCTATCGGACCCGCTTTGTTTTACCTACATGTCGACTACATTTCTGAATATGTTTACCCCTAAGGTTGGCTGTGTTCCATGCGGGAATTGCGTGGCATGTCCAAACATATTACGTAGTAGTTCTTTTTCTAACTCCAGTGGTTCTAAAACCTATTCTATCCGCCAACGTATTACTTGTACCACAAGGTATGTCATCTACTATGCTACTTGCCCTTGTGATTTGATATACGTTGGCCTCACTACGCGTCAATTTAAGGTGAGGGTTAGGGAGCATGTATTGGGGATCCAGGCAGCATGCACACAAGAAGACTCCACTACTTTAAAGACCATTCCACGCCACTTCAAGGACCATCACGCTTGTGATGCCACCCAGCTTAAAGTCAGGGGCATTGATGCCCTAAACATTGACATTAGGGGTGGCAATCTTTCCAAGCGACTTGCTCAACTTGAATCCAAATGGATATGGCAGCTCCAGACAGTCCATCCATATGGACTTAATGAATGTCTCTCCTTTGCTCCGTTTTTATAATCCTTTGTCCATTGTTGTATCTATGTGACACTTTTTAGTGTGTGTTTTTAACTATGTGTTATTTTCATTTTAGTGACCTTTTTTCTATTCTGGCTGATTTTTGTTCAATTTCGTGATGGACCCGCTATTGTTTTACCTTTTGGTCGTTCTCCAAGTCCAACTTCTGAAGTTCGAAACCCTGGTCCAGTGATTCATCGCCTTTTGGCATATTCGTACATATTCATGGACACTATCTTCACTGTTTTCATTACCTACACAAATAAATTTGATAGGGATAATATGTACATTGTACACATGATAGTTGTTATATTATATCATTTTGTCTTTTCCAATGCATACAGTATGTCTATATCGTGGTTTATATATATTTATTTCTTTATCCACTTAATACCTATTAAATGTGGATCATGAATGTACTGTACTCTTATTATTACGCCACTGATGTGACTTGATATGATATTTGTTATTTATCACTATCATTGTTATACGCTCCATGACTTTCACTTCTGATTTAGTCCCTTTAGTTAATTTTGGTATTTATTATTTTGTAGTAGCCATTCTGCACATGATTTTGTTTTATCATGTTCTGCACATGCGCGGTTCTAATATACAAGAGGTGGATATATATATATTTTTCCTTTGTATTATTTTGTATTATATCTATATATAATCGCATTTGCATGGTAGATACCTGTTCTTGGATTACTCCTCATTATAAATCGATGTTCGGCTTTCATTCTACTGCTGCTATTTTTCATTGTATTAATATGCCCTTTTCCAAAATGGCCGCGGCTCCATCCACTTCTGTCTGCGCATGCGCGGGTCCCAAATCCGGATGTTGTCATCGGTCTCCTCCTCCCTTCCGCCCACTGTCTGACATCTGACACCACGGGGCCCCGTTGTGTGCCAGCGTCAGCGGCGGTCGCTTTGTTGGGATGGGGGGGATGGTTGCATACACACCGGGCTCCACTAATGGCGTCCATCAATTCACTATATATTGAACTAAAAACGGCCTTAACACACGCCCCCTGAGGAAGGAACTTTCCGAAACGCGCGTTGGGGCACGGCTGTGTACATTGTGCCACACTTTTCTACAGGTATGCAACTCCACACTTATGTTTGGGCAATATTTCTACTTTCTTACGGCTAGCCAGGGATTTTTCCCTTTACCTTTGATGGCCTCCTATATAGTATCTTTGCCTTTTCATATTGGGTGCTTATAATATATATGCATTGCTGTACCATCTTTATAGTTGTGGCCCACTATACATTGCCATTCTTTTGTGTCACTTTTTATTTGTATTGTGCCTCATCTGTTGTCAATAAAGATTGTGATTTTTACATATTTATATTGGACTTTTTACACTGTTTCATTCGGTGTTGGTATAGCTATCGGATTGCAGACCCCTGAACCTATCCACAAGAACTAGCAGTAGCCGTGGGGGGTTCCTACGGTGCCCTAGACCCCTCGATCACAGCCAGAGAACTACATAGCCTAAAGACAGAAAGGGGAAAAACTAAACTGCCCCAGAGCAGACCCCAAAGCTATAGGCAGCCCCCAACATATAATGACGGTGAAGCAAGATGAAAACACCAACACAGATAGAAAGATAGGCTGAGCAAATGATGGGGCCCAAGCTAACTACATAGGACAGGATAGGAAAGCTAGTGTCTGCCATCCGCAAAAACCCTATCAAAATGAGCCAACCGACTCATAGGAAAAACTGGCCCTGAAGTCGCTAGGCTTCAAAAAACTATATCAGCACTCAGGTATATTCTGAAGACAGAGCAAAAGATCAACAGATCAGAGACAAAAATGGAATTCAGCTCACCCCCGGCCGGGGATGGCAGAACTCCCAAAAAACAAGGCAAAACAAAAACAAAACTGAAGAGTACAAAGCAGAGCAGAAAAACTTAGCTTTGCGACGCAGGAATCAGACTGGTCTCCAAGAATCCAGCAGGAAACTCACCAGCCAGGAAGAAGGGCCCCGGCAGCCTTATATCCAGTCCTCAATTCCAGCCACCCAGTCATCATCTAGCTGCCCAGGTGTTTGGTAATCAGCCTCACTACCTTCTTTCACCAGAGGAGGGAGTTCATCAAACCTCAATGGTGAAGGGAAAAATGAACTCACAACAGTACCTCCCCCTTGAGGAGGGGTCACCGAACCCTCATCCATGCCACCAGGGCGATCCGGGTGAGCCCGATGAAAGGCACGCACCAATCTTTCGGCATGAATATCAGGCAGAGACCCAGGAATTATCCTCCTGACCATAACCCTTCCACTTGACCAAATACTGGAGTCTCCGTCTAGCCAGACGGGAATCCAGTATCTTCTCTACCTCATATTCCATGTTACCTTCAACCAATATAGGGTCAGGAGGTGCCACCACAGGAACTACTGGTTCAACAAACCTCTTCAACAAGGACTTATGAAACACATTATGAATTTTAAATGTGACAGGAAGAGCCAACCGAAAAGAGACCGGATTAATAATCTCCAAAATCTTGTAAGGTCCAATAAATCTAGGCTTAAACTTAGGAGAAGCCACCTTCATAGCGATATTTTTTAATGACAACCAAACCATATCACCCACCTTAAACTGGGGACCAACGGTCCTACGCCGGTTGGAAAACCGCTGGGCCTTTTCCTGGGAGAGAGAAAACTTATCCACTACTTGGTCCCAGATCTGGTGCATTCTCTCCACCACAGTGTCAACACCTGGGCAGGCAGAAGGCTCCACCTGAAAATAGGGGGGGAAGCCAGCACTGCTTAAGGTTAGAACGCATAAATTGGAGTGCATATGCACATAATGTCTAGCTGTATTCAAAAATGAGATATTTAGCAAAAAAATTGATCAATTCAATTGAGCCACCCCTCCGCGCCAAGGCAATCTCATATGGGGGGTCCTACTCTATATATTTTTAATAAATGCTGTGCCATTACGGCCTCCTAAATACATTTAGAGCATGACCACATCAAGTGCAATCTGTACCTGAACATTACTGGATCGCTCCCATGAAGCCAGATGGAGCAAGTGCAGATGAAGGCCAACCAGGTCTGAACATAGACATATCAGGAATGGCCTCCACACATTGCCTGACCAGCAAACATAGATGAAGGGCGATGTTGGCCCAGACACAGGTGCACAATTAAATAAAGCTTGGGGCAGGGCGGGGTTGCCGTGTGTGTGCACAGCAGCCTAATCCATCACAATGAACACAGAAAAATTATGGCGGACATAACCAAGCGTGCACGGCAACAGTGGTGGTGAGCCACAAACCAACAACAAGAAAATAGGGGGGGAAGCCAGCACTGCTTAAGGTTAGAACGCATAAATTGGAGTGCATATGCACATAATGTCTAGCTGTATTCAAAAATGAGATATTTAGCAAAAAAATTGATCAATTCAATTGAGCCACCCCGCCGCGCCAAGGCAATCTCATATGGGGGGTCCTACTCTATATATTTTTAATAAATGCTGTGCCATTACGGCCTCCTAAATACATTTAGAGCATGACCACATCAAGTGCAATCTGTACCTGAACATTACTGGATCGCTCCCATGAAGCCAGATGGAGCAGGCTCCACCTGCCTGAAGAAAATCGAGGGTGAAAACCAAAGTTACAAAAAAAGGTGACATCAAAGTGGCAGAACTAGCTCTATTATTTAAAGCAAATTCGGCCAAGGGCAAAAATGAAACCCAATCATCCTGATCGGCATAAATAAAACATCTCAAATACGACTCCAAAGTCTGGTTTGGTCTCTCCGTCTGCCCATTGGTCTGAGGCTGAAATGCAGAGGAGAAGGACAACTGAATTCCCAGCTTGGAACAGAAAGTCCTCCAAAATCTAGACACAAACTGAACTCCTCTGTCAGATACAATGTTCTCCGGAATCCCGTGCAAGCGAACCACCTGTTGCAAAAACAAGGGCACCAACTCAGAGGAAGATGGCAACTTAGGGAGTAGTACAAGATGGACCATCTTAGAGAATCTATCACAAATCACCCAAATAACAGTCATTCTCTGAGAGACAGGCATATCAGAGATAAAATCCATTGAAATATGGGTCCATGGCCTCCTGGGCACCGGCAAAGGCATCAACAAGCCACTAGAATGAGAACAAGGTTTAGACCGGGAGCAAGTCCCACAGGACTGCACAAAATTCCTGACATCATGAGACAAGGCGGGCCACCAAAAAGACCGACTCACCAGATCTCTAGTACCAAAAATACCTGGATAACCAGCCAATGCAGAGCAATGAGCTTCAGACATCACTCTCTTCCTCCACTGGTCAGGAACATACAACTTTCCACTGGGACAACGCTCAGGTTTGTCCTCCTGAAACTCTTCCAGAGCACGTCTCAAATCGGGCGAGATGGCAGAAAGAACTACCCCCTCGCCTAAGATGGTAGCAGGCTTAGTCACCACAGGAGAATCAGCAAGGAAACTCCTAGAGAGGGCGTTTGCCTTGACATTCTTAATGCCCGGAAGAAAAGAGACCACAAAATCAAAACGTGTGAAAAACAAGGCCCACCTAGCCTGTCTAGGATTCAAGCGCTTGGCCGACTCCAGGTAAATCAAATTCTTGTGGTCAGTAAGGACCATGACTTGGTGTTTGGCTCCCTCCAACCAATGTCTCCACTCCTCAAATGCCCATTTCATGGCCAACAGTTCCCGATTCCCCACATCATAGTTACGTTCGGATGGGGAGAACTTTCAGGAAAAGAAAGCACAAGGATTCATTTTAGATGTCACAGGATCTTTTTGGGACAACACCGCTCCTGCACCAATCTCAGAAGCATCCACCTCCACCTGAAACGGGAGTGAGACATCAGGTTGCCGCAAAACGGGAGCAGAAGTGAATCTTCGCTTCAGCTCCTGAAAGGAAGAAACAGCCTCCGGAGACCAATTCAGCACATCAGCACCCTTCCTAGTCAAATCCGTCAATGGCTTGGCAATACCAGAAAAATTAGCTATAAATTTCCGATAAAAATTAGCAAAACCCAAAACCTTCTGGAGGGCCTTCAAAGAAGTGGGCTGAACCCAATCATAAATGGCCTGTACCTTGGCCGGGTCCATTTCAATAGTTGACGGAGACAAAATAAATCCCAAAAATGAAATCCTCTGTACCCCAAAAAGGCATTTCGATCCCTTGACATACAGGGAATTCTCCCTCAAAATCTGGAACACAGTCCGAACATGTTCCACATGAGAGTCCCAATTCTTGGAGAAGATCAAAATATCATCCAGATAGATAATCAAAAATTTATCCACAAAGTCTCGGAATATATCGTTCATGAAGCACTGGAAGACAGAAGGGGCATTAGTGAGCCCAAAAGGCATCACCAGGTACTCAAAATGTCCCTCCGAGTATTAAACGCCGTCTTCCATTCATCCCCATGCTTAATGCGAATAAGATTATACGCCCCCCTGAGGTCAAGCTTGGTAAACCAGCAAGCACCTTTAACTCTGGAGAATAGATCAGAAATCAGGGGTAACGGATACTGATATTTAACAGTAATTTTGTTGAGGGCACGATAGTCAATACAAGGCCTTAATGAACCATCCTTTTTAGCCACGAAAAAAAAACCAGCACCTAAGGGTGAAGAGGATGGTCTAATATGACCCTTCTCCAATGCCTCCTTAATATAGGATCGCATAGCCTCGTGCTCGGGTACAGATAAATTGAAAAGCCGACCCTTGGGGAATTTACACCCCGGGTTCAGCTCAATTGCACAGTCATAACTCCTATGAGGAGGCAAAGACGCAGACTCATTCTCACTAAATACATCATAAAAGTCAGCCAAATAGTCAGGAACATCATGCGACTGGGGAGAGGTGGAGAAAACAGGAGCATCACTAAGGGCACACCGACAACCCAAACTCACCACAGACAAAGATTTCCAATCCAGAACTGGATTATGGATTTGCAACCAGGGAAACCCAAGAACAATGGTATCATGCAAATTATGCAACACCAAAAATCTGCAATTTTCTTGATGGTCTGGGGCGACCCGCATAACCACCTGGGTCCAAAACTGAGGTTTATTCTTCGCCAAAGGAGTAGCATCAATACCCCTCAAAGGGATAGGCGTCCGCAGAGGTGTCATAGGAAATCCACAACGTTTAGCAAAATCCAAGTCCATCAGGTTCAGAGCTGCTCCTGAATCCACAAAAGCCTTGGCGGAAAATGTGGACAGGGAGCAGATCAGAGTAATTGCCAGAAGAAACTTAGGTTGAACACCACCCACAGAAAACGTGTGTGCACAACGTTTCTCTCGTTTAGGGCAGACAGAAATAATATGCGAGGTATCTCCACAAAAAAAACACAGCTTATTACGCCTTCTGAACTCCTGACGTTGCGCCCTAGACAAAACTCTATCACATTGCATAGGTTCAGACATTTGTTCAACAGGTGGCAACATCTCTCGTGTAGTTTTGCGTTCACGTAAACGCCGATCCACCTGAATGGCTAATGACATAGAATCGTCAAGACCAGAGGGAACAGGAAATCCCACCATAGTATCTTTTACAGTTTCTGACAAACCCTTCCGAAAGAGGGCTGCCAAGGCACCATCATTCCAGGTAGTAAGGACCGCCCACTTTTGGAATTTTTGACAGTACAACTCTGCCGAATCCCGACCCTGGCTTAATGCCAACAGGGTCTTTTCAGCCTGATCAATAGCATTAGGTTCATCATACAACAACCCCAAGGCTTGAAAAAATGCATTCACATTATTCAGAATAGGATCATCAGGTTTCAAAGAAAACGCCCAATCCTGGGGATCGCCGCGCAGCAAAGAGATGACAATTTTAACCTGCTGCGCGGAGTTCCCCGACGAGTTAGGCTTCAAGGCAAAAAATAATTTACAATTATTCTTGAAATTCAAGAATTTAGACCGATCCCCAAAAAACACATCAGGAGTGGGAATCTTTGGTTCAGCAGCATGTGAATGAGCAAGATAGGCAGAAATTCCCTGCACTTCCCTATCCACAACAACTAGCAGTACCCGTGGGGGGTTCCTACGGTGCCCTAGACGCCTCGATCACAGCTGGAGAACTACATAGCCTAAAGACAGAAAGTGGAAAAACTAAACTGCCCCAGAGCAGACCCCAAAGCAATAGGCAGCCCCCAACATATAATGACGGTGAAGCAAGATGAAAACACCAACACAGATAGAAAGATAGGCTGAGCAAATGATGGGGCCCAAGCTAACTACATAGGACAGGATAGGAAAGCTGCTGTCTGCCATCTGCAAAAACCCTATCAAAATGAGCCAACCAACTGATAGGAAAAACAGGCCCTGAAGTCGCTAGGCTTCAAAAAACTATATCAGCACTCAGGTATATTCTGAAGACAGAGCAAAAGATCAACAAATCAGAGACAAAAATGGAATTCAGCTCACCCCCGGCCGGGGATGGCAGAACTCCCAAAAAACAAGGCAAAACAAAAACAAAACTGAAGAGTACAAAGCAGAGCAGAAAAACTTAGCTTTGAGACGCAGGAATCAGACTGGTCTCCAAGAATCCAGCAGGAAAATCACCAGCCAGGAAGAAGGGCGTCGGCAGCCTTATATCCAGTCCTCAATTCCAGCCACCCAGTCATCATCTAGCTGCCCAGGTGTTTGGTAATCAGCCTCACTACCTTCCTTCACCAGAGGAGGAAGTTCATCAGACCTCAATGGTGAAGGGAAAAATGAACTCACAACAGTCAGGGCATTAAAGCCCTGATGGCGGCCCTAGGGCCCGGGGCCCTAAGCGCTCTGGGCCCTGTCGCAGCTGCGACCCCTGAGACCATGGATGTTATGCCCCTGCGTATTACCAAAGATATAGCACATTCTAAAGAAGGAGGGTTCTCATACAAATCAATGAGAGGTGAAAAAAAAGGGATGAATAGCTATTACAACCAACTGTTCCTCTCTTCCAGAGGAGTGGGATAGTAAACAAAACTATAACTTGCAAACTCTCTGATAGTAACTTACTGACTGCGTTTCACTGAAAATCTTTCCGGAAGAGGCAGTTTGGGTTCCGAGGATTCAGAGACCAAAGTCGATTGATCCGGTGTGACGCACTGAGCTTGCTGCTGAACCGCCCTTTTTAATTCAGCCACCTGAAGAGACAAAGCCTGCATTTGCCTTGTAAGTGCATCAAACGGATCCATGCTGGAGTGTAGAGAAAGTATGGCCAGCTATAATGTCACAGTTTGACTGTGGGATAGCAAGGGACAATGTGCTCCTATTCTGTTCCTCGGGCTAGGGGATTACCCCTGATGGCGGAGACACCTGGGTCTCTTTCCTCACTATGCTCCTAAAATACGCTAATCTGTTTCTTCTTCAACCTTCCTCCCCAGAGATGGTGGACAGAAGTGTATGGGAAAACACAAACAAGACAGACAGAGAAAAACAGTAGCACAGTTGCACAGCACTCCCATGGGAATAAGTATTAAGGAACAAAATGTGTAAAGCTAGTGAGTCATATAAGCAACTAAAAGACACCTAAGGGAAAGGAAAGCTTACACCAAAAACCGCTTTCAACAAATTTAGAAGTAAGCACAAGAAGGGCTGGATATGTCCACCTCTCCAGACCAGAATAGACAAAGTATAGCTGGCATTACCTGAATAGTCAAGCTAGCATATATAGGAGGAGAGAAGAAATGTCTGGATTTCTTGTGAGGGACAGTCAGGGCTGTAGTCATGACCGAGGCTAGCGGTGTATTCGCGCTCTGGGTTCCCCTCACATATAAAGAATGTCCATTACTCAGCATACCCGTGGCTTCACTTTATGCACAGTCGGAGTCTCTTCTACTTTGCTGGGGGCTCCCTATACCCGGTTTCGCTCAAATTGAGAAGCAGCCCATTTCAACTTTTAAACACACAACTGTACTAGTCTTCATACACAGCACATACATGTTCGTCTCAGCATCAACTTTAGGTTTCACACACTACATCTCTTCCTCTTTCCCTGTTCTCCTCTCTTTGTCAGACAGCATGTTATCAGATCGGACAAAATCATACGGTTCCTCAGAGTCCTCCCTGTGCAACCTCACCACAGTTAGGAGTTCCCTCGTCCATTTTGCCCCAGACATAAGTGCATCAGCCCCCCCAGTTAGCTGCCACAAGATCAGCGACCTCCCCATCTATACTGCTGTGACTTCTCCTGCAGCTACAGTTTCCTGCACTGCTACCACTGCTGTCTTTGCTGCTGTTCTGGCCCACTGGCCCTAGATGGCTGGGCTACTCTCCTTCAAATGTTGCGGGATAACTGCGTTTTCCTGGGCACTAGCCCGACAGGACTGCTCAGACTCCCTGGCCCTACTCCCTCTCTTCAGGAATTGTTCCTCGCTTATCCACAGTGAAACCCTCCTACATTTAACCGTTAACTATACTGAACCCCTAGCTTATATTGCATACACTATATGTATATATACAGTATATACAGCTCTGGCAAAAATTAAGAGACCACTTACAAATGTTCAGTTTGCCTGATTTTTCTCTTTTTAGGTATATTTTTGAGTAAAATGTAAATTGTTCTTTTAGTCTACAAACTTCTGACAACATGTCTCCGAATTTACAAGCAATAAATTTTGGCTTTTTTTTCTGAAAATGAGAAATGGTCAAAGTTTTAAAGAAAACAGTGCTTTTAGACCTCAAATAATGCAAAGAAACCTAGTTCATAATCATTTAGAAACAACAATACTAATGTTTTAACTCAGGAGGAATTCAGAAATCAATATTTTGTGGAATAACCATGATTTTTAAAAACAGCTTTCATGCGTCTTGACATGCTTGCCACCAGTCTTTCACACTGCTTCTGGCGTAAAAATTTAAGCAATTCTTCTTTGTTTTATTGTTTGTGACTATCCATCATCCTCTTGATTATATTCCAGAGGCTTTCAATGGGGTTCAGGTCTGGAGAATGGGCTGCTTGTTGTGAACTCATTTTCTGGTTTACCTCTGGCTTCTGGTGAGGGTGGTGGAGCTGGCTGTGTTGACAGAGGAGTCGTGAGTTCTACATCCGGGCTCCCTCTGGTGGTGACAGCAGGTAATGAAGCTGATCTAAATGGCAGATACCTGCCACCTGAGGAGGAGGACTGTGATTGGACATCAGGAGTCTCTGACTGGATTTAAGACAGCCGACTCCCTAATTTTGTGCTGGTGATTTTTTCCTAAGGAAATAACTATCCCCACTCACTGACTCTCATCTCCAGAGGATCGGGGTCTAACAGAGAACAGTAGCTTACAACTCTCCCTGAACGTACGGATCTTCTCCTTTTCTCCGGAGAAGGTATCTTGGAGTCTCTCGTAGCTTCAGGAGAGTGCAGTGAAACATCAACAGTGTCAGAGTGCTTACAGACAGATTAGGAAATACAACTCTGAAAAGATTTAACTGTCTCATAAAGCTCCCCCTGCAGTTGGTTATGAGAAGAAGCAAGAACCAAATGCTCCACTGAGAAATCCTGCATCATTTGGGTCAGATTTGACATCTGACCTGCAACAGTGTGCAGCGGATCCATAAGGAGTGAAGCAAAGAAAAAAACTGCAATGCAGGTAGAAGCTAGCTCCGCTAGGTGGTGAAAGAGTGGAGAGAGGTACAGCACACAGATGAAGCAGACCTGCCATGCAGCAGCAAAACTTCCACCAGGTGGCAGCATAGAAGTCAAACAAACTGGGTAAAATCCTAGATTGTAGCGCAGTACTAAAGGAATAAGCAAACTCAGGGTCAGAGACAAGCCAGGGGATCAGTAATGGTCAGGAGCGGATATGCCAAAGACAAGAGACAAAAAGAGGTCAGGGTCCAAGCCAAGTTCCAGTACCAAGAAGTTCAGACATAAAGGGGACATACAGAGTTGGGACAGGGAGCAGGGAATAACACAGATACGGGGCAAGTCAGGAATAACAACAGGAATAACAACAGAACAAATCTGGGTGTAACAGAGTCAGCTACTCATGCCATAGGCAGAACTATAACAGACATTGCCTGCAGGAAGCAGTGTCAATAAATAGCAAACCTGAACCCAGACAGAGCCTGAGAAAGGTTAACCCCAAAAATGACCAGACTGGGAACATGGAAAGACAGGACTCAAAACCCGATCATGACAACAGCTAGGACTATCAATGTGTGGATAAAGGACCACCACATCAAATCCCTGTCATAGCCAGCCCAATCTCCAGACCTGAACCCCATTGAAAACCTCTTTAATGTAATCAAGAGGAAGATGGATAGTCACAAGCCATCAAACAGAGAAGTGCTTCAATTTTTGTACCAGGAGTGGCATAATGTCACCCAAAAGCAGTGTGAAAAACTGTGTGAAAGCATGCCAAGATGCATCAAAGCGGTGATTACAATCATGGTTATTCCACAAAATATTGATTTATGAACTCTTCCTGAGTTAAAACATTAGTATTGCTGTTTCTAAATGATTATGAACTTGTTTTCTTAGCATTATTTAAGGTCTGCAAGCACTGCATTTTTTTGTTATTTTGGCCATTTCTCATTTTCTGAAAATAAATACAAAATTTAGTGCTTGGAAATTCGAAGACATGTTGTCAGTAGTTTATAGAATAAATGTAAAGAGAAACATTAGACAAACTGAAAATTTTGCAGTGGTCTCCTAATTTTGCCAAAGCTGTGTATATATGTATATATATATATATATATATATATATATATATATATATATATATATAAACTCCTCAAAAAGATAAAGGGAACACTTAACCAACACGATGTACTGGAATGAATTCCCTTTATTTTTTTGAGCAGTATATCTGTGTATATATTCATGTTATACATTTTCAAATTTAGCAAAAGGAAAGTGGGCTTATACAAAAGATTGGGCACCCTTGGAGACTTTTGTGCTCAGATAACTTTGACAAAGGTTTCAGACGTTAATTAGCCTGTTAGTGTGATGGCTTGTTCACTGTCATTGTTAGGAAATGTCAGGTGATGCAAATTTCCCTGCTTTATAAAACTCCACCTCCAGCCCCCTCTAACTTTGTGCCAAAATTAGCACCATTGATTCTTCTAAGCAGCTGCTTATCACTCTGAAAATGAAAATAGTGGATGCCCATAAATCTGGAGAAGACTATATGAAGATAGCAAAGCGTTTTCAAGTTTTCCTTTCCTCAATTCGAAATGTAATTAAGAAATGGTAGTTAACAAGAACAGTGGGGGTCAAGATAAGGTCTGGAAGACCAAGCAAAATTTCAGTGAGAGTTGCACGTAGGATTGCTAGGGAGGCAAATCATTATCCCTGCTTAACTGCAAAAGACCTTCAGAAAGCTTTGCAGGCTCTGGAGTTGTGATTCTTTGTTCTACTGTTCAGACAACTGCACAAATATGGACTTCATGGAAGAGTCATCAGAAGCAGGGCCGGCGTTAGGGGCAGGCAGACCAGGCAACCGCCTAGGGCCCCCTGCTCCTTCGGGGGCCCCCAGTCAATGGCGCTAATAGTGGCACACTACACAGACGCTATGGGACACCTGAGTAAGAGGGGCCTAGCGCTGCGCCACCCCCCTATTCACCTTATCATAGATGCCGATACAGTTGAAAGCAGTGATGGAGGAGAGCGCGTCATGTGACGTTCCTTCTCCCATCACTCCCCCTCTGTCTCTGAATCAGCAGCATGTGCAGGAGTGGAGCTGATGAGGCACTCTGCAAAAAGCAAGTGCAACGGGGGAATGAGGAGGAGAGGTAAGTATTTTGTGTGTGTGCATTATAGTGTGTGTGTATGCAATATAGTGTGTGTGTGCATTATAGGGTGTGTATGAATTATAGTGTGTGTGAGTGTGTGGGTGAGTGAGTGTATGTGTATGCATTATAGAGTATGTGAGTGAGTGAGTGTGTGTATGCATTATAGTGTGTGAGTGTGTGTATTCATTATAGTGTGTTTTCTGCACAATACTGTGTGTGGGGGACTGCACTATACTGTGTTTTAGGAGCTGCATTAGAATGTGTGGGGGCTGCACTATACTGTATATGTGGGGGGCTGCATTATACTGTGTGTGGGGGCTGAAACAGAAAAAAACACAGTATAACAAACGTGTAAAAATACTCTGTTGTAAAAAATATATATAAAAGTAAACAGCAAGTGCTAGTAAAAAGATGATAACAAAAGCAGGGTATTTAGTTGATACGTTTTTTGCAAAAAATGTATACTAAGCCACTCCACCAACATCAAGGTATACCCATCTTAGAGCAGTCCTATCCAATGTATTTAAAACCTGATCATGTGAACAGTACCTATATGAGCAG
Source organism: Dendrobates tinctorius (assembly GCF_039654945.1). Lineage (NCBI taxonomy): Eukaryota > Metazoa > Chordata > Amphibia > Anura > Dendrobatidae > Dendrobates > Dendrobates tinctorius. The sequence goes on from NW_027361812.1 coordinate 15,648,049, forward strand.
GATTCAGAAAGGTAATGCCTGATGTGAATACGCTGTGCGAGACGGCTTTTTATGTGCATGGCTCACAAGAGAGGGGCGGGGATCTCCCAAAGCTTGAAAAAGCAAGTAACTAATAGATTAAAAACACATGAGCCATGCACAAAAGTGAACAAGTCGGTAGGGCAGTGTTCACACCATTTAAAGACTGAAACACAGAAAAAACACAGTATAACAAACGTGTTAAAATACTCTGTTGTAAAAAATATATATAACAGTAAACAGCAAGTGCTAGTAAAAAGATGATAACAAAAGCAGGGTATTTAGTTGATACGTTTTTTGCAAAAAATGTATACTAAGCCACTCCACCAACGTCAAGGTATACCCATCTTAAAGCAGTCCTATCCAATGTATTTAAAACCTGATCATGTGAACAGTACCTATATGAGCAGGATTCAGAAAGGCATTGCCTGATGTGAATAAGTTGTGCGAGACGGCTTTTTATGTGCATGGCTCACAAGAGAGGTGCGGGGATCTCCCAAAACTTGCAAAAGCAAGAAATTAATAGATTAAAAACACGTGAGCCATGCACAAAAGTGAACAAGTCGGTAGGACAGTGTTCACACCACCCAAAGACTGTTACACAGAAAAAACACAGTATAACAAACGTGTAAAAATACTTTGTTATAAAAAATAAACAATATATAACAGTAAACAGCAAGTGCTAGCAAAAAGATGATAGCAAAAGCAGGGTATTTAGTTGATAAGTTTTTTGCAAAAAATATATATTAAGCCACTCCACCAACGTCAAGTTATACCCATCTTAGAACAGTCCTATCCAATGTATTTAAAACCAGGTCATGTGCACAGTACCTATATGAGCAGGATTCAGAAAGGCAATGCCTAATGTGAATACGCTGTGCGAGACGGCTTTTTATGTGCATGGCTCACAAGAGAGGGGTGGGGATCTCCCAATTTTTATTCTGTGTGTGGGGGCTGCACTATACTGTGTGTGTGGGGACTGCACTATACTGTATGTGTGGGGGGACTGCATTATACTGTGTGGGGGTGCATTATACTGTATGTGTGTAGGGGGCATTATACTATATGTGGGGGTGCTGCACTATGCTGTGCGTGTGTTTGTAGGGGGCTGGATTATACTGTGTGTCGGGGGCTGGATTATACTGTAGAGGGGCTGCATTGTACTTTGAGGGGGCTGTTTTATACTCTGGGGCATGGCATTATACTGTGTGTGTGGGGGGCCTCATTATACTCTGAAGGGGCTGCATTATACTGATGGGGGTACTGCATTATACTGTGTGTGAGAAGGCTGCACTATACTGTGTGTGGTTGTGAGGGGGGCTGAAATATACTGTGTGGAGGGCTACATTATACTGTGTGTGGGGCTGCATTATACTGAGAGGGCTGCTTTATACTCTGGGTGCTGCATTATACTGTGTGTGGGGGGCTGCATTATACTGTGTGTGGAGTTCATTATACTCTGAGTGAGCTGCATTATACTCTTAGTGGGCTGCATTATACTCTGAGGGGGCTGCATTATACTCTGAAGGGGCTGCATTATACTCTAAGGGGGCTGCATTATACTGTGTGAGGGGCTGCATTATACTCTGAGGGGGCTGCATTATATTCTATGGGGGCTGTATCATTCTTCCTCAGCCAGAGTAAGGGTAGGTGCACACAGTCAGTAAAAGATGTGGGTTGGACGCTGCATAACTATGCAGCGTCCAGATGTTACAGCATAGTGGATGAGGTTTCAAGAAATCCCATGCCCACTATGCGTGCACAGACACCTGCGGCTCTCCCGCGGAGAAGGACATGCGGCAAGTCTCGACAGAACACAGAATGTCTATTTATCTTGCGGGCCCCATCTCATCTGCTCACCGGGCCCCTACCGGCAGGCTAAACCGGGCCCTCAGCAGCGCTGCGGCAGCTGAATGCTATTGACCTGTGGGCCCATCGGCCCGCACATCAATAGTTAACAGCCGCCAGCCAATCGGAGGCTGGCAGCTGACGTCAGCCACAGCACACACATTGCCGGCGTCTGACGTCACTGTCAGTCGCCAGCGAGTGTCCACTTCAGCAGCATGGAGGGAACGTCACCGCTGGAGCGTGGCCAGGTAAGAAGAACTTGTGACAGTGAGACAGCTTAAAAAATATTTTGGCCAAAACAAAAGCTGTCGGCTATATATGTGATCTGCTGATGGGAACTGTTCATGTGTGATTGGTGAGAAGTGGAGTTTTTCCAAGAGAGGGTGGTGGGACTGTGGACAGTTTGAGGGGTGGAGGCGGGGTTGGGGTGGAGCCTGGGTGGAGTCTAAAGGGGGCCCCCAAAATTTTGCCAGTATGGGGCCCTGAAATTCCTAGTGGCAGCCCTGTCGTTTATTGTTCTGAACTTAGCTCTTGTAAATACAACAGAAACATTCCTGTGTGATTGATGGTGCAATATGTGAGCATTTGGGGCCCCACTTTAAACTTTTACTCAGGGCCTCACTTTGTGTAAAACTGACCCTGATCAGAAGAAAACCTTTCCTGGGTCCACACTATAAAATTCAGAGTCAGAAGTATGCAAAAGAAAATCTAAACAGGCCTGATCCATCTTGGAAAAATTTGCCGTGGACCAATGAGGTTACAATTTAGCCCTTTTAGATATAATTTCATCTTCAAATGGAGAATCATATTATCAGTTCATTTTACCATAAAATAAATGCTGTAAGTAAAAAACAATTGCAGAATTTGGTATTTTGTAACACTTGGAATTTCTTCTCACTTTCCACTACATCACATGATAAAATGGATGGTGTCAATCAAAAGTCCAACTCATCCTGTAAAAACAAGCCCTCATGTAACTGTCAAAAATAAAAACGTTATGGCTATTGGAATACAGAGAGGCAAAAACGAAAGCTCTAAAATGAAAAATTGCCTGGTCAGGAAGGGGATAAGTTGGATTTAAGTACAGGATGAAATCTTATCTGTACAGTGTGCAGTCCTTTTATGTTTTTGTACATACAACATGAAAGATTACGTTTTATTTTTGGTACAGGAACTCTTTTCAAACAGCAAGAGTAACACTGCCACGCTCTGATATGGAATATGCAAATCACATACTGTAAAGGAATTCATTAAATAAGTACCTGTGATAAGACTGTGTGGCTACACTAAGCGTACATTCATGACATTCTGGAAATTTAAATTACATGCATGACCAAGCTCTTTATCATTGGCCAACTGAAAAAAAAATCCCCTTTTCTTGTCAGAAATTACTATTTTCTATAACAATCACATTTATGCCTATTTATTTACTGAATGAGTAAATATCACAAATACGTAAAGTTAGGGGCATATTAGGGAAAGTCAGGGCCCCAGTCAGGTTAGGGTGCATGGTCCCCCCAGTACCAGATATAGCATGTGACATGTCACATGACGTTTTTGGGAGGTAATGTGATAGGTTACGTGATGAACACACTGGTGCTCTGGTGCACATTTGCTGATGTATTGAGACACAGACAGTGGAGCGTGAAGCACGCCATGTCAAATTTTCTCCCTTATGTACAGCGCTATACACATAACAATAAAGGATACTATGTAATAAGGGATGGGGCTATACATAACAAAAGGGGATGCTATGTAATAAGGGACTGGCTATATATAACAAGTCTGACCCTCTATACAGTTGTGGCCAAAAGTATTGACACCCCTGCAATTCTGTCAGATAATACTCAGTTTCTTCCTGAAAATGATTGCAAACACAAATTCTTTGGTATTATTATCTTCATTTAATTTGTCTTAAATGAAAAAACACAAAAAGAATTGTCCTAAAGCCAAATTGGATATAATTCCACACCAAACATAAAAAACAGGGTGGACAAAAGTATTGGCACTGTTCGAAAAATCATGTGATGCTTCTCTAATTTGTGTAATTAACAGCACCTGTAACTTACCTGTGGCACCTAACAGGTGTTGGCAATAACTAAATCACACTTGCAGCCAGTTGACATGGATTAAAGTTGACTCAACCTCTGTCCTGTGTCCTTGTGTGTACCACATTGAGCATGGAGAAAAGAAAGAAGACCAAAGAACTGTCTGAGGACTTGAGAAACCAAATTGTGAGGAAGCATGAGCAATCTCAAGGCTACAAGTCCATCTCCAAAGACCTGAATGTTCCTGTGTCTACCGTGCGTAGTTTCATCAAGAAGTTTAAAGCCCATGGCACTGTGGCTAACCTCCCTAGATATGGACGGAAAAGAAATATTGACAAGAGATTTCAACGCAAGATTGTGCGGATGTTGGATAAAGAACCTCGACTAACATCCAAACAAGTTCAAGCTGCCCTGCAGTCCGAGGGTACAACAGTGTCAACCCGTACTATCCGTCGGCGTCTGAATGAAAAGGGACTGTATGGTAGGAGACCCAGGAAGACCCCACTTCTTACCCCAAGACATAAAAAAGCCAGGCTGGAGTTTGCCAAAACTTACCTGAAAAAGCCTAAAACGTTTTGGAACAATGCTCTCTGGTCAGATGAGACAAAAGTAGAGCTTTTTGGGCAAAGGCATCAACAAAGAGTTTACAGGAGAAAAAAAGAGGCATTCAAAGAAAAGAACACGGTCCCTACAGTCAAACATGGCGGAGGTTCCCTGATGTTTTGGGGTTGCTTTGCTGCCTCTGGCACTGGACTGCTTGACCGTGTGCATGGCATTATGAAATCTGAAGACTACCAACAAATTTTGCAGCATAATGTAGGGCCCAGTGTGAGAAAGCTGGGTCTCCCTCAGAGGTCATGGGTCTTCCAGCAAGACGATGACCCAAAACACACTTCAAAAAGCACTAGAAAATGGTTTGAGAGAAAGCACTGGAGACTTCTAAGGTGGTCAGCAATGAGTCCAGACCTGAATCCCATAGAACACCTGTGGAGAGATCTAAAAATAGCAGTTTGGAGAAGGCACCCTTCAAATATCAGGGACCTGGAGCAGTTTGCCAAAGAAGAATGGTCTAAAATTCCAACAGAGCATTGTAAGAAACTCATTGATGGTTACCAGAAGCGGTTGGTCGCAGTTATTTTGGCTAAAGGTTGTGCAACCAAGTATTAGGCTGAGGGTGTCAATACTTTTGTCTGGCCCATTTTTGGAGTTTTGTGTGAAATGATCAATGTTTTGCTTTTTGCTTCATTCTCTTTTGTGTTTTTTCATTTAAGACAAATTAAATGAAGATAATATTACCAAAGAATTTGTGTTTGCAATCATTTTCAGGAAGAAACTCCGTATTATCTGACAGAATTGCAGGGGTGTCAATACTTTTGGCCACAACTATACTAAGCGACAGCACTATACATAATAAGTGAGTATGTTTTGCAAACAAGATTATTACTCATCATCTCTCTGCAAGTAAAGCTGCATTTTCACTGAAAGATAATCATGATCAAGCATTCATAAAATATAATCTTTCAGTTTAAACAGGCTGCCATAATCAATGAATACGTAAAATACTCACTGATCAGGTCAATGATCTTTTGTGCAGTGCAAAAGATCATCATTTTCTGCAGTACATTGTCCTGTGTAAACAGCACTCGCTCTTCTGAAAACTACTATTATTATTTATTATTATAGCGACATTTATTCTATGGCGCTTTACATTTGAAAAAGTAGTATATAATAATGGAATACTGACCGAACAAAGAGCTAGTCTGAACTAGTGCATACCAAAAACAATTAACATAGTAAATAAAGCAAAGGCCGCACTCAATTGCAATAAAGCAAATCAGTATGTCTTACATGAAGTGTGAATAGCATAATGACTTTTGGAAATGAAAAAACACATGAGATGCTTAGCATAAAATTTGGCCAAAAATTGTAAGCCCATCCACCAACGTCAAGGTAATCTCATGGATTGGATGGGTCCCTGACCTAACTGCCTAGTGTGAAAACTTACCTCTGGCTAATAACTTGGTAAAACCTAAATTTATAGGAAGGTCGGAACCAAATGTCATTGGATGTAATTAAAACCACAGCATGGTGAAGGGCAGGGTGTCCAAGTCAGAAAAAATAGTAGCAAATAATTGAAACTGACTGAACAAAGAGCTAGTCTGAACTAGTGCATACCAAAAACAATTAACATAGTAAATAAAGCAAAGGTTGCCCTCAATTGTACTAAAGCAAATGTGATGTTTGAATGTGAAGTGTTCACTGGAGAGGGATTTTTTCCTTCTCCACTCAGCAAACCTAGATGCCCGTCTCAGTTCTTTAGTGTGGCTGGTGTGTCCGGGTTGCCTGTTGATTGTGCAATCTTTGGTATGTGTGAGAGGGGTGACCGATTCGAGAGCTGCAGCTTTTGGGGTGTTATATAAAGTGGCATCAGCATCTGCATCGTGTAAAGAACCTATGTCTACGAAAAGGAGAAGGGACTCAGAAAGTGAGTGTAAATAAAGGTGTTTGAGATTTCTGTGAGGGTGTGCAAGTTTGTGGTGTGGGGATTGTGCACCAGGAGAGGAGAGGGAAGCGAATGTGAGTAGGTTGTAGTCAGACAGAGGGAGAGGTGAGTTAGGGAGGTTAGATAGAGAACAGAGATGGATGAAAATTAGGTCCAGTGTGTGGCCATCTTTGTGAGTGGCTGCAGACCATAGAGCAAGGCTGAATGAGGAAGTGAGAGATACAGTTAGGTCCATATATATTTGGAGAGAGACAACATTTTTCTAATTTTGGTTCTAGACATTACCACATTGAATTTTAAACAAAACAATTCAGATGCAGTTGAAATTCAGACTTTCAGCTTTCATTTGAGGGTATCCACATTAAAATTGGATGAAAGGTTTAGGAGTTTCAGCTCCTTAACATGTGTCACCCTGTTTTTAAAGGGACCAAAAGTAATTGGACAGATTAAATAATTGTAAATAAAATGTTCATTTCTAGTACTTGGTTGAAAACCCTTTGTTGGCAATGACTGCCTGAAGTCTTGAACTCATGGACATCACCAGACGCTGTGTTTCCTCCTTTTTGATGCTCTGCCAGGCCTTCACTGCGGTGGTTTTCAGTTGCTGTTTGTTTGTGTGCCTCTCTGTCTGAATGTTAGTCTTTAACAAGTGAAATGCATGCTAAATTGGGTTGAGATCAGGTGACTGACTTGCTGGCTGTGCTGACTTTTTTAGATGTTTTTTAGCAAAGTCCAGTCTAGCATTTTTATTCTTGACGCTTATGAGAGGCTTGCACCGTGCAGTGAACCCTCTGTATTTACTTTCATGCAGTCTTCTCTTTATGGTAGATTTGGATATTGATACGCCTACCTCCTGGAGAGTGTTGTTCACTTGGTTGGCTGTTGTGAAGGGGTTTCTCTTCACCATGGAGACTATCCTGCGATCATCCACCACTGTTGTCTTCCGTGGGCGCCCAGGTCTTTTTGCATTGATGAGTTCACCAGTGCTTTCTTTCTTCCTCAGGATGTACCAAACTGTAGATTTTGCCACTCCTAATGTTGTAGCAATTTCTCGGATGGGTTTTTTCTGTTTTTGCAGCTTAAGGATGGCTTGTTTCACCTGCATGGAGAGCTCCTTTGACCGTATGTTTCCTTCACAGCAAAACCTTCCAAATGCAAACACCACACCTCAAATCAACTCCAGGCCTTTTATCTGCTTAATTGAGAATGACATAATGAAGGGATTGCCCACACCTGTCCATGAAATAGCCTTGGAGTCAATTGTCCAATTACTTTTGGTCCCTTTAAAAACAGGGTGGTACATGTTAAGGAGCTGAACCTCCTAAACCCTTCATCCAATTTTAATGTGGATACCCTCAAATGAAAGCTGAAAGTCTGAACTTCAACTGCATCTGAATTCTTTGGTTTAAAATTCATTGTGGTAATGTCTAGAACCAAAATTAGAAAAATGTTGTCTCTGTCCAAATATATATGGACCTAAATGTAGAAGCTTAGACACAGTGGAATGGGAAGTGTCAATAGGGATGTTGAAGTCGCCCATGATGATAGTGGGGATGATAGTGGGGATGTCAGTGGAAAGGAAATGAAGTAGTCAGTTGGTGAAGTGGTAAAAAAAGATGGTGGCTGGCCCTAGGGGTGGTAGATGACAGTGAGTTGGATGTTGGAGGTTGGAGGGGCAGTAGATGCGCACAGAGTGCACCTCTAAAGAAGGGAGAGTGACAGAGGGTGGAAGTGGAATTGGGGTAGACGAGCAATTATCTGACAGGAGAAAACCAACTCCTTCCCTAAGCTTGCTCCAGCGGATGTGAGAAAGATGGAGTCCCTCATAAGAACGTACAACTGGAAAGGCTTTGTCAGAGGGGGTGAGTCAGTTTTCAGTTATAGCAAGGAAGGAAAGTTTGTTAGTAATAAAAAGATCAAGGATGTATGAAAGTTTTTTGCAGACACAGCAAGTGTTCCACAGACCTTCTGTTAATATGGAGTGGTAGAGCGGGGCCTGGGCAAATGGGCATGATGTTAGAAAGATTGTGGTTTAGATGGATCGTAGATAGGAGGTAGAAGTGACTGTGGAGATGTGGTGAGGAGGGCCAAGATTTGGAGAGATATCGCCGGCAGTGAGGAGAAGCATAGAAAGTGTTAGTAGGTGGGAGCTGGAGAGGGCATGAGTTGGCTGTCTGTGTTTGGAGACAAAAGATTGTATGTTGAGGAACAGATCTGAGGAGAAGGAGAGATGGATGGAGAGGATGGAGGGAGAGAGGTAACAGGTTCATTACTAAGTGTATTGATTAAGGAGGTTAGTATGAAGTAAAGGACTATGGGGGTGAGAGTGAAGACAAACAGAAACATTGTTTACTGTGACTAAGTATCCAGTTATCTTCATTTCCCTTCTGGTTCAATTCTGGTCTAATTCAGTACAATACACTTATATGATGCACTTGTATGAACAGATTACGTCATGAAGACTTGTTGCGCAAAATATATTTGCTAACAAATGCATTCAAGTATGAAACATGGGGAGGAGGCCTGAACGCATCTTCATCAGTTAATCAAGTTAAGACAGATGTAGGATATTGCAGTCCGAGTAAACACATGGGTCATAAAGAAAAGCGGGTGGTAGAAACATACCAGGGGTGACTAGCAAAGGCAAAATAATATCAGGGATTGGAAAAGCTAGATTGCTTTGTCACACATACCAGGGGTGAGTGGCACAGACAAAAACTATGGCATATCTATTACAGACTGGTCAATGTGCATCTTCTGCATGTGTAAACAGGCTATTAAACAACCCTCGATCACTAATAGTTTACCGCTCAATGGCCATTTAGTTCCATCAGTCATCAATGTAAATGGACCCTCAGAATAAATATTTGCATTTCGTAACTTACCTCTGACACCTCACCTGAATATATCCATTTTATTGTTTCTTCTCCATTTTGTCAAACCTTCTTGTCCATGTCTTAAAGCTGTAACTTGGTCACTGCAGAGTTTGCCATACTGTTCAACATGCCCCCAAAATAAATAAGTTCACATATATATACACTCATGTGCACAGTATGGACAATGGGCACTGTAACAAGTCAGTATTTAGAAGGGTTAGCATGAGGGGACTCAATATGGAGAAAAGGCAGTGTAGTAGCTCAGTATGGAGAAGGGGAAGTGTAGGGCCCCAGTGTGGAGAAGGTCAAGCGTGAGGGGTTCTGTATCGAGAAATGGCTGCGTAGGGGCTCGATATGGAGATTTGGCAGCATCAGGAGCTAAGTATGAGGAAAGAACATCATGAGGAATCAGTATGGAGAAGGGGCAGTATGAGGATCTCATATGGAGCAGGGGCAGTAGCCTATACGCGTATATAATTATGGAGGAGGATGGAATCTGGGGTTTAAAATGGACAGAGGGGAATTTTTTTATATTTTTCTATTTATATTTTTTTTTTATTAAAAAAGAAGGGGACCTCTCTCTTTGCTTTCCTCCACTTCCAGCTGTGTCACAAAATTTACCATTATTTAAATTAGTACACATGCATAGTAAGCTGTGTTCCCGTATTTAATACGAGCATCTTCGCTACATAAATTGACATGCTGCTGTCTGGAAAAACGTGCCACATGTCTGTCTCTGCGACTGAGCCCCGGGTGCCGGTGCACGCATAGTGGACATATGATCCACTATGTTCTAACAGCTGGACACTGTAGGCTGGACGCTGCGGATGTACGCAGCGTCCAACCCACAGCGTTTACTGACCGTGTGCTCATACCCCCAATATATCTGCAAACAGGAAATCACTTTTTTTCCTTCGCAGAAGCCAACTTTCAATTAGCTTTATTTCAAGTGACAAAAAAAACGCATGCAATGAAAAAACGCATGCAAATGAAAAAATGCATCAAAAGATTCTCCTGGGCAAAACTTGGAGCAGCCACAATGGGAGAGCACAATACATGCATTTTACCGCCCATTGGGTGAATATTTGAAGTGTCAGCGATGCACCACTACAACCAGGGCAAGTAGTGACTTCATAATTGAGAGCTACATCTGTTTCCACCACCAGGTGGCTCATATGTGTCTCCTCCTACACAGGATGCTACTCAACAGACATAACCCCATCTCGAACAGCCCAGGGCACAGCTTTGATTCCTCACACCAGCTTCATTATTTTCACTTGTGCAAGCTAATGAGCTGCCAAGTGGTTTTACAGCTTGACACCATGGAGGGCAAAGCCATACAGTGGACAAGTTACTGTTGTGTATCTGTGGCGCCCCTGAGGCTCAGTCACCAGAGGTACTGCACCTTCTCCTAAGGTGTGGTGCCCAACCATCCAGGTAAGTTGGAGGCTCCTGACCACGCTCCAACACTCGCACCCCACACAATAGAGTAGTTCAGCACAATCACATTACGACTCCTTGCTTAGAGAGAAGCAGAGCACCTTTGGTGGTTCCCTGCTTGGAACACTAGACGTGCTGGGAGGTGGGTGGAGTTCAGGATATATATATTGAGAGGGATGGTTTAGGATGACGGAGTTAGTCTGACAGGAGGTCAGTGAGGAAGGAAGCCACTCGGGAGGAGTGGGGATCCCTGGAAGAAGGGATGGAGGAAGGAGTGCTGCAGCTGCCTCAGTGACCTGAGCCAGCTGGCACGGAAAAGGAAAGGAGAGGAGAAGGACGTTGACCTGAAGCCTGAGCTTCCATAGAAGGGAAAGGACAAGTACGGAACATAGGAGTACAAGGGAACACAGAGGACGTGGGTTAGGGAAAGAACCCTGCCTAGAAGTTCTAAGCGCAAGGCCGGGGCCCGGTCCCGGAGGTTGTATGGACACTAATGGTTCTGCAGCAGACACCGGTGGAGTAGTAGGCTGTAAATGCACTACTCCCATCTAAGACTTGAGGGCACAACAGCAACACGGATAGAGAGCCGGGACTTAGGAGTAGAGAGTCCCCGAAGCAGGCTACAGCTTTCTGCCGTGCAAGTAGAGTTCTTGGGAACATCTGTCAGGAGGAACTCCAGAGTAACACGGTACTAGTGATCTTCACACTTATAGGCGCTATAGAGGAGACGTTCAGGAAAGGCACATAAGTTGGCGGAGTGTGGAAGGGAGCTTTCCATCTTGCCTGGAGGTTGACTGGGTCCCTGACCCGGAGGACACGGCACAGAAGCGGGCACTACAGACTGTGAGTAAAGCTTTGGAACTACATGCCCTGGTGTTCTCCATTCCTTCCTGAGCCCATCCGCTTGACACTGCTACATTCCCTGCGCCAGACACTACCTCATCTAAGTGTCCCCCACATCTACACTGCCCTGGGACAACAGCCCTGCTTGTGGAGGGCTATACCATTGTCGAGGTAGCTATTTAGGGAGGGCTAAATTAACCGTTCACGGTTGAGCCAGTGATTTTCAAATTATTCCAGTGTTGCTAGCAACTCAAATGACCACTCGGAGACGGGGGTCTCTGTATGGGAGGATCGAGGCAGATCACTAAGCCCCTTTATTTTAGTCACATCTTTTATAATCTTTTGCTTAATTATGCAAGGTTCTCAAGTACCAATAGCATCATTTCACTTTGTAAGCCAATAATATTGCAAGAAAACCGGAAACTACATATATGTCCGTACCTAGATAGCGTAGAAAGTAGTATAATGGCATATTCTTCAGAGTTTTACACCCCCGCCTCCCTTATCTTTGCACCTGATGAGAACAGTCTGGTTTCATGACAGCCCATGCTAATTATAAAAATTTATCTTACAGCAACAAAAGTTAAGAAACGAAACCTACAGAGAAATGGAGAAGTGAAACTTAAGCTCTGATTTTAGTATTAACCCTTCACATTCCCCCCTAGATAAATTTTTTTAACACATATGCAGCATCAGAGGTGCTATCCCAAGCTAACAGCTTGAGGGGTACTGGTCTTCACATGACTGATGCCGTGTTACCAGTCATGGCTGTCGCGGCGCACCTGTCCCCCCTGTATACTGCAGTTCACGAATAACAATTTTTGATGACGGTGGTGGGGATCTTTTGTAGGTAGGCATGTGCTTGGCTTCAACTTCTTCATCAAGTAGCCTTTTGAGATTGGTGCAGAGAAGAGCAGGGGCAACGACACCTTTGGTATCATCATTAGCTGTCTTTGTGCAGACTTTCCTAATACATACAGAAATACACCAAAGAACAAGTTTTAGTATCACATATACAACAAGGATACAGGCAGCAATATGCAGCAAGCTCTGTAAGATCCCAGCTATCCAGCCCCCAATTCCCTTAAATCAATTGGCTGGATTGAGAAAGGAGAAAGTGTCTGGCCACCAACTGTCCCTATTACAATCATTGTCTTTATCGTATTGATCTTTGAGTCTTTGAATATCTTCTAACTTTAACTTTTAACTTCTACCAATAATAATATGGAAAATGCGAAAAACCAAAACATTATGTCCCTTCATTTGCTATTGGCTTGTTGGGTGATGAGGAGAACTTGATAGGGACCGTCATACAAGGGTTCTAGTCCGTGCTTCCTGACATGCCTTTTCACGACTACCAAATCACCAGGCTTCAGGTTATGACAGGTGTCGGTTTCTGCTGAATCTGGAAAAGAAAAGAAAGCTAGAACATAGGTGTTAGCAAGATTTTTACTAAGCAGAATAGCATATTGAACAGCACGGTCAGTTTCTTCTGATAACTGCTGGGGCTGGAAATTTGCAACTGGGGGCCTAGTATCAAACAATATCTCGTATGGGGACAGGTCATGCTTTGCAATAGGGGTAGTACGAATGTGGTATAGTACAATGGGTAGGAGCTCTGGCCATGGAGCCGTAGTCTCCTGCATCATTTTGGTCAGTTGTCCCTTCAGTGTGCCATTCAACCTCTCAACTTCCCCTCTGGATTGTGGGTGGTACGGAGTATGGAGGGCTACAGTGGATCCAAGCATTGTCAGAACTTCTTAGTACACATGAGAAGAAAAGGTCGGACCTTGATCACTTTCAACAACTTCTGGAACCCCATATCTGCATATGAATTCCATCACCAGTTTCTTTGCTGTAGTTTTCGCAGTCATGTTGGTAACAAGGAATGCTTCCGGCCACCTGGAGAACCAGAGCCCAGTAGAGTTTTTGCACCAGTGCGAGGGCCTGATTCTTTCCTCGATGTGTAGGCCCATGTGGCAATAGCAGGGTACATCCGCTTAGGGAGACACACGAGTCGGTCCTTTTTCCAGAGACCATTATCCATTCGTGCCCCATCAGTCTTCCATTGCTTCACCTCTTCCTTTGGAGACATTCTCTGCGTTGTCATTAAGCGGTCTCGCAAGGTCCGACAGAAAACTTCAGTCTGTTGTAGATCTTCAGGTTCTTGTAGGGTCAGTGCTTCTTGTAACTGTTTACGCTGAGAGCGTGTGGTCACCATAGTTGGTATGGTTTGTTCAACGGGTAAGAGAGCGGCGGCTTTTGCTTGCATATCCGGAAATATGTTGCCAACAGTCTGTGGGCTGTTCCTAGGACCGTGCGCCTTAACTTTGATAATAGCCACCTGAGTAGGTAATTTGATCGAGTCCATGAGGGTTTTAACAGCTTCAGTATTTTTCACTGGGGTTCCAGCAGTAGTAATAAACCCTCGATTGGCCCATAGAGCCCCAAAATCGTGAGCAATACCAAATGCATACCGTGAGTCCGTGTATATATTAGCCCGTCTGTTCTTGGCCAAAGTACATGCAGTAGACAGAGCCTGGAGTTCTGCTTCTTGTGCTGACTGTGAGGGTGGGAGCGCAGCTGCGTGCACTACAGTGTCCTCTGTGGTAACAGCATATCCCGTGTGGAATCTACCAAACTCGTCAGCATATCTTGAACCAACCGTGTATAACACCAGATCAGGATTTGGGACTGGATTCTTACTGACATTTGGTGGAGTAGCTGTTTCTTCAGTCAGAAGTTGGGAACAATCATGTTGGAGGTAATCCTCATCACTGCCATCTTCCCTTCTAGTTCATTATACCGTCTTTCAAGGCGTTGTAAAGGGGTTGCATTATGCGGGATGCATCCGGTATCCACTGACAAAAATAAGTGCATAGTCCAAGAAAGCGCTGGAGTTCAGTTTCATCTTTTGGGAAAGGAAGGGAGCTGACAGCTATTTTTCTTTCTTCTGCGATGTGTCTGGCACCCTGAAGGAGACAGTGACCCAAGAATATCACTTGACCAAGGCAGAACTGAAGTCTCGAGGCCAAAACCCGACAGTTCAGTGCTGCCAGATGCTTGAGGAGACTAACATTGGCAAAAATGGCAAAAGACACCTGCTCATATTTTTTGCAAACTGGTTGGGACTGTTTTGGGCCACTTGTGACATAACTGTCCATGTTAACTGTCGTCCCTGCTAAGTGAATGCAAATAGAAACTGGCAATCTGGGTGTAACGGAATGCTAAAGAAGGCATTGGCAAGATCAATAACTGTAAACCAAGCAGCATCCTGGGGTATTTGGGACAAAAGAGTATGAGGATTAGGCACCAGGTTTGAGAAACACTTTTACTGGTTCTACAGGCATTTTCCCTATATCATTTGGCCCTTTTGACCAGAGTTTAGATGGTATCTCTGAGAGGTATGGGGTGAGTCATTGATCCTCAGGCAATATTGGGGGTGGATCTGAGCCTATCAGGGCCATCATAACCGTGAGAAGGGCATGCAAAATACAGATTTCCTCACTGTCTTCATCTACATAGGGATTATATAACAAAAAAAAACATCTGACCATCATCTTGGAATTGTATTCTGGAGCAGAACTGTGATAATAAATCTGCCCCTAATAAATTTACTGGACATGTGGGAGAGATCACAAACTGAGCAGTAACGAGAATTAGCAGGGAGGGGCTGAGGAGCAGGGTTCCCACTAGCTGAAGTCTGAGGGGGGGCAAGAGTTTGCTGTGTGGGCTGAAGGGCACACTGTATGCTCGCAGCTGCGGTGGGGGCTAGAGGCTGCTGTTTGCGCTTTTTTTTTTCTCTTTCTCTCTCTCTCTCTCCTGAACAGAACAGAGCAGGTTAAAGTCTTCTGAAAACTTTTTTTTTTTCCCTCTGGATCGGGTGAATGGGGATTGAGGCTGGCTGCGGATGATAATAGGTGCTGTCAGCAAAGGTGGGGGCTGCGACTCTCGGTCTCCTTGTACAATTGTCATCTAGCAGGGAGACCTCTTCTTTCAAATCATCACTTTTAACTATTTCCCTGACACATTAATATCAATCTTAGTTCCTTCTTAACCAATCACATTCTCAATTCTTTCCTGTACCACAACACTTTCAGTCTTTTTCAGTGTTAGACAATTTTCCTTTTTTCCACATAGCAATAAAAACAATCAGAATTTACTTGCTGTTCAATTTCCACATAACCTTCATTATACAATTCATGTGCCAAGCCACGGAATTCCTCAGCGCCTTCAAGTAATCCATCATCAGTCAATCTCCCTTTATTTTTTTTTTTATTTTTTTTTTAGCTCCTTCATCCCATAGCGTAGGCTGCAACCTCCCGCCCTTAGGAAATCCCAGAATCGAAAATATTTTTCCTGCATTCCTGACACATTTCTTTCCTCGTCTTTGAATCATAAGACTAACAGTATCTGATCCTTCACACAATTCCAAACTTTTCTTTTTCTTCCACAGAAGCATAATTCTCTCCTTTAGAGCCAAACATCCTGACTTAAATTGTGCACAGATCTGGCGGCCATTTCAGTCTCTGCTCCACCGGGTCAATAATCCCCCTCTGGGATTGCCCAAAATTCGCGGTACTAAGTGAAAGGAGGAGGGCGTCTCAGACTATCCCTCCGGACACCTCTGGTTATATATATCTATCTATATATACCTGAGTTACGTATCCTACCCATCTTCGATCACTCACCACGCCCAATACTAATAATGATCGGGAATTTCAGGATATTTTGACTATAAAGAGAGTCACAATCACTGGTCAATCTGGGGTGTCCGTCCCTTATGAGGTACGGTTTGAGCACTGGGCCCCCAACGGGACTACACCTCTATGTGATTCCACCCATGAATCACCCTACCAGGGGACAAACCTCAGATCCTCTTTGCAGCAACAAGCACAGGAAAACCACACCAACGGTCAGTCTGAACAGTATAGCTGCCAACTTACCGTGGTTGCCGTGGGGGGTGATCAGTCCCAATTTTCCAGCACCTGTGTCCGCTCCGAGGGTCCTTTGTCTTGTTGTCCTCCGGGGGCAGAGGTGTCCCTGTCCGGGGGCCCCACGTTGGGCACCACTGTCGAGGTAGCTATTTAGGGAGGGCTAAATTAACCCTTCACGGTTGAGCCAGTGATTTTCAAATTATTCCAGTGTTGCTAGCAACTCAAATGACCACACGGAGACGGGGGTCTCTGTACGGGAGGATCGAGGCAGATCACTAAGCCCCTTTATTTTAGTCACATCTTTCATAATGTTTTGCTTAATTATGCAAGGTTCTCAAGTACCAATAGCATCATTTCACTTTGTAAGCCAATAATATTGCAAGAAAACCGGAAACTACATATATGTCTGTACCTACATAGCGTAGAAAGTAGTATAATGACATATTCTTCAGAGTTTTACACCCCCGCCTCCCTTATCTTTGCACCTGATGAGAACAGTCTGGTTTCATGACAGCCAATGCCAATTATAAAAATTTATCTTACAGCAACAAAAGTTAAGAAACGAAACCTACAGAGAAATGGAGAAGTGAAACTTAAGCTCTGATTTTAGTATTAACCCTTTACACCATCATCGCTGCAACACACCATCTGTCCCGGAGGATCTGCATGCAGCATCGGCTTAACACCTCCCTTGCCGAACACCACAGGTGGCGTCATGAATGATACATCCAAACCATTACATTCCCCATTACTTGGGCGCCCAGGGCCACGGTCCGGGTAACCACTGCTGTGACACATCCCACTGATACCAGCCCGGTACCGAGTACCCCATGTCACGGTCATGCGTGTCTGGATGCAGCGAGTACCGCAAGGCGAACCCATGTGACGCACGTGACCCTGGACACACCGCCTCCAGTGGGGTGAATTTAAATAATAAACACGTGCAGCTGGATATACCGCCTCCAACTGGCGAATTTAGACATTACACGTATATACAAGTCTGGAAACCCCGCCTCCAGTAAGGCGAATTTAAACAATAAGGGAAACCTGGGAAACATTAACAATGGTGGGCCCTGCGATAGGGAATAGGGAAGTGGAGACCTCCTGAGCTCCCCTGAGCCAGTGTCCCTGCACTCCTAACGTTCCCTTTGCCGGTTCCGCACCGGGCGCGCAACAGGAACCTAAAAACCCTAGCTCGTCCTGACCTAAACCCTCACTAGGGAATTGGTCGGTGTGGAAACTAATCCCACCACTGCACTAAACACACATGAGGGAAAACGACAATACAGGGGGAACACCACTTAGCTTTGCTATGTTGCGTACGCTCCTAGCAACAGAGCCCACCACCTGCATGCATCTTCTCCTCCACCCGGATCCATCACCATAACTGGATCCTTCACCATAGTGCAGCCTTGGAGCAGAGTCCACCACCAGTTGCAGCTGCCCAGTAAACAGAGTCCCAAAGATGAGTCCAGCTTCTGCCAAAAAGTCAAGCATGCTTGAGTCCAGCTCTCAGCAACCAAGTCCCGCATGCTGAGTGCAACTCTCTCCATAGTCGTCACTCCACCAAGCCATGCAAGCACTTGCTGCCAACACCATAAACTGTGACTCCACCACGCCATGCCAGCCCTTCTTGCTGACCACCTAGCTGCCACTCGTCCCCTCTGGCTGGGCTGCTCAGGACTCATGATGTTCAGCTCCTTCCTCACCCAGGCTTGCTTCCCAAATGACGAACACAATATCACCAACAGGGATTGAACACACCTGGCTCTCTTTTACAGAGCCTAACACCTGATTTGTAATTAAGTGCACATTAAACCAAAGAAACTAAAGTGCACTACCGCTCACCACCACCGGGGCAACTTAGAATGAACAACACCACGTGTAATAATTCTAATGGCCACCGGGGGCAATCAACCCACTTTGGCACCAAGTCAAAGGAAAAAAGTTCACTTTATGCATTTAAGCTGTCAGATCCACCTTGGATCATGACAGTACCCCCTCCTTAATGAAGGGCATCTGGACCCTCAAGACCACTCCTCATAAGGGAAACACCTACAGCGGGGAAGCTCAGATCCTGAGTTCACCCCACCACTACCTGACCCTTCAGGTTAATGACAAACGCACCGCTGGTATTGGCAATATGTGTTCTGGAGGCACCACTCATCTCCACAGCAAAGACCTGGGGAACGAGTTTATGTATGTGTATGTTTGCTGTGAGCTGATCAGACTCCACAACACACTTCCACAAGATGTTTTTTGGTGGCCACCCATACATGCTCGTTCACACACAGGTCCGGACCTGAACGTTTATTGCACACATTCGTTTATCATATATTGGTGAACTCATTCTGGACTCGACAACAGAGGCGTCCCCCTGCGTCACCACACTCACACCCCCGCTATCACCAAGGGACACCACCCTCCAACCCTTTCACCACAAGGTCTGCGCCTCCCAGGGCAGGCCAATGGTGAGGGGTGAGACTTGTCCCTACTCCCCCGCAGCAGACCTGCCGCTCACAGCTGGAGGAGAAGGTGACAGGAATATGGAGGAAATATACACTCGCTGGTCGCCTTACTCCAAACGACCAGGAGGGGGCAGCCTTTTCGGTGGTATAGAAGATTTGGCGTGAGCCCCGCAGACTATCACCAGTCTGCTCACTACAGGGACGTACCCCTTCACCTCGGGGAACCCCAGACAGCACCAAGGGGATCACCAACTCCACCCACCTGTCTGGTTACGTTCGCCTGTATAAACAAGTCCCGCTCCCCAGCAGCAACTCTAGGGGCAATTTGCCAGAGCCGCAGGAATATGGAGGAAAAATACACTCGCTGGTTGCCTTCCTCCACACGACCAGGAGGGGGCGGCTTCTTTGGTGATATTGATTGTGTGTTAGTCATTCACAAGGAAGCCTGGGCGAGGAAGGAGCGGAATGAGAGTCCTGCGCAGCCAGCCAGAGGTGGCAGCTATGTGGTCTGTAAGAAGGGCTGGCATGGCGTGGTGGAGTCACAGTTTATGGTGCTGGCAGGAAGTGCTGGCATGGCTTGGTGGAGTGACGACTATGGAGAGAGTTGCACTCAGCATGCGGGACTTGGTTGCTGAGAGCTGGACTCAAGCATGCTTGACTTTTTGGGCAGGAGCTGAACTCATCTTTGGGACTCTGTTACTGGACAGCTGCAACTGGTGATGGACTCTGCTCCAAGGCTGCACTATGGTGAAGGATCCAGTTATGGTAATGGATCCGGGTGGAGGAGAAGATGCACAGGTGGTGGGCTCTGTTGCTAGGAGCGTACGCAACAGAGCAAAGCTAAGTGGTGTTTCCCCTGTTTTGTCATCTTTCCCTCATGTGTGTTTAGTACAGTGGTGGGATTAGTGTCCGCACCGACCAATTCCCTAGTGAGGATTTAGGTCAGGGCGAGCTAGGGTTTTGAGGTTCCTGTTGCGCGCCCGGTGCGGAACCGGCAAAGGGAACGTTAGTAGTGCAGGGACACTGGCTCAGGGGAGCTCAGGAGGTCTCCATTTCCCTATTCCCTATCACAGGGCCCACCATTGTTAATGTTTCCCAGGTTTCCCTTATTGTTTAAATTCGCCTTACTGGAGGCGGGGTTTCCAGACTTGTATATGCGTATAATGTCTAAATTCGCCAGTTGGAGGCGGTGTATCCAGCTGCACGTGTCTATTATTTAAATTCGCCCCACTGGAGGCGGTGTATTCAGGGTCATGGGTGTCTTATGGGTTCGCCTTGCGGTACTCGCTGCGTCCAGACACGCATGACCGTGACACCCCACAGCCCTGGAAGGGCGACCCAACTTGGCATCACAAACAGGATGACGAGACCCGATGCCATCGGGTTCTGTGCGCCTGAGATTTGTTGGACTTAAAACTTTCGAGAATGTGCAGAATACCCAATTTAATAGACTGTGAAATGAACATTAAAAATGGCCGTTGGCATGGAGAAGAAGGGCGTGAAGAGATGGGAGGTCCTACGAAAAGACCGCGAAGAGTCTTGGGCCTCCCCTGCCTGAATTACTATGTAACAGCAACATGGCCCACCCCCCGAGGGGTTCGTATACTGGCTTGGTATGGAGGCGCTGGAAGAAGACGCTGCCCCCGGAAGGAGGGGCAGAAGCCAGTGGCGGGAAATGGGCCGAGAGAGGGAGAAGAACGCGAGAACGCCATCTTGGAGAGAGAGGGAAGGAGGCCTGCGGAGGGCGGGGAAGTGGATCTCCCAGGCGCCATGGCTGAAGGCTCCAATCCTGTAGCAGAGATGAACCATCAGCAGCTGGAGGACGAAATCGCCCGGCTGACCCAATGTTTGCGGCTGAGGAAGGAGGCCTTGTGGAGGCTGAACTGGCAGCTCGCCCAGGAGGGGCCTACATGAGCGGTGACCGCCGCCGCTGCACCAGAGCTTCCCCAGGCAGATTCAGTGGAGCCTGCCGCCGCCGTCACATCACCGGTAGCATCCAAAGCCCCTTTGCTGCCGCCGCAAGAAGAATTGTATGGAGCACCGGGAGCTGAAGCGGAGAAGGAGCTCCCGCCTGGACCTGACGTGGCTGCGCAGGTCCCACCGGAGGCCCCCGCGGACCCGGATCCACCACCCACTGCCACTGGCCCATGTCCACCGGCACCGGAGCAGAGATCCCACAGCCAGGAGGCTCCAGGTACATCTGATGCCCCGACACCTGGGAAGAACCTGGGGTGCGCCACGGTCGCAGAGGCTGGCCAGATCGTGCTAGATCTGGTCTGGGACCGGGATACCAGTCCCCGGGGGAACACCGGAACCCCTGGAGGTGGCGCCGCAGTACCAAACCAGCCTGGATCAGTCCCGGGAGGAGCGGGAGGATGAAGAGAACTGGGCTAGGTATCAAGCCACCATTCGGCAACTGGCAGCTGAACACCGGGAGAGGGAGCATCGCCGGCAAGCGGTACTAGGCCCAGATTTGAACCGGAAAGAGCGAGTCCGTGCCGGTCATTATGGTACCAAAGATGCGGCAGGTTGGGGCCACGTCCTGAACGTGAACCATGAGAGGAGGTTCGGCTTTATCCATGACCCTAGCCGAATCTCCGATCTATTTTTCAACCGGAGGGATGTGGAGCCTCACTTGAGGAAGGGTCACCCTGCCAGGAACCTGAGCCCGGGAGACAAGGTGACCTTTACCAGACATGAAGGTCTCAGAGGCTGGTACGCTATGAACATCAGGCGAATCCCAGAGGATCTCATCCAAACCTGCAGGCAGAGACCACCTACTGCCCCTTTGTGCCAAGATGTACCAAAGGTACAGAAAGCCACAGGTTTCACCCCACTGGAAGAGGAGTACTTGAGGACTGCCCGTGCGTTCCTTTCATCTGGTAGTGGTTCCCAAGCTTCCTGAACCCCAGGAGGGGACCAGCACTAAAAGTCTGCACTAACTCTCGTGACCCAGGAGGGTTTATTTGCACCGTTGTGCTTTTGTTCTATTTTTTCTATTTTTGACCATCATGGTTCAGTTTTGGTTTTTCCCAGTGTTGCCCTGTGTTGTTGGCAGCCTTCCTATTGAACTAGCGATCATGAACTTGGAGTGATCCAAAAACTTTTACTTGTAAATAGTTGCACCTCTTTAGGTGCCCTCTCTTGGTTTTACATATGGACACTTTGCGAAGACTACGTCTACCTCATTTGGAGCAGGACTCCAATAAAAGGACACTGCAAGAGATCCCGGCTGGGAGCTGTGTCCAGCACTTACAAGAATTATTGTTGAAAGTTTTAATGTGAAGTATTTGATAATGTGTCTTATGATAGCTTTATATAGAATTAGGAATGTTTTTGATACAGAGATGAGAGATTTGAATAGAGAAATGAAAATGTATATGGTGAACCAGGCATCACGGATGTCACTTGAAAGAGAGTAGAAAATGTGCACTAGAGAGAGAGAAAAGAAAATGTGTACTAGAGATGGAAAGATGAAGAATACTGAAGTGATAGAGAGTAGCAGATAATAGCACCTTGAATTAAGTAAAAATTGCACTTTTTGACTTAGAATTTTAGGTAGTTAATTGATAACAGTTTGCAACGTTCAAGAATGAGTGCCTCTCATATTGGGAAGTTTAGTATAGGAAATGTTTATTCCGCATTGCAAAAAAATTGTATGTTCCTGTACTGTCAACTTTGTTTACCTTGCAGGCCGCGGACGTGCTGTGTTTAATGGGGGGTATGTGGCGCCCATGAGGTTCAGTCGCCAGAGGTACTGCACCTTCTCCTAAGGTGTGGTGCCCCACCATCCAGGTAAGTTGGAGGCTCCTGACCACGCTCCAACACTCGCACCCCACACAATAGAGTAGTTCAGCACAACCACATTGCAGCTCCTTGCTTAGAGAGAAGCAGAGCATCTTTGGTGGTTCCCTGCTTGGAACACTAGACGTGCTGGGAGGTGGGTGGAGTTCAAGATAAATATATATTGAGAGGGATGGTTTAGGATGATGGATTTAGTCTGACAGGAGGTCAGTGAGGAAGGAAGCCACTCGGGAGGAGTGGGGATCCCTGGAAGAAGGGATGGAGGAAGGAGTGCTGCAGCTGCCTCAGTGACCTGAGCCAGCTGGCACGGGAAAGGAAAGGAGAGAAGGAGAAGGACATTGACCTGAAGCCTGAGCTTCCATAGAAGGGAAAGGACAAGTACGGAACGTAGGCGTACAAGGGAACACAGAGGACGTGGGTTAGAGGAAGAACCCTGCCTAGAAGTTCTAAGCGCAAGGCCGGGGCCCGGTCCATGAGGTTGTATGGACACTAATGGTTCTGCAGCAGACACCAGTGGAGTAGTAGGCTGTAAATGCACCTCTCCCGTCTAAGACTTGAGGGTACAACAGCAACACGGATAGAGAGCCGGGACTTAGGAGTAGAGAGTCCCCGAAGCAGGCTACAACTGTCTGCCGTGCAAGTAGAGTTCATGGGAACATCTGACAGGAGGAATTCCAGAGTACCACGGTAATGGAGATCTTCACACTTAAAGGCGCTATAGAGGAGATGTTCAGGAAAGGCACATAAGTTGGTGGAGTGTGGAAGGGAGATTTCCATCTTTCCTGGAGGTTGACTGGTCCCTGACCCGGAAGACACGGCACAGAAGCGGGCACTACAGACTGTGAGTAAAGCTTTGGAACTACATACCCTGGTGTCCTCCATTCCTTCCTGCGCCCATCCGCTTGACACTGCTACATCCCCTGCGCCAGACACTACATCACCTAAGTGTCCCCCACATCTACATTGCCCTGGGACAACAGCCCTGCCTGTGGAGGGCTGTACCATCATCGCTGCACCACACCATCTGTCCTGGAGGATCTGCATGCAGCATCGGCTTAACACCTCCCTTGCCGAACACCACAGGTGGTATCACGAACTATACATCCAAACCATTACATTCCCCATTACTTGGGCACCCAGGGCCACGATCCGGGTCACCGCTGCTGTGACACATCCCACTGATACCGGCCCGCTACCGAGTACCCCACAGCCCTGGGAGGGCGACCCATATCAAGCAACAGTTTTCACACTGGCTGGCTCCCAGGTAGATGAGAAGATTGACAGTGAGTTGGTGCAGGTAGGGGGACAAGGCTTACAGTCAGAGTGAAAATGATGGTGACAACGATGCTGGCCATCACATCTAACAATCGCAGCGGAGTGATGTAAATAACCCGTTATGGCCTTTAGTTGTGTTGGCCTACAATGCTAGCTGTAGGCTCGAATGATTGAGCATTGATAGACATATTGTTAATATCAAGCAAACTGATGACTATTGGAAAGCCATGCTGTTTGACCCTCGCTATAACAGCAAAATGGAGGAATTGTGCTGTGTTAAATGCTTTGCAAAGCTTTTGTTAAGCGGAAGCCTGATGAACCCAAGACTGCCAAAGAGACTCTGATGAAGAAGTCAAGATGTAGGGACCAGAGTGCACAATAGAGTGGTGCTCCATGCAGGGAAAGTAGGTAAATGATGGTTAATGCCAGCTGGTGAAGTTGTGATAGGCACAACTTCTATGTAGGCATGAATGAATAACAGCTGCTGCGGCTGCCGCCCTGTGACTGGTGGATAGACTCTACAGGAAATAGTGGATCTAGTTGGATAAAACATGTTAGTTCAGCTGCACTGCTGGAGCAATCAAAATTCTGCAACAATGATGATAATAAGTTTTTTTATTCATACTGGCATCTTATCATGTGAAAAAACACATTCTGAATTAAAAAAAAACCTTATTATCATAATTGTTGAAGAATTGGATTATAGTGTAGCCCACCTAACATGTTTTATTCAACTGAATCCAAGGAAATTCCTCTGTGAATTCAACAAACCCAACACTCCCCCACCTGGGCCAATGTTAGGGGTGCAACAAGTCACCAATGAAGAAACACACAAAAGTAAAGAGAGAAAAAAACATCCTATACAAAAGGTAACAAATTTTATTATGAAAAGATACTAATACACTGAAAAATAACAAGATAACAATAATAATAATTTTATTTCTATAGCGCCAACATATTCCGCAGCGCTTTACATTTTAGAGAGGACTTGTACAGTCAATAGACATTACAGCATAACAAACACAGATCAAAACAGATACCAAGAGAAATGAGGGCCCTGCTCACAAGCTTACAATCTATGAGGAAATAGGGGAGACACAAAAGGTAGATGGTAACAATTGCTTTTATTGTTTGGACCAGCCAAAGTGTAAGAATCGGGTGTTCAGGTAATGCTGCATAAGCTGGTTATCAGCCTAAGTATATAACAGCACTGACACAGAGGGCTATTAAATGCATAAAGCATGTGAGAACATGATACGGGGAACCTGGTTATGGTAAAAATTTTGAATTGGCAACACAGGGATAGTTAGATTAATGTGTTGAAGCAGTAGGCCAGTCTGAAGAAATGCGTTTTTAGGGCACGCTTAAAACTGTGGGTATTTGGTATTAATCGAATTATCTTGGGTAGTGCATTCCAAAAAATTGGCGCAGCATGTGAGAAGTCTTGGAAATGGGAGTGGGAGGTTCTGATTATTGAGGATGTTAACCTCAGGTCATTTGCAGAATAGGGAGCACGGGTAGGGTGGTAGACTGAGACGAGGGAGGAGATGTAGGGTGGTGCTGAGCCAAGGAGTGCTTTGTAAGTGAGAGTAATAAGTTTATATTGACTTTTGGAGTGGATGGGTAACCAGTGCAATGACTGGCACAATGTAGAGGCATTGGTGTAGCGATTGGTGAGGAATATGATCCTGGCTGCAGCATTCCAGACAGATTGGAGAGGGGAGAGTTTGGTAAGAGGGAGACCGATTAGTAGAGAATGAATAAGAGAAACAGTAAGAGTTTTTACATAATAACATAATGACCAAGTAATGAGCTATTTATAAAGAAAGAGGGGAGACAAAAAAGCGCAATAGGGTCTTATCCACGTTACGCAAGGCAGAAACACCAAAACAATTTCTCACCTTATGCGGATGAAATACGAGCATGTAGAAATGGCGGCTGCTGACCAAGTAGACAGTTTTGGAACAAATGTGTAAAGCAACAGGACCCAGAATTTTTAGGTGGATTGGAAGACCAAAAATAGCAGCAATTTATATAAAATGTTAGTGCTCAAATGGTTAATGCCCAGTCAATATACATCTGCAAGGTGCTATAACCAAAATCAACAGTGAAGAGACATATATATATGAAAAAAGGGGGAATGGGGAGTGGGAGAAGTCAGCTCACCATTTGCAGTCTCTTTCCAAGAATGAGTTCCGCGCACGGAGCTGCCTGGGCTTCGGGTGGCAAGTTCCAAAGAATGAAGAAAAAAAGGTACTGCAGCACAGCAAAATATAACACTTTGTCTTTAATGGAAAAAATTCATAAAAAAAGGCACAATGCGGACAACATATAGATCCCAGAGAGCTACCAATCGGAGTGTCGAAACGTGTCAGTTGGTAGCTTTCTGGGATGTATATGTTGTCCGCATTGTGCCTGTTTTTATTAATTTTTTCCATTAAAGACAAAGTTTTATATTTTTCTAAGTTGGAGTACCTTTTTTTCTTCTTTCTTTGAGACATATATATTTAGCATAGGTATCAAAGGTGTATATCGCTTTAAGAGAATACAAATCAGCAGGTAAAGTGCTATGTTATAGAGGCCTTACCCATAATCTCCACTTAGGGTCCAGTCCTATCAGGCCCTAAGTAAACAATGCAGCAGCAACACCTACAATATATGTGACTTAATGGACCAGATGTTTTATTTGCCATTGCAACAGTCTGAGACATGTCGCAAACACTTTTGTACAGTCTAAACAGCCAGGTTCAGTCATATTTAGAATGTGTCCTTCTCTCAGGTGGATACCCTAAGCCAGGATCCCATTGACTTCTGGGTCAGCAGATGGGACCAGTGGCAAGGAATGACCCAGTTTGTTATGGGCATGCTGTTATGTCTAGCCTCTTGTGTAAAGTCAGAGGGAGAATTAAGCAAAGGTGGTGCCTTTTATCACACCCAAGAGGACTGCTTCGGCCAATGCCGATGATTTAATTGTCAATACTATTTGCCTGCCTGACTGTCCATGGTTTCTCTTCTATTCCATCCTGCTGCCAGACGTTCTGGTGGGCATGTTCAGCCGGGCATCTGCTTCCTGTCTATCATGTCATTTAAATTGTAGTTCTTTTGTTGGTTCCTAAACTTACACACATTTCCTTGCCGGCCCTGTCATAATGCTCTACTGTGTGGCTTCTGCTCAAAATGCACAGCCACGCTAGTCGGACATTTCCTGCCGGTGTTATATAACTATAGTGTACTGCTGCTTGGAGGTATATGTGGCGCCCTGCATCTTTACCGCCACAAAAAGGTTAAATATGTACTGTTTTGTATGTGTTTTGTGAGCAATGGGAGTTATGCTTTCTCTGCTAGAGACCACAACACACACACAATTCACCTCACTCCCTTACTTGTCTGAAGCTTAGAGCTTTGCAGACATGGGCTGAGTTGTTTCAGTGAAGATCAAGGAAGGAGGCTCTGGGAAGCCATGTTAAGACATGTGCTCGATCCAGGAGTACAGCTAAAGAAGCATCAGTGAACCAGCCCCTAAACCATCCAAGCTTTCAGAGCAGGGTGGTAAGCTGAGAGACTGTGTGAGATTATACAACAAGCAGTAAAGTGTTATCCCTCAGAATTACTGCAAGAACCTAGGATCAGTGAAGGATAGTGCAAGTGGGATCTTGAGCTGCTTCACAAAGGATTCAAGCTGCAAGTTGCTGAAGGTGAAATACACAGTGAGTAGAGGCAATACTGGGAAGTTCTAAACTCCAGGAAGCCTTGGTCCCAGAAGGGATTAGAATAGCAGGAAGCTTACACTGAGTCACAGCAGGGAGGGAAAGAAAACTCCCATTCTCCAGAGCAGACTGTAACCTGGTGACAGTTGTAATATCTCCTCTGAACTGCACCTGAACTACAGTAAATGATAAAGTGACTTTTCTTGCCTCCTGCCTTATTACTCCGTGCCTTCTACTTGCATCACAATCTGTGGGGGTTTGCCCTGGATGGAGAGGGTTTAACATCTGCACTGCCATCACCATCTACTCCCCCAGGGATCATCTGCAGTGCCGGCTATACTACAGTCGAACACTCCAACTGGCGTCATGAATCACTGCATAAACTTTATCCCCATCCAATTCTACCCCTTTTACATGACCGCCTGGGGCCACGGACCGGGCCACCGCCACTGTGACATCTCCCATTAAAGTTAACGGGCTCGGTACCGAGTATCCCACGGCTCCTCAGGCATGTCATTTTGGCATCACAAACAGGATTCCGTGCGTGCCTAAAGTCCTACAGGAGCAACAACTTGCAGCAACTGAAGCGGTGAGTCGCACCCCTGCAAGGGTTAACTAGGGGGGAAGATGTCTAATCCCGGCGACGCTCAGGCTGCAGCTCCCATATTGCCTCTCACCATGCCCTATATACCTGGTGCGACATGGCTGCCACAGTACAATGGCGAATCGCACTCCTTAAGTGACTTTAAAGGGAAGCTGCGCAGCATGTTTGAAATTTACCCTATATCAGAGGAACAGAAAGTCAGTATACTTACAAGTCAGCTCAGTGGCGCTGCTCAGAGAGAAGTTAAATCTTGGCCAGCAACTGATAAAAAGACTGTAAAAGACATTTTTCCTAAATTAAATGATACTTTTGACACCCGTACTGCTTCAGAAATAAAGATACGATTTTTCAGCTGCAGACAGAAATTACAGGACACTATTAGAGACTATGCCTTAAACCTGCAGGAAGCGCTGCGGGCCATTAAACAAATTGTTCCAGACAGTGTAAGAGATGAGAATAAAATGCTGAAAGAGCAGTTCATTGAAGGTCTTCTGTCTGATTCCAGTAAGGCACAACTGCGCATGATGTCATTGCAGAACCCTGACATGGACTTTGTTCAGTTTAAGGACAGAGCCATCCGTATCTTAAGAGAATCTACCTATGTCTGCACTGAGCCAGTTAAGCATCCAGCAGTTACGTACCACCAGGGGGCAGTATCCTCATCCCAGGTGCCTGCAGTACAGCATGTGCAGACTCCAGTTGATGATTCTACTGCAGATTTACGGCTGCAAGTACAGGAACTGACTAAAAATATGGCTGCTCTATGTAAAACTGTTCAGACTCTCCAGACTTGTTCCCCCACAGAGAGGATCCAACTAGCATCAAGCCTGGATGATCTCCCATGGCAATGGCCAAAGAGGATGCCGCAATATCATCGACGACTGACTCACACCGGCAGGAGAACAACAGACCCATTTGACTCTTCTGGAAGACCCATCTGCAGACGTTACCATAAGGTTGATCATGTTGAAAGGAAATGTCCTTTAAATGGGCGACCCCTGGGGCCGAGGACCACCCCCCAGGAGTAAGACAATCTGGCCCAACTAACTGGAGAAACAGGTATGTTGGAGGACATCCACTTATACCCGTGGTAGTGGATGGTATCCCCTTCACCGCCCTCATGGATACTGGATCACAGGTAACCACCATGCCTTACACACTGTACCAAAGATATTGGACTGATGCTGATTTCACCCAACTTCCTGATGGTAACTTGTCATTAATAGCAAGTAATGGTCAACCTCTGACACAGGTGGGGTACAAAGAGGTTGTCATTAATGTAGGAGGAGAGGCCTCCGCCGAGTACCCGGCCGGAACCGAGGGGACCATCTTCCAGGTTCCTGGGGTATCTGTTTCCAGGGAGCAGAGCTAGGGGATGGACTGCTGAGACTGACAGGGCAGTTGGGGGAGGAGTCCAGAGAAGAGGGGCAGAGAGGGCCAGACGGTGTGAGTCAGCAGAACTAGGGAGAAGGAGGTGGAGACTTGGGGAGGGCCAGAGAGCGAGAGCCACGAGCAGCTTACAGAGAGGAGGACAGCGACAGGAGGGGGACTCTCGGTGAACCGCAGGGAGACGGCGCCGAGCTTACCGACAAAAGAAGACTGCTGCCTCACTCCAGCTCTCGGCTACGGCCTACTCACAGCCGTCCGCGGTCAACGCCGCCTCACTCCAGCTTGCGGCTGCGGCCTCCTCGCTGCTGCCCCCAGCCACCGCCGCTTCACTCCTGACCACGGCGGTGACTCCTCCTTTGCCACCGCCCTGCTCCAGTCCACGGTAGAGACTGGGCGTGTGCCCACTGCAGATCCTCCAGTGCGGCCTCAGACTGCGCCTGTGGCCTATCAACCACCACTTATCACCGCCGTTGCCAGTCCCTGTCAGGGAGTTGCCGTCTCCACTCTCCCACTCCCAGGCGGTATCCTGCTGCCTCCACTGGGGGACATCCCACCAAAGAACTCTCCACGGGCCTGTTGTGCCCCTACTCCTCCTGGGCGTCAGAACGCCCGAAGACTACGCTAGATCTTCAGCGGCTGGGCCTAGTGGCTGTGATGCAGATACACCGTGGAACAGAACGCCAAGGGACGTCAGAATGGATAAGTGATACATAGTGACTAAGGACCCGCAGTCGGCCATTCCGCGGCCATATAGTGACAGGTCTTTGCCGGATTAGTCGTGTTCTCCCAATCCTTGTTTATGTGTATTGGCTCCCTGCGAGGACAACAACTGTTATTTTATTGGTTGCGTAACAATAGCCCTAACGGCATTTATCTATAAAAGTTAGCGTTTAAAGTCATTTCTGTCTCGCGTCTCGTCACTGCATCCTGTGTACTTGCTATTACCACATTAAAGTGGGGAAGGTGGAGCTCAAAGCTCAAGATCTTGTGGCGGTAGAGGTGGAAAGAGGAGCGTGTCCACCTATCATAACATTGGGCACAAATGTGATTGAAAATTGTTTAAGTGAGGTCATAACTGGGTCGCCCACGCACACCCAGGGAAGCGGGGTACTCGGTACCGGGCCGGTGTCAAGGTGGGAATGTGTCACAGCAGCGGTGACCCCGTCCGTGGCCCTGGGCGCCCAATATCAATGGCGGTGATATAGTTAATGGTAGGATAGTTCGTGACGCCACCCGTGGTGTTTGGCAAGAAAGATGTTGAGCCAACGCTGCATGCAGATCTGCTAGGACTGATGGTGTGGTGCAGCAAAGATGGTGTAGCTCCCCACAGGTGGAGCTGTAGTCCCAGGGCAGTGTAGGTGCAATGGATGAGGAGAGGCGCAGAATGGTATGGAGGCTGGTACCCAGGTGTAGTGGTGCGGGAATAACTGGAGGACACCCGAGTATGCGGTTCCAAAGCTTTACTCACTGTTTGCAGTTCACTCCACTGCCTGCCTCCGTACTGTGTTCTCCAGGTCAGGGCTCCAGCCAACCTCCAGGCAGGATAGGATTCTCCCTTCCACACTCCGCCAACATGTACCTTACTGAACGACTCCTCCAATGCGCCTTTAGGTGTGAAGCACTGCAGTACTTAGTTACCCTGGAATGCCTCTCTCTAGGTGTTCCTAGACTTTACTTGTATGACAGACAGCTGTAGCCTGCTTCGGGGACTCCTCACTGCGTCCCGGCTCTCTATTCAGTTGCTGTTGTGTCCCAAGTCTATGATGGGAGCAAGGCGTTAGCGGCTCACTACTCCTCCGGTGTCTGTTGCCGGACATAAAGATCCAATCAACCTCGGGGACCGAGCTCCGGCCTTTGCGCTCTCTGGACTGGAAGGGTTCTCTATCTTTCTTCAACCAGCTTCCCACCGTCCTTCTATTCTCCTTCGTTCCGATCTGTTCTATCTCTCTTATGGAAGGTTAGGTTATCAATCTTATCAGTCTCTTTCTCTGGTCTTTCTCATGCCAGCAGCCCAGATCACTGGGACCTGCTGCAGCACGTCCTTCAGTCCCCCATCTTCTCTCTTCTCTCTCCAACTAACCAACCAACTCCCCTCTAACTCTCACTCTTCCCATTCTTTTATATCATCTCACTCAACCCGCCTCCCAGCACATCTCGTGTTACGAAGCAGGGTTCCACGAGGGGTGCTCTGCTAACCCCCAGCCTGAAGCTGTTAGGTGGCCCCACTGAACTATCCTGTGTGTGGAATGCAGGTGTGGAGCGTCGTCAGGAGTTCCCACCTTACCTGGATGGTGGGGCACTACACCTTAGGAGAAGGTGCAGTACCTCTGTGGCGACTGAAGCCTCAGGGGCGCCACAATAACCATTTTGAAAGACATAGCCAAGTCGGCCCCGTACAAAGAACAGCATGCCCTCAATAAAGATATCAAGGCCATTGTGCAGCAACAACAGCAGGTGGTGTTAACTGGTGGAGAGATTGGTAGAGCAAAGGGCCTGTCACACTAAGCAATATCGCTAGCAATATCGCTATAACGTCACTGGTTTTTGTGACATTATAGCGATATTGCAAGCGATATCGCTATGTGTGATACTTACCTCCGACCGCTCCCCCGCTGGTTATCGCTGATCGCGCGAGAACGTCCTGGGCCGTTTCTCGTCGTCAGCTTCCTGCTGGGCTTCCTGCTGTGACGACGAGCGACGCGTGGACGCGGGCGGGAGGACGTCAGGATCGCCTCGTCTGACAGGTAAGTAGCGACCCCCAACCCCTGCGATGACGCTGGTGAGATCTGCCTGTGTGGCAGCTCACTAGCGACCACTTAACGATGTACCAGCGATCCTGACCGCGTCATATCGCTGGTCAGGATCGCTGGTGCATCGATAAGTGTGACAGTACCTTAAGGGTAAGTGATCCCTACTCCATTATGCTTCCCCCTAGGAGTAAGACCCTAATCTGGTGCCAAGCAGTCATAGGCATCAGAGGACTGGACTACCAAGCTCTCCTTGAAACAGTCTATTTTGATAGCAGACCTACTTTGCTGACGGCCAGGGGAATTGTTGATGTTAAAAGGGGCAGGGTCCCGGTACGTGTTCTGAACTGTGGAGAGGAGGAAGCTTGCTTGCCTCGTTATGCAACCATAGCCAAACTATTCACAGTCAGCAACAATGATATTCAGGCTGCAGAACCCTTGGATCCGTCAGAAGCGATGGATGGCAATGGCTCTTCTGTTCAGACGGAGGAATGGTTCCAAAAGATACATGTTGGCACCGACTCCACTGCAGTACATCAGAAAAATGGAGTGCAGCGGGTGGTGCAAGAATACAAGAGGTAAGCATCCCTTGGATTTTGGGCAGGTTAAAAGGGTTTCAACATAACATCCTCACAGGAGATCACCCACCGATCAAAGAAAGGTATCGTTCTGTACCTCCAGCTCATTATCAGTGTGCAAAAGGTATGCTAAAAGAAATGAATCAAGCAGGGGTAATCAGGGATAGCTACAGTCCTTGGGCAGCTCCCCTAGTGTTAAGGCCCCGTCACACATAGCGATCTCGCTAGCGAGATCCCTGCTGAGTCACAAGCTTTGTGACACAACAGCGATCTCACCAGCGAGATCGCTGTGTGTGACAGCAATCAGCGACCGGCCCCCCTGCCAGTATCGCTGATCGCTCTGGGAAACCTCTGGACTTTTCTTTGGTCGCTGGTCTCCCGCTGGACAGCACGCATCGCTGCGCGTGACAGGCGGCAGACCAGCGATCAGCTGGTAACTAACGTACACATCGGGTATCCAAGGGACATGCGTCCCTTGGATACCCGATGTGTACGTTAGTTACCAGCGCGCTGATGCCGGGAGCTGGTAACTAACCTACACATCGGGTATCTAAGGGACGCACGTCCCTTGGATACCCGATGTGTACGTTAGTTACCAGCTCCCTGTATCAGCTCGCTGGTAACTAACGAACACAGTGACGCCGCGCGCTCAGCGTTGCTGTGCTGATCGCTGGTGAAGCTGTGTGACAGCTCACCAGCGATCACATAGCGACTTACCAGCAATCCTGACACGTTGATATCGTTGTCGAGATCGCTGGTAAGGTGCTATGTGTGACTCCAGCATTAGTCAAAAAGAAAGATGGTACAATGCGCATGTGTGTAGATTACAGACAACTTAACAAAATTACTCACAAAGATGCATACCCCTTACCACGCATAGAGGAGTCTCTAGCAGCATTAATATCAGCTAGGTATTTCTCCACATTGGATTTAACCAGTGGGTACTGGTAGGTTCCTGTTGCTGAGGCAGACAAAGAAAAAACTGTGTTCACTACCCCTATGGGGCTATGTGAATTTAATTACATGCCGTTTGGATTGAGTAGTGCTCCTGGGACCTTTCAGAGAATTATGAAATGTTGCCTGGGACATATGAACTTTGAGACTGTGCTATTGTACTTGGATGATGTGATTGTATATTCCAGGACCTATGAGGAACATCTGCATCACCTGGCTGAGGTCTTTGAGGCATTGTCCAACTTCGGCTTAAAGGTAAAACCATCTAAGTGTCATCTCCTAAAGCCCAAAGTGCAGTATTTAGGCCATGTCGTGAGTGCAGAAGGAGTAGCACCCGACCCAGACAAAGTGACTGTCATCAGAGACTGGCAGGTACCCACCAACATCCATGAGGTCAGACAATTCATAGGCCTAGTGGGATACAATAGACGCTTTATTAAAGACTCTACTAAATTGGCAGCCCCCCTTCAAGATCTCGTAGTTGGCCAACCCAAAAAGGCCAGAGGCAAGAGTCCACCGATAGAGTGGAATACTAAGTTGGATGAGTCATTCAACAGCAAGCACTTACTGGAGAAGAGATCTTAGCGTATCCAGACTATGATCAGCCGTTTATCCTGCACACCGATGTCAGCAATGTTGGGTTAGGAGCTGTCCTATCTCAAGTGCAGAAGGGTAAGGAGAAAGTCATTGCTTACGCCAGTCGGAAGCTTCGTCCTACTGAGAGGAACCCTACTAACTATAGCTCCTTCAAGATAGAATTCTTGGCTATCATTTGGGCAGTGACCGAGAGGTTCAAGCACTATTTGGCCTCATCTAAATTTACCATCTGCACGGACAACAATCCGTTAACCCATCTGGAGATCGCCAGGCTCAGTGCCTTGGAACAAAGATGGATGACTCGGTTGTCCAATTATAAGTTTGTCATCAAATACCAAGCTGGCACTAAAAACGCCAATGCTGATTCTTTGTCCCATATGCCAAATGCTCCTGTTCCAGCAGAAGATCTAGAAGACCTGCAAGAAATTGAGATGCCGACATTCCACTGCCACGGTGCCTCCCAAGACTCTAACCAAGTGACAGGGAGAAGTCTTGAAGTTGATGAAGTTTCCCTTAATCCACTACCTCACCATGGTTGGGCAGAGACACAGTGCCGTGACTCGGCTATATGTATGGTCAAAGAACTCCTTGGAGAAGCAGATTCATCTCCAGGTCCTGATGCGCCTGCGGATGTCCAACAGTTGTGGAAAGAGAGAAAGAAGCTGTTCCTTTATGAAGGCAAGTTGATCCGAAGAGCTATTAACCCCCGTACACATGAACTGGTATGGCAGATCGTGGTCCCCAAAAAGGACGTGCCCATGATCTTAGAAGCTTACCACAATCAAGCGGGACACTTTGGTAGGAAATAGCTGGAAGTAGTCATCCGCGACCGCTTCTTCTGGACAGGTATGAGACGGTCTATTGAACAGTGGTGTAGGGCAGGGTTTCCCAACTCCAGTCCTCAAGGCACACCAACAGATCATGTTTTCAGGATTTCCTTTGTATTGCACAGGTGAAGCAATTATCACCTGAGCAATACTAAGGAAATCCTGAAAACATGATCTGTTGGTGTGCCTTGAGGACTGGAGTTGGGAAACCCTGGTGTAGGGAATGCGGCCCATGTAATCTCAGAAAAAAAGAATTCTGCCAAACAAAGGGCCCCCTTGAAGCCCATCATCACTAAACAACCTTTGGAACTGGTGGCCTTGGACCACGTTCAACTAACCCCAAGCCGATCAGGGTATACCTATGCCTTAACAATCGTGGATCACTATTCCCATTTCCTTCTGGTCGTTCCGGTGAAAGACCAAACAGAAAGAACAGCTGCAAAGGCATTCTAAGAGTATTTATGCAGACCCCATGGCTACCCAGATCAAGTGCTGACAGACAGAGGTCCAGCCTTTGAAGCAGAGGTCTTCCAAGAATTTTGTTCCCTCTATGGATGCAAAAAGATCAGAACTACACCATACCATCCACAAGGCAATGGTCTTTGCGAAAAACTAAATCATCTGGTGATCAATTTATTGCAGATCCTACCACTGGAAGAAAGGTACCAATGGCCTGAGAAATTACCTGATCTGATTGAAATGTACAGCCATTTCCCAACCGGCGCAACAGGATATGCCCCAGCTTACTTGATGCATGCACGGCCAGGTAAACTTCCCATCGACCTGGAAATGGGAGTCCTAACTCCTGAAACCATATCCAGCCAATTAGACACTGATTGGAATACAGAAAGACAACTACAGTATCAAAAAGTTCAGCAATGTGTAGAGGAAAGTCTTGCTCAAGCTCGGCAAAAAAAGGAAAGGAACTTTAATAGACATGCTGTGGCAACCCCCTTATCAACAGGTGAACAAGTGCTGAAGAAAAAGAGAAGAAACCACAAGTTAGATGACCAATGAGAGGCCCAGCCTTACACTATTCAACCATCTAACTATGACAACAGCAAAGTGTGTACTATCTCCAAAGACAGCAGAAAAACTTGTACTACCGTATCCATAGACAATCTGAAAGTATGTCCAGCACAATTGCATGAAAGAGTTGAGACTAAGGAAGATCCTCAGTTAAAAGAAAAGACTGATGCAAAGATTCACACTGTTCTAGGTGAATTCCCTAGTTCTTGGCTACAAGTTAACAACACAGTGTTAGTTCCAGTGATGGTGTTCCCACAAGGGTCTTTCCCAGAGACACCAAATTGTTCTGGAAGCGATGAGTCGCTAATGCCAACCACTAACGCTTTGCATGTGGAAGAATCAGTAAACTTGCCCACAGTCAGCAGTGAACCTGTTGGACCCATGGTAGGTTCAAAGATTCGTAGGAAGTTGCTTAGTATTCCTATCTTGCGAAGATCACAGCGTAGCACACAGGGCCAAACCCCTTCTCGCTGTAGAAATGATTTATAAAATAGTCTAAGATTAATAAGTTAGTTTTCAGTTGTACTATTATTGAACTTTGCCTTAGGTAACGTTATTAAAAATATTAAAGAAGTTGTGCCCACATGGACTAATGTGAGATTTCAGTAGTTATTATGCCTTTTTCTACTACGAGAACTCTTGTAAAGACTCTTAAACTTGAGAAGAAAAATTGTTCATCGTGCCTTGGCAGGAAGCAATCTAAAACAGCCAGTGCTGTGAATTTTCTAATATGGTCTGTGTGCCCTGCAGCTGCACTCAGGGATGATCCAACCAATCAGAAGTGGTTTTGGGCTGTAATCCACGGCTCAACTCAGTTAATGTGACTGTTCACCCATACCCAGGTTAAATGTTATGTCATTTTGCTTTATGCTTATGTTTCTTGTGTAGCCCGAGGATGTGCTACCTTTAACTAGGGGGGAATGTGGCGCCCTGTGTCTTTACCACCACAAAAGGGTTAAATATGTACTGTTTTGTATGTGTTTTGTGAGCAAAGGGAGTTATGCTTTCTCTGCTAGAGACCACAACACACACACAATTCACCTCACTCCCTTACTTGTCTGTAGCTTAGAGCTTTGCAGACATGCCCTAACTGGGAGAGGGAGGGGCCGAGATGTTTCAGTGAAGAATGAGGAAGGAGGCTCTGTGAAGCCATGTTAATACATATGCTCTATCCAGGAGTACAGCTAAAGAAGCATCATGGAACCAGCCCCTAGATCATCCATGCTTTCAGAGCAGGGTGGTAAGCTGAGAGACTGTGTGGGCTTATACAGCCAGCAGCAAAGTGTTTTCCCTCAGAAATACTACAAGAACCTATGATCAGTGAAGGATAGTGAAAGTGGGAACTTGAGCTGCTTCACAAAGGATTCAAGCTGCAAGTTGCTGAAGGCAAAATACACAGTGAGTAGAGGCAATACTGAGAAGTTCTAACCTCCAGGAAGCCTTGGTCCCAGAAGGGATTAGAATAGCAGGAAGCATACACTGAGTCACAGCAGGAAAGGAAAGAAAACTCCCATTCTCCAGAGCAGACTGTAACCTGGTTACAGTTGTAATATCTCCTCTGATCTGCACCTGAACTACAGTAAAGGATAAAGTGACTTATCTTGTCTCCTGCCTTATTACTCTGTGTCATCTACTTGCATCACAATCTCTGGGAGTCTGCCCTGGTTGGAGAGGGTTTAACATCTGCACTGACATCACCATCTGCTCCCCCAGGGATCATCTGCAGTGCCGGCTATACAACAGTCGAACACTCCAACTGGCGTCACGAATCACTACATAAACTTTATCCCCATCCAATTCTACCCCTTTTACATGACTGCCTGGGGCCACGGAACGGGCCACCGCCACTGTGAATCTCCCATTGAAGTTAACGGGCTCGGTACCGAGTATCCCACGGCCCCTCGGGCACGTCATAGACACAAAAATCAAGCAGATTCCTAAATAGGCTTAATTTTTTGAAATGCTTGTTGAAAAGCTATCACATCTTCACTTTGAAGATAGCTAGCCTGTTCCTGCTACCTAAAAAATTGACAATTTTTGGATAAATTGATAAAAAGCCTTTGTAATTGTTTAATTAATTTAATAAAAGGAAACCCGTTGCAGATCCCAGCTAAAATAACTTTGTCACTCTTAGGCCTGTTTCACACTTGCTTTTTTTTGCAGCGCGTTTTTCCCGCAAAAAAACACATTGAAAAAACGCATACAAATGCATACAAACGCTGCGTTTTTTTCAAGCATTTTTATGCGCATGCAGGAAAAAAACGCAGCGTTTTTGTGCGTTTGTATGCGTTTTTTGTGCGTTTGCATTTTTTTACAGATTTTGGAAAAAAAACCCAAAAAAGAAAAAAAAACATTCAACAACACACAAGACCAATGGGACTTCATTGTGGGTGTGGTATGTTAATATATAGACCCTGTCTACAGTATTCTTCACATTTGCTTGATTCTTCTCGTGACCATGGATCTGAGCTGGAAGAGTTTTCACTTCAACTTGGATTTGGACATCGCGATGGCTCAGGCATATGCAGTTGCTTGCCATGAACAAAGGAAGAGAGAGAGGGAGCGAAGACGGCAGCGGCGGCGTATGTGGATACATCCGATTGTTGAACTCCGGGAGAGCTGTGGGGCATACCACACCCTCTACAGCGAGCTCCAGGCAAACCCGGAGAAATTTATAGATTATATCCGGATGTCCCAAGAAAGTTTCAGGGATTTGCTTGCTCGTGTCCAACAATCCATCCGGAGACAGGACACACAGCTCCGTCGTGCGATTCCTCCTGAGGAACGGCTACTGGTGACATTACGGTATGTAATATTAAACCAAGGGGTGCGGTCTGATGGGTTTTTTTTAAATTTAGTATTCAAAACCTTGGGTAATTAGTTTTCGTGAATGTACTAATATTTTATTTTATAGTTTTTTTAAATAATATACATAAATATTAATTTTACTTCTTTGTCTGTTCACAGATTCCTGGCGACTGGAGAAACCCTATCTTCACTACACTTCCAGTACCGTATTGGAATCTCTACCTTGTCTGGAATTGTTGCTGACACCTGCCGGGCTCTCTGGAATGTTCTTTGTCCAGAATTTCTGCCCCTGCCCACCGCTGAAAAGTGGATGGAAATTGCTGACAAATTCTGGACAGTATGCAATTTTCCCAACTGTTTGGGAGCTGTTGATGGTAAACACATACGGATCATCAAACCCAAAAGAACGGGATCTGAGTACTATAATTACAAAAAGTACTTTTCAATAGTACTCATGGCCATTGCGGATGCCGGATGTATGTTTGTAGCAGTGGACATTGGAGCATTTGGCCGTGGTAATGACTCACAGGCTTTTAAAAACTCAGACATGGGCCGGAGGTTGTATGGCAACCAATTTAATTTCCCTATGCCACGGCCTCTTCCTCACACCGAAGCTCCGCCACTGCCCTTTGTAATGGTTGGCGAAGAGGCTTTTCAAATGTGCGGAAACTTACTGAAACCCTACTCCAGCCGGGACTTGGACCACACCAAAAAAATATTTAATTACAGGCTGACCAGGGCCAGAAGAACTGTCGAGTGTGCTTTTGGGATTGTTGTCTCCAGATGGCGAATTCTGGGCACGGCCATTAATCTTAAACTTGAAACAGTCGATGAGGTGGTGAAGGCCTGTGTGGTTCTACATAACTTTGTGATGGCTAAAGAGCACCCGACCTTTGAACTGGACGATGATGCTCCTAACCCATTGCCT
Organism: Dendrobates tinctorius; assembly: GCF_039654945.1. Taxonomy (NCBI): domain Eukaryota; kingdom Metazoa; phylum Chordata; class Amphibia; order Anura; family Dendrobatidae; genus Dendrobates; species Dendrobates tinctorius. The sequence continues at coordinate 15,688,277 of NW_027361812.1, forward strand.
GAATTCACTCAGCACACTCTCAGGTCATCCGTTGAAGTTGGCCAAATGAGGGACCAATTTGCGGCCTACTTTATTTCTGATGTAGGACGGGTGCACTGGCAAGATGAAATGGTGTAATGTTTTTGTTTGTTTATGGTAATAAAAAACCTTATTTGATACCATTACTGAGTGCACTATATTTTTTAAAATCCAATTAAATAAAAAACTTCCCATGTATAACTGAATTTTTTGATGTTCACACACCTGGGCAGGTAAATACACATATGAGTTAAAATGCAGCATTGCTAGTCTGCGTGAAATATATTGGAACGAGCAAAGCTTCAGGCCATGAATCAGGAAACCAATTTTTTTCAAGAGAAAATTGTCAAACTAGTTGAAAAAAAAGTATGTGATTTTTTCAAAACCCAACCCTCAAAACCCAACCCCACCCAATGAAAGTCAATGGGGAATACAAGTCAGCATTGAGTGGATGAATGTAATCAGCTCAATTCCAACGTTTATTTAAAATTGTGGTAGTGTATAAATAGACAAGTTTCTAGAGTTATTACACTAGGCCTTGGAATGACTATACTAGGCCGTGGTATTTAAAATATGAGTATAGTAGGCCTTGGGCCTACTAGTATAGTCATATGTGAAATACCACGGCCTAGTATAGTCATACCAAGGCCTACTGTAATAACTCGATTTTTACCAACTAGGATCTTGTTTCACGAAAAACAAACTGGTGAAACTTGACAAGTTTCAACAGTTTGTTTTTCATGAAACCAGATTCATGTTGGTAAAACTAGAGTTATTACACTAGGCCTTGGAATGACTATACTAGGCCGTGGTATTTCAAATATGAGTATACTAGGCCTTGGGTTGGTTTTTAACATGTATTTACCCATCAGTGTGTGTGAGCGGCGCAAACAACATTAATGAAACTTTGTAATGGTGAACCACAAATGTAAATTTATTTTTAATCACAAAAATAAACCAAAAAATTATTTTTTCCGGCGTTTGGGGGCAGATGGTTTCAATTTGGGGGTGTGCAGGGAATATGCAACACTTGCAGTTGAAGACGGTGTTTGAGGGGAAGGGGCAACAAAACTTGTGGGGGAAGGTAGTCCAGTTAAGGGAATTAAACTAGGAACACTTGGAGGAGAGGAAATCTGTTCAGGTACATTTGTTGTAATGGCATGTCGCCGTAGGCTTGTGTGCCTGGACCGACTTTGGCCCAATGCCCGCCTTGATTGATTTCGCCTTGAACTTGGGGCAAATATTGAGTGTAGGTCCCCCGTCTGCTGGGGTGGCTGCTGCTGCTGCTGAGGTGGCTGCTGCTGCTGAGGTGGCTGCTGCTGCTGCTGAGGTGGCTGCTGCTGCTGAGGTGGCTGCTGCTGCTGCTGAGGTGGCTGCTGCTGAGGTGGCTGCTGCTGAGGTGGCTGCTGCTGAGGTGGCTGCTGCTGCTGCTGAGGTGGCTGCTGCTGCTGCTGAGGTGGCTGCTGCTGCTGCTCTTGGTTGGCAGTGCTCGTCCTTGCAGGAGGACTGGTGGCGGCAGTGATGGTCCAGGTTTGCGGAGTGGTGGTGGCAGGGCTACTACATGTTGTTGTAGCGGCAGGGCTGTTCCATGTTTGCCTAGTGGTGGCTGAGCTCCACGCATGCATGGGAGTGGCTGTGGTGCTCCAGACAGGAGTAGCGCTTGCCATGGTGGTGTCGGTGAAGTGACCAGCTGCACTCAGACTTGTGGTGGTGTAACGGTGGGTGTCCTGGCTTTGAATAGAGGTGTCCGTGCAGTGGTATGCAGCACAAGTCGGTAGTGAGGTGAAGCGAGTCAATGGTGGCACAGGTGGAAATGACACCTCTGACTGCTGACCGTACCGATTATGCTGCATAGCCTGCAAGAAAGCATTGTTGCAGGCCTGCAGCACATTCAGCTGTTGCTCAGGACTAAGGTGTTCCGCCATGCCCTTTTCAATCTTACTAAAAAAATGGTGTGCTGGTCTGTTGAGGTCGGCCTCCAGACGGTCAAGGCGCTGTTCTACAGAATTGAAGCGGTGTTCAAAGTGGTTAAAACCACGTTCCATGAGTGCAAAACCGCTTTCAACTCTGTCGGACAGCGACTTGAGGCTGGAATTAAAGGCCTCGCTCAAATGCATAAACTCGGGCAAGACATTCCTGTCCAAGGCCCTCTGCCTCTGGCGGGTAGTGCCCGCATAACCAGTGGCAGAGACCTGGGACAGGGGAACACCTGATGGCCCAGCTTCCTGGTCACCAGCTGTGTGTGTGGCTGACCTGCAAGGTGCTTCATAGCTGTCGGATGGCTGGGACGGGTCAGAGGACGTCCGAGGAAGGACCGCTCCAGGGCCAGGTTGCAGGGTGCTGCTCCAGGTGCTGTGGAAGAAAGGAAAATCATTACTACCATGCCTTTACAAGAAGTATCAGCTGTGGATTAGAAAAACACAGATTAATAAAAATAAAAACCCAAAATTTATAATACTTACGATCTCGTGGCAAGGACCGGTCTTAGGAACTGCAACGCGTGATAGTGACGGTATCTAGTTCTGGTCCTTGAAGCAGATCCACTGCGAACCTGGCCCTCAGCACGAACATCACTGTTGAAGCGGTCCTTGATCGAACGCCAACGTGTTCGGACTTTGTCCACTGTTGGGAAAAAAAAAACAGTGCCGTCAAGGACAACAGTCACTGCGGCACAATATAGCAATACAATAGTCAAAGCAGTCACTGTAGAGCCCGATGACACTGTTGGGTTTCCTGCTAGAATATACCTAGCACGAAACCCAACAGTGCCGTCAAGGACAACAGTCACTGCGGCACAATATAGCAATACAATACTCAAAGCAGTCACTGTAGAGCCCGATGACACTGTTGGGTTTCCTGCTAGAATATACCTAGCACGAAACCCAACAGTGCCGTCAAGGACAACAGTCACTGCGGCACAATATAGCAATACAATACTCAAAGCAGTCACTGTAGAGCCCGATGACACTGTTGGGTTTCCTGCTAGAATATACCTAGCACGAAACCCAACAGTGCCGTCAAGGACAACAGTCACTGCGGCACAATATAGCAATACAATACTCAAAGCAGTCACTGTAGAGCCCGATGACACTGTTGGGTTTCCTGCTAGAATATACCTAGCACGAAACCCAACAGTGCCGTCAAGGACAACAGTCACTGCGGGCACAATATAGCAATACAATACTCAAAGCAGTCACTGTAGAGCCCGATGACACTGTTGGGTTTCCTGCTAGAATATACCTAGCATGAAACCCAACAGTGCCGTCAAGGACAACAGTCACTGCGGCACAATACAGAGCAGGGAAATACTCACTAAACGCCTTTTTGGAGGATGCTGTGGCGCTGTCCCAGCCATCCATCAACGCTGCGGCCACCTCATTCCATAGCCGCCGGGTCACCACATTGTCCTTGTACAGCCGGTCACGGCTGTCCCACAACGGCGCACGCTCCTGGACCAGGCTGATGAGCTGCTCATTATCCAGGTAGACGTCTTCATCCCATTGTGGAACCTAGACAAAACACATTCATTAGAATAATCAAATTTAAATTGAATAAAAAGTTACAAAAAAAAGAAACATAAAAAAGAGTAAAAATAGAAGATAAAAAATAAAGAACATTACAAATCATTTGATACATACATTCCGTATCACCACCGGGACTTGGCTTCGCTGCTCCTGCTCTTCGCCCTCACTAGTCCCGTCCGCAGAAGATGATGATGATGATGTCTTAAAAAAGTTGAAAAAAACGTTAGAGATTTGGAGTAGCAGCAGATATACTTACCAGATGCACGAAAATAATCACCTCACGGTCTGCTTGCGCCAATTCCTGCCGCGATGGGGAATATTCGGATTCTGAAGACATACTGCATGTAAAAATAATAAAAATCATTAGTACATACATAATTTAAAAGGACAGGCATATAATGTAATATACTCACATTCTTGACGCTGATAGAAGATGGGTTCCTTGGTGACTGTCTGCTCTCCAATCTGTCAGTGTAGTAGTGGCAGAGTTTTGGCAGGCACCTCCTTTATATAGACTTTTTTTTTTTTGACTTTAGAAGTTTATAACTAGTACAACAAGTGGACACCACCAAAAAAGCACAGCGCTAAAAAAACGCATACATGCACATGCCAGTGCGCACGTATGCGCATCCATAGGCTATAATGGCCATTTTTAGCGCAAAACGTGCACATGCGCTTTTTTGCAGGACCAAAAAATGCAACATGTAGCGTCTGTAAAATACAAACGCACACCCCAAAAAAACGCAGCGCATGAAAATCGCATACGTGCGCATGCCAGCGCGCAGGTATGCGCACCCATGTTAAATATAGGGGAAAAAACGCATGCGCACGTATGCGTTTTTTTCAAGCGCAAAAAAACGCAAATGTGAAACCAGCCTTAGTTGTGAAGCCATTACTTCTTTATTTTCAAAACTGTGTAGTAATCGCAGGTACGCGGGAGAGTTCCTCTGCGTTGCACCTCCCAACGGAGGCGGGATGGAGGTGGCCAGGGCCCTGGACGTGTAGGCCGCAGCCGCAGGCTGGAGTCGGGTAGCAGGGGCCGCGGGTGGCGGCAGGCAGGCCGCAGCCACGGGCTGAAGTCGGGCAATGACAGCCATGGGTGGCAGCGAGCAGACCGAAGCTGCGGGCTGAAATTGGGCAGTTGCGGCCGCTGTTGGCAGCGGGTAGGCCGCAGCCGCGGGCTGGAGTCAGGCAGTCGCGGCCGCCAGTGGCAGTGGGCAGGCCGCAACCGCGGGCTGCAGTCAGGTAGTGGAGGCCGCATGTGGCAAGCGGGCAGGTCATGACCACGGGCTGGAGTCGGGCAGTGGCAGCCGCGGGTGGCAGCGGACAGGCCGCCACCGCGGGAGGTAGCAGGCAGGCCGCGACTGCGGGCTGAAGTGACGGGAGCGCGTTCGTTTGGTCGGCGACCCTCGGTGCTGTCGGTGCTGTTCAGTGCTGTCTCCTCCCTGACCGTGGTGAGTCCCCCTTCAGTCTCTCTAGTCGTTGCTCACTCCTTCTGACTCTGGCTCTCTGGTGCCACCTAGGCTTCCTGCTCTTTCTCTCCCGCTCTGTCGAGTGCCCTCTGCTGGCGTTCTCAGTTCCTTTTATATCTGCTCCGCCCCCACTCCTTCTAGAACTGTCCTTGGTTCGTCCTCTAATTATGTCCCCCGGAAACAGTTTCCCTAGGAACCTTGGTGACAGTCTCCTTGGTTCCGGTCTGGTTACACAGTGGGGACTCTCCCTCCTACACTCCCCCATCCTGTATGCTCACCAGTCCTCGGGTGAGGGCTTGGAGGGGTCTGACCCTGCCTCTTGATGTAGAAGTCTTTTCTGCCATACGAACTGGTCCTGTTCCTGTTCATAGCGTTCGGGGGGTTTGCCGGCTGAAGACCGCTCGGAGCGTCGTGGTTCAACTGTGGTGGAGTCTTCTGGGGTGGTGGAAGATGGTTAATTGACTAGGGTTATTGGGGTATTGGTTTTAAAAGTGTCCATTTGTACCACCGGAAGGTCTTTCTCGTCGTCCTCATTCCATATTACTGGCGGAGGTTCTGGAGCCTGAGGAGGGGCCTCAGGCCTTTCAGGGTCTGTGGATGTACAGGGTCGCAACATATTGCGATGTACTGTTTGGGTGGGGTGATCCCCCTCTTTTTCAGATTACATCTGGTACACTGGCCCATCTGGGCTTACTCGTCACTGTACTCGATAGGGACTTTCTTCCCAGCGGTGTCCCAATTTGTTTTGGGGGCGCTGATCTCGTATGAGTACATGATCTCCTGCCTGGAATTCGGTGTGTTAGGATGGAGTCTTCCCCGGGTGTTCCAGGTCCTGATGTTTTGTGTGGACGATTCGGTGCAGGGTTTGTAGCCAATACCAGTGATTCCGGACCCACGAGGAGACTCCCATCCATGGTTGTTCCTCCTCCGGATTCAACTCCACCTCGGTGATTCCTTTGCCTTCCCGGCCGAACAGTAGCGAATACGAGGTATAGCTGGTGACTCGGTGTACCTGGTTGTTATATACCCAGACCAGTTCGGGGATGTACTCGGGCCAGTGGGCTTTTCGGTCGTCCTCCAGGTTATGTAACATTTGGATTAATGCCCAGTTAAATCGCTCGCAAGCCCCATTCCTCTGAGGATGGTATGGTGTAGTTCGGGATTTATCGATGCCGGATAAGCGATGTAGTTCTTCCATTACTTTCCCCAGAAAGCACGCACCTTGGTCTGAATGGATCCGCTGGGGGCAGCTATACACATGGATAAAGTTCTTACAGATCACAAAGGCAGCCGATTCCGCTGTTTGTTCCCAAGTTGGGGTAATCATGGCGAATTTGGTAAAATGGTCCACTATGACTAGATAATGCTCATACCCCTGGTGAGCTGGACCGATGGTTAAATAGTCTATCATCAAGAGTTCTAGGAGTGCCGCGGTCACTATTGTTTGTACGGGAGCCTGTTGCTCAGGTGGTTTAGTTAGCTCCCACAGGCGGCGTGCATGGCAAACTCCTTCTACTTCGGCTTGTAAACGGGGATGGTAAGCCTTTTGTTGTAGCCACTGAAAAGTCTTTTGCGCCCCAAAATGAGCCCCTTTTTCGTGAGCCTCGCGAGCAAGGTCAGTGAGCCGGGCTCCCGGTATTACCACCTTTCGGTACAATAGTCCTCCTTTGATTACCAGTTTCTCCCACTGATATAGCATTAGTAGAGTGTCTCGAGTCTTTCTTTGGGCGTCGTTGGGTAGCTGTCTCGCAGTTACCCATTGACGCAGAAGGCCAATCTCTTCATCTTCTTGCTGCTGTCGGATCCATTCATCCCGGGATTGTTCTAACATGCCCCTAGCGGGTCCTGTATGGAATTGCTCTCGGGTCATGGCTGTGATTCTGGTGGGGGCCAGAGCAAACGTCTCTTCCCCTTCCAGTTCTTCGTCCCGGCTTTGCCCAGGGGCCGTACGTCGAATTCTAGAGAGGGCATCGGCATGTACATTCTCCGCTCCCCGTTTGTAAATGATTTTGTATTTGAATTTGGCCATCCGGGCCACCCATTGTTTCTCTAGGGCCCCCACTTTGGCATTGTTGAGGTGGGCCAGTGGGTTGTTGTCAGTCCGTACCACTACCTCAGAGCCTGCCAGGTACTCCGCAAACTGCTCCGTCATGGCCCACACTACTGTGAGAAGCTTGAGTTTAAAGGAGCTGTAATTGTCGGGGTTGCGTTTGGAGTCGCGAAGTGAACGGCTACCGTAAGCGATCACTCTTTCCCGGCTGTCTTGGACTTGTGACAATACAGCTCCCAGCCCATGTAAGCTCCCATCATTGTGCAGTATGAACGGCTGTGAGAAATCCGTGTAAGCCTACACTGGGGCTTCCGAGAGCGCGGTTTTGAGATCTCAGCAGGCCTCTTCCTGTGGTTCCCGCCACTGGATCTTCCAACTATTGGCCCCGTCAGGGGCCCCCTTCAGTAGGTCCTGCAGGGCTCGGGCCCGACGGGCGAAGTTTTTTATGAAGCGACGGTAATATCCGGCCAACCCCAGAAAGGCTTGCACATCTTTTACCGTCTCGGGAGTAGGCCACTCCCATATCACAGCGACCTTCTCCATAGCGGGTCTCACGCCCTTGGCGGAAACAACATGTCCCAGATATTCGATTTTGTGTGCAAAACAGATGGCATTTCTGGGGGGGCTTTACCTTCAACCCGTACTTTTGTAGCCAACTGAGCACCTGACCCAGATGTTGCAAGTGATCCTCAAACGTGGCGGCGTAGATGATGAAGTCGTTTTCGTGGCTGGTGAATGTTTTTGGGTCAGCTCTAGTCTGGAGAGTTCCACTCGTATCTTCTCCAAAATTGCTTGCCCTTCCTGCTCAGGCGGCAACCCTGCGGTCTGGGTGGAGCGTACAGTTATGGCCCAGGGGTCCCTCATGCTCACCCCCTGTTTTATCGCTGAGACCGGGAGCACTTCTTCCAGTGGTTTCACCAGTTTTACCATTTCGGTGTGGGGTTTCAGGATGATGTCTTGATCCTCTAGATTGACACAGCATACGAGGGCTGTCCCCTTCCGCACGGTGGCCCAGGAGCACGGGGGGGTAAAAACTCAGAGAATCATGGCTCCACCTGCACCTCTACTCCTTCCAAAGGCACATGGGCCCGGACAGGCAGGGCGAAAACTGTCTGTCCTGGCGGCAGCATGAGCTGAGGAGCCGCAGGCATGATCACTGTCCCCAGCACCTCCCCCTCCTGGCAGTCATCTTGGACTCGCGCCCCCTGCACTTGCTGCTGAAAGATCTGCCCCTGCGGCGTACAGGAGCTCCACTGTTTCAAAGTCTCTTAGGCGAGTTCACTTAGAAGGCTGCCGAACTCCTTTAGTATATTCATGCCCAGGTTGACAGCGTGTTTCTCGCCTGTGTCTCCCCGAGTCAGGACCATGCCACGCCGTTCTAATTGCTTGCTGCCCATCGAGATCTGCATCCAGGCTACTCCGACGACGGGGATTGGTAGGTGGTTGGTGGCCACCAGCTTTATCACGGACCCACATTGGGGCCTAGCAGCTTCCGGGAAGTGCTGCTGGTAGTAGGTTTCCGGCATGGTAGTAACTTGCGACCCTGTATCCACCAAGCACCATACTGCACGGCCTTCAAACTCTTCCCAAATTAGTGGACACTTTGCAACTAGATCTTCGTAACTTCCACCCCCCCTCGTGGTGGGTTCTGGCTCCGAGCGGCATCCCCCCAGCTCAGGGCTCTCTGGCTTTAATGGCCGGCGGGGCAAGTTCCTCCTGCAACATGGGCACTCTCGGGCGAAGTGTCCCAATCCTCCACAATCGTAACAGGCGAGTGGTAGTGGGAACCGACTTTGGCAAGGGCCGTGACGGTTCGTGCTTTCCCTGCCCGGCCTTAGCCGACTTCCTGTGGTCTCGACCTCTTTTTTGCTTTGACCATTTCGTCTTTAATACTCCATAGCTCTTGCCTCATCTCTTTCACCCAGTGGGGTTCACCCAGGGTGGTTACGGATGCTTTGATACTCCGGGCCAACCCCACAGTGACTGTCACCCCTTGCTCCTGTTCCCGAGCGTGTGCCTCCCTTCCTGTTTCCGTAAAGGTCAAATGCGGGTCCACTCGCACCCGCTCTCGCAGAGCCTGTTTCGTCAGGGTGCCTCGTAGCCCGGTCACTAAAAGGTCACGTAATATATCCACGGGCCCCACGCCAACCCCATCCTTGCTCTCAATGGCTGCAAACAATTCCTGCAAAACATTCATATATTGCGTCACTGTCTCCCCCTCTTTCTGCATGCAACTAAACATCTGAGTTCTCAGTTCTCCCACATCAGTCAGGTCCCCATGGGTCTCCTACAGGATCTGTAACACCCTGACGAAGATATTTCCATGTTCTGGGGGCCTTAACATCACGGAGTCCCGGGCCTCCCCGTCCAATGCCATTAGGGCCACCTCGGCCTCCAGGTCAGGGGTCATCGAGCACATTCTAAATAACCCTCGCATTCATTCCGTTCAGCTCCACAGCATGGTACTGCTGCAAGAGAACCTGGGCAGGTTACTCAACATAGCCCCCAAAGATAAATTGGACCTGGGCCCGCCATCGCCCTCTTGGTCTGCAGTGTCTCCGCTCGCACTCGGAGACTACATCCTGCTGACTACGCCAAATGTAGTTATCACAGGTACACGGGATGCAGTGACAAGACGGGAGCCTGAGTGAGCTTAGAATAAAACCTTTAAATATAGGGGCTATCTCGAGTAACTAGAAAGCTAACAACAGTTGTCCTTGCAGGGATCCAAACAATAATACACAGTGTGGTGTAGTAACCGCTGAGTCCGCTAGGGGGCGCTGTGTGGATGTCCCAGGAGAAAGGATGAATGGCAGAATACAGAATGGCCGTTATGTATCCCAAAGTGGGTGGCTTTGGGATGGAGACTTATGTGTTGTTCAGCAATGATATTGCTGATGTGTTGTTTCACTGTGTAAGGGAGAATTCTCCAGGTAAGTAGAGAGATGGGCGGACCTGGTTACCTACAAACCCACCCAGGGGGTGTGTTTAAAGAACACTGTTGTAAAGAGTGTGTAAGTGCTTGAAGGACCTGTGATGAGGTCAGAGTCATGTGACCCGGTGGGCGTGGCTATCAACCATATAATGTGGCCAGGGTAGGTCACATGTGGTGAATGCTGGGACCCGATTGGTCCAGTGTGGAAGGTCCCGCTGACATGGAGCTTCCTGGCTAACAGCCTGTGAAGTGGCTGTGGTGAATGGCTGCACGTGACTGAGAGTTTCCAGGGGAGGGAATGAACGTCTGCAGTAAGCTGAAGCAGCCATGAGGAAACCCGGACTTGGGTGAGATAAGTGAGGCTAAGAGAGCCTGTATGCTGGACATTGTACAACCTGTGTGAACACAGGGTTTACAAAGTGAAACGCTGCCATGGACGCTCTGCTGTTTATATGAAGTTTTGTTGCTGCTGTGGGTTTATGATGCTGAATAAACCGCATGGACTATGCTTGCTTTATGGAAAATCTGTGCCGGATCTGATTTTGTGGCGGCTGAGCGAGTATCCCCTACTTGAATGACAGCGCTACCTCACAACAGGTAAACACGACAATAACTACCCGGTAGGAACTGGTAACTATGAGGCCGTGGTATGGTCGACTACGGGTCTAAGAACTACGATTGATCAACTATAACATGTCACTTATCCTCTGTCGTCCAGCAGAGTGGTGGTCGGTGTCTATTTGGCATCTCAGCTGCTGGGCCCAGCCGACGGGAGCTGACGCAAGCATCTGGCGTTCCTACTCCCAGGTGGAGCGTGGGCACAACAGGCCCCTGAAGAGTTCCTCTGTGTTGCGCCTTCCGGCAGAGGCGGGATAGAGGTGGCCGGGGCTCTGGACGTGCAGGCCGCAGCCGCAGGCTAGAGTCGGGTAGCAGCAGCCGCGGGAGGTGGCAGGCAGGCCGCAGCCACGGGCTGAAGTCAGGCAGTAGCAGCCACAGGTGGCAGCGGGCAGGCCGCAACCGCGGGCTGGAGTCGGGCAGTGGCGGCCACGAGTGGCAGCGGGCAGGCCGCAACCGCGGGCTGGAGTCGGGCAGTGGCGGCCACGAGTGGCAGCGGGCAGGCCGCGACCGCGGGTTGGAGTCGGGTAGTGGTGTCTACAGGAGGCAGCGGGCAGGCCGCGACCGCGGGTTGGAGTGACGGGAGCGGGAGCGCGGTCGTTTGGCTGGCGTCCCTCAGCTGAGCTGCTTGGTGCTGTCTCCTCCCTGACCGTGGTGAGTCCCCCTTCAGTCTCTGTGGTCGTCGCTCACTCCTTGTGGCTCTGGCTCTCTGGCGCCACCTAGGCTTCCTGCTCCTTCTCTCCCACTCTGTCGAGTGCCCCCTGCTGGTGTTCTCAGTTCCTTTTATATCTGCTTCGCCCCCACTCCTTCTAGAACTGTCCCTGGTCCGTCCTCTTATTCCGTCCGGAAGCAGTTTCCCTAGGAACCTTGGTGACAGTCTCCTTGGTTCCGGTCCGGTTCCACAGTGGGGACTCCTACAACTGCACCCCTGTTTTTGCTCCCTAAATAAAGGGATGATTTTTGGACAACTTGTGAAGAACTATCAATTTTTTATTTATCAAATTAAAAAAATCTTGATGCTCCTCAAACAGTGTTAATTTTTGCCCCACTCTGCATGACAAAATATAAATTTATTGCACATAGAAAAGCGAATCCACTTATGTAATCGATGTTTCAGCCTATACTGGCCTTCTTCAGAACTAAATCACAACAGAAAACAAACAAAAATTATATATATATATATATATATATACAGTATATATACTGTATATATATGGCAAAATTAAGAGACCACTGTAAAATCAGTTTGTCTGAGTCTTCTCTTTATTGGTATATATTTTTGAGTAAAATGTAAATTGATCTTTTATTCTATAAACTACTGACAACATGTCTTCGAATTTCCAAGCACTAAATTTTGTATTTATTTTCAGAAAATGAGAAATGGACAAAATAACAAAAAATGCAGTGCTTGCAGACATCAAATAATGCTAAGAAAACAAGTTCATAATCATTTAGAAACAACAATACTAATGTTTTAACTCAGGAAGAGTTCAGAAATCAATATTTTGTGGAATAACCATGATTTTTAAAAACAGCTTTCATGCGTCTTGGCATGCTTGCCACCAGTCTTTCACACTGCTTTTGGGTGTTCTTATGCCACTCCTATTACAAATGTTTAAGCAGTTCCTCTTTGTTTGATGGCTTGTGACTATCCATCTTCCTCTTGATTACATTCCAGAGGTTTTCAGTGGGGTTCAGGTCTGGAGATTGGGCTGGCCATGACAGGGATTTCATGTGGTGGTTGTTCTGCCTTCTTCCATGTATGACGCTGTGTGGATTCCAGCATATAGCTTAACCTTTCATCCACTTCCAGAGACAAGACTGTAAACTGTGCTTAACTCTATATTTATTGGGATGATATTGACAACAATGGGAGATGATAACAGGTGGTATAGTAGAACACAGTAGTAGATGAGATCAGGGGTTGTTGTACAGAGTTGTAGATGATAGAGATTGTTGAACACAGTTATGGATGATTCAGATATTGTTGTACACAATGTGGATGATTCAGCAGATTGTTGTACAAAATGTGGATGATTCAGATAAAAACGGAATCTGCTTGTTATAAGCAGTGGTTTTGCAGAGAGCTGGACGCATGTGAGAAGCTCAGAAATCCAGCAAGAATAGTTACATGCTGCAAGCCCGGGGAGGAAGAAGGGTGGTGCTGAACAGTTAACCATTTAGGGAAACAGAAGATTCCAAACACATGTATAAGAAAGAGACAGGGCAACTATGACACCTAATGGTCATAGCTGAAACAGCACTTAAAATATCTTGCTGCACAAAATGGGAAGAACACGCCCCGCTCGGCATCAACGGATGCCACTATTTGGCTCTTTTGGGGATAATTAAAATACGAGTTCAGTAACTGGCCTGAGCAACAGTTTGTTCTCCCAATGTTTGCTCACTTTGACCTTTACCTTGCGCACTTTCCCGTCCTTGCTGGGAAGAGTCTTGGTGACTAAGCCAAGTGGCCACTCATTACGATGTGACTGAGTGTCTTTGACAAGTACATCGCCTGGTTGGATGTTTCGGCGGTCTTTTTGACACTTTATCCTGCTTTGTAGAGTGGAGAGATGTTGCTTCTTCCATCTGTCCCAAAAGACATTGGACACGCTTTGCACTTGCCTCCACTGGCGTCTGAAGAGATCTTTATCATTTAATTCTCCGAGTGGAGCTCTCGGGACACAGGTTTTCTGCGTCAGTAGCATTGCCGGAGTAAGGACTGTCGGGTCTCCGGAATCTCTGGAAAGTGCTGACAGTGGCCTGGCGTTCATGATAGCTGATACCTCGGTCAAGAACGTAGTTAAACTCTCAAGTGTGAGTCTGGTGTTTGTTTGCAAGAAGATAGAGTCTATTATCTTGCGTGCTATGCCTATCATTTTCTCCCAGGCACCTCCCATGTGCGAAGAGTGTGGCGGATTGAAAGTCCTGGTGCATCCTTGCTCACCTAGGTACCTTTCAACATTAGTGATATCCAAATTGAAAGGGATTTGGAGTTCTCTTGCCGCTCCAATGAAATTCGTACCTCTGTCGGAGCGAATATGCTTCACTGGGCCTCTGATTGCGGTGAAGCATCACAATGCATTTATGAAAATTGAAGTGTCCATTGACTCGATTACTTCGATATGAACAGCTCTGATGGACGACAGACAAGTGAATAGAACTGCCCAACACTTTGCTTCAGTATTGGCTTTCCTAGTTCATCGAGTAGCCACGGACCAAGGACCGAATACGTCTAGTCCAACATTGGTGAAGGGGGGTTCGATACTGAGTCTGTCAGATGGAAGATTGGCCATGTTTGGATTTTGGAACAAGCCACGGAGTTTGTGACATGTAACACAGTTGAAGATGAGTTTGCTCACGCTTCTCTTTGCGACAACTATCCATAGACCAGCCGCCGCAGATTCCCTTCGGTGAACAAACGGCCTTGGTGTCTCACTAAGTCATGATGATGCTGAATGAGCAGGGTTGTGACGTGATGACGTCCAGCAATTATTACCGGGTGTTTCTCTGAAACTTCAACCTCAGCTTCTTGAAGATGGCCACCTACTCTCAGCAGCCCGTCTTGGTCAACAATTGGATTGAGCTTCTTTAGCACGCTGTCTCCAGGAGTAGGTTGTCCCTTGTTAAGGTCGTCTTTGACTATTTGTGTATCCATGATGTCCAGGAACATCCTATCTTCTATGGACATCGCAACCTTGTCAACCTCCTTTGTCCTGTAGAAGACTGTACATCCCATGTGGTCTTGTTCACCCACACAGACGTGGTCTTCATTGGTGGGTGCTGATAAAGGGCAAGTAGCGGAGTGCTGTTTGGCAATTCCTTTACCAGCAGACTATTGTGGCATGGCCGGAAGAGAGATGGACATCCATTTTCTAGTGTACTGGTAAGCATACTGTTGACTGAGGCCGGCTTGTGTGCTCCTCCTAGACAGACGTCTCCTATGAAGACCCATCCAAGGTCGAGCCTCTGTGCATATGGAGAATTCCCAGAGCCGTTTATACTCTCTCTAGCCTTGTGGACTCATAGTATATCTCTTCCCAGAAGTAGAGCTATTGGGGTTCCTGGATCCATTTCAGGTATCAGGTGGGCTATACGCTTTAGATGGGGGTGATGTGTTGCCACCTCCCGTGAAGGTATCTCTGACCTGTTGTCAGAAATCTGGTTGCACTCCAGGATGGTCAGTAATGATAGGCAGGTTTGGCCATCTATGGACTCCACTTTGCATCCGGTTGCTTTTCTCCCCGCCATCTCAACGGTACCTGAACACGTCCTCAGGGTGTAGGGAGAACCAGGGCCTACAGTGCTGAAGTTGTCAAAGAAGATGGACCTGGCTAGAGCCCTGTTACTTTGGTCATCCAAGATTGCATATATTTTGAAGGCTTTGTCCTTGCGGCCTGCAGGATAGACTCAGACAAGGCAGATTTTTTAACAGGACCTTCCTCCTGTGAGTCCCCTACAGATCTCCGTACATTTAGAGCTGACCTCAGGGGTGTCTTCGTCAGTGTCCTTCTACTTCCCATCGTGCTCCTCTGCTTGCGACAACACTCGTGGAGGTGATCCAGGGTGCAAGGCTGTATTGTGATCCGTGCTGCTGCATTCTACACATTTCATGCTAGCTTCACAGTTACTGGCAAAGTGAGAGGTTGTGGCACAACATTTGAAGCAGATGTTGTTCTCCTTGAGGAAACCTTTGCAATTCTCCAAAGACTTCTCCCTGAAGGCTCTGCATTTCAGTAGAGGCTGTGGCTTGTTGTGTAGAGGACAATGTTTACTGACATCCTGAGGCTTGACTTATGGATATGGGATGGACCCCACTCCATCTTAAAACCACCATAACTACAGTAAACCTAGGCACTAGAATAAATACACAACACATTATTTTGGTTGTCAAAATGGCCACAGCTTTATTTAAATCACAGGATTAAAACAATCACAGCAGAAGTCAGGTGAAGTGCTAGTACATTGGGATTCACAAGTACTGTGATATTCCCAGCTGTCTGACATATAGCACCAGGACAGACAACCATAAAGGGGCGGCACACACTGGCTTACCATTCAAGCAGAGCCAGTAAATTTTCAGGGCACCAATGACCCTATTATCCTCATTCCTGTGCTTAACCACTGTTTCCGCCCGTGATTGTCATTACCATTACAACGTCCTTGAGGCTGGCCACCAAAGCCGAGCCTGTTCACCAACATGAGGTTTTACATCCTCTATTAGTTAAAATGAGTCCACCTTAACTTGTCTGCAACTTCCACCTGACTCCTTAACCGCAAAGCTGTGACGGGTTATAAATTCACATTTGAAACCTTTTTTTTTTTTAATAAATCACTTTAGTAACCTTATAAACTAGAAGTCTTTGCAAAAGCATTAAGGGGACTAACTTGGCAAACCTCTGACTCACAGAGTCATCCTACTGTGCTCAGGAGAGGAAAAAACCCCGTGGAGGAAACCTCTAGTGAACCATGGCTGACGGATGGCCCTTCCCTTGGGCTTAGAAGGTTAATGCTGTTAACTCTTTATAGCCATGATAAAATTGAACCTGGAACAAAATATACAATGGTAATTTCAAAAATACAATAAAGCATTCATCATACAAGCAATAATTAAAACGTTTTCGGACAATGATTATAAAAAGGGCGGGAGGGCGGGAAATGCTTCCTCCTGTTCATCCTGTGTAAGAAAGAGGGAGAGAGACAGATTTCCTGTTCTATATAAGCCCTACCCTCCTCACAGTAACCCACCAGGCACATACATACTGTGCTTTTTACTCTGAAAGCAACATCACTCTTGCTTAAAATCTGCACCACTATACCAAAAAAGCTGCAGGAGTAAAGGTCCACCCATCCCCTAGTCATGTCCTCCTCCTCCCCCTATGGCTCCAGTGGTTTCTTGAATTATGGATATGGGACGGACCCCCACTCCATCTTAAAACCACCATAACTACAGTAAACCTAGGCACTAGAATAAATACACAACACATTATTTTGGTTGTCAAAATTGCCACAGCTTTATTTAAATCACAGGATTAAAACAATCACAGTGTGAGTCAGGTGAAGTGCTAGTACATTGGGATTCACAAGTACTGTGATATCCCCAGCTGTCTGACATATAGAACCAGGACAGACAGCCATAAAGGGGCGGCACGCACTGGCTTGCCATTCAAGCAGAGCCAGTAAACTTTCAGGGCACCAATGACCCTATTATCCTCACTCCTGTGCATAACCACTGTGCCCGCCCCAGATTGACGTTACCATTACAACGTCCTTGAGGCTGGCCACCAAAGCCGAGCCTGTTCACCACCATTAGGTTTTACATCCTCTATTAGTTAAAATGAGTCCACCTTAACTTGTCTGCAACTTCCACCTGACTCCTAAACCGCCACCAGAGAGGCCATTTGACACCTTAAATGGACTCGACACCCATCAACCATGCCTAATAAAGCCATCAACCATTTCTACATGCTATGGAAAGACGGTGCACACAAGTAAAAAAATAAAATAAAATTCCAGAGCTCCGACAGATTAATTTTAGCAATTCCATGCTACCAAGTTATGATCGATAATACGGTAAGTACAGCAAAATAACAGTTGCTAAACATCCTGCAATGAGGATCCCATAATGGGGAATGTGGAAAGTAAACCATAATTAAGGTCGTAGCTACAATCTGAATACCTGTATAATGACATCTGTCATGCCTCAAAAAACTATTATACTGCATGTATTGTAGCGAGCTCTAATAATTCACCAATTCACAGATTTTAGTTCTAGAAACCATCATTATTTACAGTAGCTGTGCAGTAAAATTTCTTAAACCCACTTACTATCACTACCCGAAAAGTGGTGAACATATCAATAGAAAGATATTATAAATAGGGAGTAATTAAAAACTATACACAATATAAACATCAACATTATAACCAACCATTAAATAACGTTCAGAATATCTGGAAGTAGTAATTTAAATAAACCTAAAGCAGAAAAAGTCTACAAAGGCATTATAAGGCTGGTTTCACATTTGCGTTTTTTTTCGCGGTAATTTAGCGCTAAATAGCGCATGCGTTTTTTTTCCTATACTTTGCATGGGATGCGCTTATGTGCGCATACACATGCGTTTGTACGCGTTTTACCGCGCATGCGTTTTTTTGCGGTATGCGCTCGGGCGCACAAAATGCAACTTGTTGCATTTTTTGTGCGTCCGATTTGCCTCAAAAAAACGCATGCGCGCGCAATGCGTTTTTTTACAGCAAGACACCCATTATAAGTCTATGGTGAGCATATGTGCGCATTGGCATGCTTATGTATGCGTTTTTTTGCACATGCGTTTTTTTTTTTACCATTAGTTTAGACAATGGAATTTAGGGGTTTGGGTAAAGTTAGGGTTAGTTAAGGGGGTTTAGGGTTAGGGTCAGGGTTAGGGTTAGGGTTAGGGTTAGGGTCAGGGTTAGGGTTAAGTATGGTTTGGTTAAGGGTTAGGGTTAGGGTCAGGGTTAGGGTTAAGTATGGTTTGGTTAAGGGTTAGGGTTAGGGTTAGGGTTAGGGTCAGGGTTAGGGTTAGGGTTAGGGTCAGGGTTAGGGTTAGTAAAGTCATGGTTTGGGTTAGTGTGAGTGGCCACCTAATGTTGGAAAAAAACGCAAACGCGGTAAAAACGCACTAAAAACGCATACAAACGCTTAAAAACGCTGCGTTTTTTTCATGCATGCTCATAAAAATGCTTGAAAAAAACGCAGCAGTTGTATGCTTTTGTATGCGTTTTTCAATGCGTTTTTTTGCGGGAAAAACGCGCTGCAAAAAAAAGCAAGTGTGAAACAGGCCTTAATAACCCTGCCACGCCATTGTTAATTGTTTTTCATGCACTTGATAACATTTACTGTTGACCTCTCCAACTGGGTCAAAGGCATTGGGAATAGGCATATTGCCCTTTGTATTAATGCACTTGATTACTTTACCCTTAGCCGCTCCCACTGGCTCAAGGGCACCGGGAGTAGGCATACTGCCCTTTGTGTTAATGCACTTGATTATACCCTTAGCCACTCCCATTGGCTCAAGGGCATCAGGAATAGGCATATTGCGCTTCATGTTAATGCACTTGATTACTTTACCCTTAGTCAGTCCCACTGACTCAAGGGCACACAGATTAGGTACATTGCTCTTCAGTTTCATGCACTAGATCACTGCATTGTCCAGACGACAACCTTGAATGAAACATGGTTTGGTCAATATAAACAGTCAAAAACCGTGCCTCGGCATTCTCAAGTCACATGAAAAAAGAGGGTCCTTGAAGCTTTAGATTGTATTGAAAAGCATGCCTACCTTGTTCTCTTCTCCCCTCCAGCCGGTGTTCCTGGCTCAGAGTTGCCAATTTATTCTGTAGACATGCAAAATATGATTTCCATGACCCCAGGGACTTTACCCTAACAGGGTCCTATAAAATATAAATGCTTCTGGAGACCAGAGGTCCATACCGTGATGGTCACCCCTCCATACCAGGGGGCCATACCCGAGATGGTTACCCCCTCCA
This sequence comes from Dendrobates tinctorius, assembly GCF_039654945.1. NCBI lineage: Eukaryota > Metazoa > Chordata > Amphibia > Anura > Dendrobatidae > Dendrobates > Dendrobates tinctorius. Next base: position 15,707,420 of record NW_027361812.1, read on the forward strand.
CACCAGGGGGCCATACCTGAGATGATTACCCCTCAAAACCAGGGTGCCATACCTGAAATGGTTACCCTTCCAAACCCAGGGGGTCATACTGTGATGAACACCCCCCCCAAACCAGAGGTCCATACTTGATATGGTTACCCCTACTGACCAATTTATAAATAACTTCAAGGACCCACTAAAAGGAAAACAAATAACTGTTGTTGTTTTTTTGTTTGTTTGTTTTTTGTTTTTTAAATTTTTAATTCATGTTCTTATTAAAATAAACATAAAATAAACATCAAAGCATAAATAACATTAACACGCTGGGGGGAGTCCTTGAAGCTCCCAAATCTGGTGATTACCAAACATAAAATGTACCAACAATTACACCCAGCCATTACCCCACTAGCTCGGGAGCACCATAGCCACAAGGGTTCCAATGTTCACTTGAATTTTCTGCAGGAAAGATGTATATCTTTGTACCGTGTTAGCCAGTAGATAGAAAAATGTTCAGGATTGAGAGTCCTCAGTAGTTGATACCTTTTAATGGCTAACTGAAAAGATGGTAACACATTGCAAGCTTTCGAGACTACTCAGGTCTCTTCATCAGGCTAAGCTAATACAAAATCTGAAGTCACATATTTATATGTGGCTGTATTGTGCATAAATATGTGACTTCAGATTTTGTATTAGTCTAGCCTGATGAAGAGACCTGAGTAGTCTCGAAAGCTTGCAATGTGTTACCATCTTTTCAGTTAGCCATTAAAAGGTATCAACTACTGAGGACTCTCAATCCTGAACATTTTTGAATTTTCTGGGGATCCGACAAACCCTTGCCGAAACTCCCCTCCACATTTCACCAGGTCCAGAACCATATTAACTTCCAAAAAGAGGAATCCATATCCCAATGGATCCCCCAGACTAATTTCCAGCCAACTTCAAGGACCCCCCCAAAAACCAGGCTCCAGGTAATCCACTCAGGCCTGTGCTATCCGCCATCTTATGTAATATAAAATAAGCACTTGGTGGGTATACACCGATCCTTTTTTTTTTTTTATAATTATTATTCACGCCTTTATTAAAACAAACATACAATAAAACATCAAAGCATAAATAATATCAACATGCTGGTAGAAGTCCTTGAAGCTCCCAAAATCTGGTGATAACCAAACACAAAAGTGAACATAAAATGTACCAACAATTACTCCCAGCCGTTACCCCACTAGCTCGGGAGCACCATAACCACAAGGGTTCCGATGTTCACTTGAATTTCCTGGGGATCCTACAAACCCTTGCCAAAACTTCCCTCCACCTTTCACCAAATCCAGAACCATATTAAATTCCAAAAGGAGGAAACCATATTGCATTGGATCCCCAAGACAATATTTAACCAACTTCAAGGACCCCTCCAACCGCACAAGATGTGGGATAAGTGATGGTGAAAGCCATGCAGGTTTACAACCAAGGTATACAACAGGTTAATAATGTAACATATCCCATGGTAAGGTCCAGAAATAGACAGAGATGGGCAATGCTGTGTTATATGCTGCAACAATAAATGAGAAGCCGCCAGATCCTCTACATCAGTTACAGACAGACTCTAATCACCAGCTGCGCATAAATGGTAAGAAATATAATATATAGGTCTAATATAAGCTGACTGCAGCCATAGGTGAGTGAGCAGAAAACTGCAAGTTCCGTATCCCAGTCAGTCACTCTACTACATACAATTACAATAGACGAGAGACAGGGCTGAAAACTGGGCCCATGAAGTGTCCTCCAGAGCAATGTGCAGCATCACACTAGGAGTGCCCACTCACTGCCCACCATGTGCTGAGTTATTAGTGCCCACTCAAATGTGCAGAGTTACTGACTGATTATTTATTTTACACATGATAAAACATAAACCATTCAGGCCTGTGCTATCCACCATCTTAGGTAATATAAACTAAGCTCTTGGTGGGTATACCCTGATCATGCAACATATGAGGGAGACAATATACAGAAACAGGATGGATATATCCGGCAGGCCAGCATGTAACATAAGAGGACTAAAGGCAGCAATAGCTACAGAAATTAAGCACTAAGCTGGAAGTCATGTCCAGATTATATGTACAGCCAGGAAAATTACCTGGAGACACAGGATGTCTATACCCAGCATGATCCGTATATAGCAGAGTGAGGAGTGATATCATGTATACAGACCTGTGGTACAGGTTAAGTATACAGCACAGGAATAGAGCCTTTACACATATACCACATATAGTGAGTAACCTGGTTACACTGGATCTGCACACCCAGCCTCACAGTATGTAACAGAGATGAGGTCACATACAGATCATCAGACTCTATAAATGGGAAGGGGGGATAATCAGCACACAGCAGGGTCACTATACAGTGCACTGACATGAAGTGCAGCCTCTTATCATCATACATATACCATCCCCCGACTGCTCCTCTCTCACCAGTGTCTCTAATACATGTGACTGCACAGCTCCACCATAGTAATGGCAGACACTCTGTGTCCCTGCTTGGTCCTATCATACATAAACCCAGAATTCATGAAGACTCTGTATAATACAGCAGTAATTTGGTATATCAGAAATGTCTGCAGGGAGGTCACACAAAAGCTGCCTCTGCAATAAGTGAGGGAACATGGCAGTTCTGAGGTAATCTTGATGCCATATATGATGTAGGAGCTGATACTACACTAGTACACACTACACAATGTTTGAGGTGAATGCAGAGTAGTATATCAAACATGTCTGCAGGGAGGTCACATAGAAGTTGTCTCACAGTCTGTGAGGAAAATGTAGCATGCACATGAGGGACATGGCAGCTACATGAATTGCTCAGGTAATATTGATCCCATACATAATGTAGGAGCTGATACTACACTAGTACATGATGTCTGAGGTGAATGTGCTCCTATCATCTGTAATGTGAGGTGATATCCCCAGTATTATACTCCCTGAAACTGCAGACATGCTTCCTCCTGTTCATCCTGTGTAAGAAAGAGGGAGAGAGATTTCCTGTTCTATATAAGCCCACCCTCCTCACAGTAACCCACCAGGCACAGACATACTGTTCTTCTTACTCTGAAAGCAACATCCCTCATGCTTAAAATCTAAATCACTACACAAAAAAGGTGCAGGAGTAAAGGTCCACCCATCCCCAAGTCATGTCCTCCTCCGCCTATGGCTCCAGTGGTTTCTTTCTCTCATCTGAAGGGGGTTTATTCACCTTGTGAGGAGGGCCTGTGGAAACAATGTTAGTTTTGTGGACTGCCAGGGGTGTCTTACCGGGTTTGACACCAGGGGCAGTGGAACATGACAGAGTAAAGTAAAAACTAGGGTCATTTCTGACCCTAGATTGTTTGATGACAAAATCAACAAATACAGTGAAAGGAGGGAATGATACATTATGATTTTGTTTATACTGTGAACCACATGTAATCCACTTTTCTTGTAGGTTGTAAGGAAGTTTCTGTACTATCGGATTGACACCCTTAGCGGTGTCTAAGAATGCCAATCCGGGGAAAGACTCCTGGGCAAACTGTAACTCATTCAATAAATCACTCAGTTTTCTAAGCTTTAGATAACCTTTAGGTCCTATCTTAGGAAAATCATCAATTCTTTTATATAAAGCATTCTCTATGACTTCATCTGTCCCATAGCATTCATCAAGTGTCTCCCACACTTTACTCAGACCTGTGCGAGGATGCTTTACATTAATGTCTCTCAGTCTTTTGGCATGCTCGACCGACTGACTTCCGAACCACTTTACTAGGAGATCTAACTCCTTACTATAAGAAAGGTCCAGACCATGAATGGCGGTCCAGAACGAGGCTCGTCATGACCGATATTTCTCGGATTTGTCAGTGAACTTTACAAGTCCTTTTGTAACCAGTTCTCGGCAGGCAAAGAAATTTGCAAAGTCCATGGTGGCTCCGTCAGTGCTGGCACGAGCCAGTGTGTTATAGTGATGTCTAGTGTGTGGTGTATCACCATACCTGTGAGACGTTTCTGACTCTGGATAGTCTGTGCGGTACCTTGTTGGTGAAGAAGGTGTCTCTTTAAGGTGGGATGGGAGCTGTACCTTGTTTTCAGTGGAACGGTAGCTGTGGTCGACATCTCTGTGCAGGACATTTCCTCACCAATGGTAGTGAAGCTCGGGGTTGGATCACTGGTAATCGGCATAGGCTGATCGATATGATGCGCCAGGGCTGTCATCTACACCGGAATGTTGACTGACGTACTCAGCGACGCGCTGCACTGGATCTTACCGCTCTAGATCTGGTCCGGAATTGCTGCTGTGTCTCCTCTCAGAATCAGGATTCTACATAGCTTCCAAACACTCAGCCTTAGCTATTGCAGCTGCTGTCTCTTTGTCTGCTACAAGTCTTTCTAGCTTTGCCTGCAAACATGCAGTTTTGGCTTGCAAGCATGCAGTTTCTGTTTGCAGGCATGCAGTTTTCTTATCTTGATCTGCTTGTCTTAGCTTTAGATGCATCTCTCGTTTCGCGAAGGAGGATCTTGCTTTGGCTGCTTCGGCCTCGGCACGAGCGACAGCAGTGAGTTCTGCTATTGACGATTTGCCAGAACTTGCTCATGACCTCGTTTTGAGTGAGGATGTGCTGTTTCGAGACATTGTGAGTTTAGCTGGGTACTGCTGCGTATACTGGTGGGAAACTGAGTCTATGCGTGGTGGGCTTCCACGTGGCGGGAAAGATTAAGCACTTCTTGGTGGGCTGCAGTAATGTTCTGCGGCTGTATGGAGGCTGCTGTGATACCCGTATATGGAGCAGTGTGGGTGTTAACAGTCCTGTACAGTCTGATCAACTGCAGCCTGCGACTGGCTGTCAGTTTCACTGAAGGCAGCTAATCTGTTCTTACTGGGCCCTGGACTCTTGCTACCTGCGGCTGTATGGCGGCTGCTGTAGTACCCATATGCTGAGCAGTTTGGGTGATAGCGGTCCCGTATAGCCTGGGTAACCACCGCCTGCGGCCAGTGGTCTGTTTTTACTGTTCAGCCTTCTTACACGTATGACGCTGTGTGGATTCCAGCATACGGCTTAACGTTTCATCCACTCCCAGAAACAAGACTGTATGGATGCTTAAGTCTATATTTATTGGGATGATATGGACAACAATGGGAGATGATAACAGATGGTATAGTAGAACACAGTATTAGATGAGATCAGGTGTTGTACAGAGTTGTAGATGATATCAGAGATTGTTGAACACAGTTATGGATGATTCACATATTGTTGTGGGTCGCCCTCCCAGGGCTGTGGGGTATTCGGTACTGGGCCGGTGTCAGGGGGATGTGTCACAGCAGCAGTGACCCGGTCCGTGGCCCTGGGCGCCCAAGTAATGGGGAAATGTAGTTAATGAAATGGATTAGTTTGTGACGCCACCTGTGGTATTTGGCAAGCAAGATGTTAAGCCAACGCTGCGTGCAGATCCTCTGGGGCTGATGGTGTGTTGCAGCATAGATGGTGTAGCTCCCCACAGGTGAAGCTGTAACCCCAGGGCAGTGTATAGGCACAGGTGGGGTGAGGAATGTTGGTACCCAGATGTAGCAGTGCTGATGGCATTGGCGCACAAGGAATGGAAGACACCAGAGCTTGTAGTTCCAAAGCTTCACTCACAGTTCGTGGTACCTACTGGTGCCTGCTTTCATGCCGTGTCCTCCGGGGCAGAGCCTCAATCAACCTCCAGGGCAAGTCAGACTTCTCCTCTCCAACACTCCGCCAACATGTACCTTTCCTGAACGACTCCTCTATTGCGCCTTTTAGTGTGAAGAGCTCCAGTACCGTGGTACTCTGGAGTTCCTCTTGTCAGATGTTCCTAACAACTTTAATGGTATGACAGACTGCTGTAGCCTCTATCGGGGACTCCTTTCTCCAGAGTCCTGGCTCTCTATTCAGTTGCTGTTGTGCCCCAAGTCTTGGATGGGAGTAGTGCAATTACAGCCAACTACTCCACCGGTGTCTGCTGCAGAACCATAAGTGTCCATACAACCTCGGGGACTGGGCCCCGGCCTTGCTCTGAGAACCTATAGGCAGGGTTCCTCTTCCAACCCACAACTCCTCTCTGTTCTCCTACTCCTTCGTTCCGTGCTGTTCCTTCTCTCACTTATGGAAGCTTAGGTTGCAGTTCTACGTCTTTCTCCTTCTGTTCCTTTCCCGTGCCAGCTGGCTCAGGTCACTGAGGCAGCTGCAGCACTCCTTCCTCCATCCCTCCTTCTAGGGATCCGTCCTCAGTCTCTCCTGACTGACTGACCCTCCGACTCCTCTGACCTCCCGTCAGACTGACCTCCAGACTGAACTGTAATTCTAAACTTTCCCACTCGTTTATATCTAACTTCACCCACCTCCCAGCACATCTCGTGTTACGAAGCAAGGACCCACGAAAGGTGCTCTGCTATCCTCTAAGCATGGAGCCGCAATCTGGTCCATTGCTGAACTATCCTGTGTGTGGGTGCAGGTGTTAGAGTGTGGAAAGGAGTTCCCAACTTACCTAGGTGGTGGGGCACTACACCTTAGGAGAAGGTGCAGTACCTCTGTGGCGACTGAGCCTCAGGGCCGCCACAGTTGTACACAATGTGGATGATTCAGCAGATTGTTGTTCAAAATGCGGCTGATTCAGATAAAAACGGAATCCGCTTGTTATAAGCAGTGCTTTTTCAGAGAGCTGGACGTATGTGAGAAGCTCAGAAATCCGGCAAGAATAGTTACATGCTGCAAGCCCGGGGAGGCAGAAGGGCGGTGCTGAACAGTTAACCATTTAGGGAAACAGAAGATTCCAAACACATGTATAAGAAAGAGACAGGGCAACTATGATACCTAATGGCCATAGCTGGAACATGAAATATCTTGCTGCACAGAATGCGCAGAACAGTGGTCCTCCATCCACACATTAACTGACCTAGCTGTGTGGCATGGCACATTGTCCTGCTGGAAAAAACAGTCCTCAGAGTTGGGGAACATTGCCTGAGCAAAAGGAATCAACTGCTTTTCCAGGATAACCTGGTATGCAGCTTGATTCATACATCCTTCGTAAATATTAACCTGCCCAATTTCAGCCTTGCAGAAGCATCCCCAGATCATCACCGATCCTCCACGAAATTTCACAGTGAGTGCAAGACACTGTGGCTTGTATGCCTCTCCAGGTGTCCGTCTAACCAGTAGACGACCAGGTGTTGGACAAAGTTGAAAATTAGACTCATCAGAGAAGATTACCTTACTCCAGTCCCCTATGGTACAATCCTTATGGTCTTTGGCAAACTTCAGCCTGGCTCTCCTTTGCTTCTCATTAATGAAAGGCATTTTTCTACCTTTACATGATTTAAACCCTGCCTCTAGGAGCCTGTTACGAACTGTTCTTGCCGTGCACTTCACCCCAGCTGCCTTTTGTAAGTCACTTGATGTCATCCTGCAGTTGCTGAGTGACATTTGAATAAGATGACGGTCATCCCAGTCAGTGGAGAGTCGTTTTTAGCCCTCTGACGGTCTGTAGCTTTGTTCTCCCCAATGTATGCTGCTTGACCTCGTTGTAATGGACTGCAATCTTAGAAATTTTAAGAATGGAGGCAACATGACCCTGACTGTATCCCTCTGCTAGTAAATCCAGAATTGAGCCCTTCTTTTGCTCACACAAGACCTTTCAACTCCTTTGGCATGGTTAAAAATTATTTTTTCACTCCTATTACTTTAGGGATATTACTAGCACTTGGTTTGCTATCCAGCTTGTCCTATTGCAAGAGGATTGTGAACACCACAGCAGGGTTTTTTATACTTTCCTTCGTTAAATAAGATTTGGTTCAGGTGATCACCTAATCAGAAGCACATTAAGAAAAATGAGGTGTATGCTGGTTGGAATTCAACTGACACTGGAATGTAATGGCTGTCAGACATTTAGAGAAGTTGATTTTTATAAAGCTGTGTAGTGGTCTCTTAATTTTTGCCAGAGTTGTATATACAGTATATATATATATATATATATATATATATATATATATACTGAATGTATACAGTATATACACTCACTGGCCACTTTATTAGGTACACCATGCTAGTAACGGGTTGGACCCCCTTTTGCCTTCAGAACTGCCTCAATTCTTCGTGGCAGAGATTCAACAAGGTGCTGGAAGCATTCCTCAGAGATTTTGGACCATATTGACATGATGGCATCACACAGTTGGCGCAGATTTGTCGGCTGCACATCCCTGATGCGAATCTCCCGTTCCACCACATCCCAAAGATGCTCTATTGGATTGAGATCTGGTGACTGAGGAGGCCATTTGAGTACAGTAAACTCATTGTCATGTTCAAGAAACCAATCTGAGATGATTCGAGCTTTATGACATGGCGCATTATCCTGCTGAAAGTAGCCATCAGATGTTGGGTACATTGTGGTCATAAAGGGATGGACATGGTCAGCAACAATACTCAGGTAGGCTGTGGCGCTGCAACGATGCTCAATTGGTACCAAGGGGCCCAAAGAGTGCAAAGAAAAAATTCCCCACACCATGACACCACCACCACCAGCCTGAACCGTTGATACAAGGCAGGATGGATCCATGCTTTCATGTTGTTTACGCCAAATTCTGACCCTACCATCCGAATGTCGCAGCAGAAATCGAGACTCATCAGACCAGGCAACGTTTTTCCAATCTTCTACTGTCCAATTTCGATGAGCTTGTGCAAATTGTAGCCTCAGTTTCCTGTTCTTAGCTGAGAGGAGTGGTACCCGGTGTGGTCTTCTGCTGCTGTAGCCCATCTGCCTCAAAGTTCGACGCACTGTGCGTTCAGAGATGCTCTTCTGCCTACCTTGGTTGTAACGGGTGGCAATTTGAGTCACTGTTGCCTTTCTATCAGCTCGAACCAGTCTGCCCATTCTCCTCTGACCTCTGGCATCAACATGGCATTTCCGGCCACAGAACTGCCGCTCACTGGATTTTTTTTCTTTTTCGGACCATTCTCTGTAAACCCTAGAGATGGTTGTGCGTGAAAATCCCAGTAGATCAGCAGTTTCTGAAATACTCAGACCAGCCCTTCTGGCACCAACAATCATGCCACGTTCAAAGGCACTCAAATCACCTTTCTTCCCCATACTGATGCTCGGTTTGAACTGCAGGAGATTGTCTAGACCATGTCTACATGCCTAAATGCACTGAGTTGCCGCCATGTGATTGGCTGATTAGAAATTAAGTCTTAACACACAGTTGGACAGGTGTACCTAATAAAGTGGCCAGTGAGTGTATATATATATATATATATACATACATATAGGTCATAAATGTGCATACTACAGTTCACAATACATAGACATGGAATCTCGTATGTGATATAGTATAGAGGTAGAAAAAAATTAAAGGACCTAGGAGATAAATATATAGTACACAGCAGAGAGAAGCAGAAGAATAGACTATTAATGTAACTCCAGATCTTCAATATTATGAATACATAAAGGATATAGCCAAAAGGAAGGGCATATAAAGTCAAAATGAATATGATGAAAACAAAACTTTACCAGATAATGGGTCAATTTAGGTATTAGTTGCTGTAAAAGCTGAAAGAATAATAAATATTGCTATGAGTCATATGGCCCAGATTAAATCTGTCCAAACCAAAGCTCAGTGCTTGGTAAATAGATAGAATCTAACAGCCGCCCACCAAATAAGTCCTGTGCAGAGATTGAGCAAACCTTGCAGAGGAAGAAGCACAATCGTGCTTATGGAAGGGCGCTGAGAAAATTTGCTCCGCAATCAACTTAAACAGAGACCCACACTGGAATGAGCGGCGTTATGTACTTTCGATTTAGTCCGGTCACATCCGGTCACATGATGCTGGCATGTGTACATCACCGGAAGTGATGCGAATAATGACAGATGTCGCCGCTAAGCGCCATATTGGTGGGGAACAAGTAACGCTTCCTGCTGTTATATTGTTTCTAGATTTGCTCACATATTATTAGCGCATATATAGCTCAATAGTAACCAAAAAAATGGTAAATATCACTCTTAGGTATCATACTAGTGAGAGACTAGGGTTAAAGAACAATTACAGTATATTAAGGTCACATGAGCAATCTTTCTGATGCAACACCAGTTGCTACTTGAGATGTATAGATAGTGAACAGGATCTCAAATAGAGATTTAAGACAAATAGAATGTAATTATAAGTGTGAAATAAGAAGAAAACATAAAAAATAGAAAAAAATATAGAAATAAAATAAAGAAAAAGAATAAAAAGGGGAGATTAAACTAAAGGGAAAAAACACACAAACACAATGAAGCAAAGCAAGATAAGGAAAAATAATCAATCAATCATAACCAGCCCAAAAAAACTAATGTGAAACAATAAAAGGCTCAGAAAAAATAATAATGCAAAATTATATAGCAAAATAATAAAAATAATAAAGGTGCCACTGTGGGAGGAACGGCCCCCGTCAAGTGTCCGGGCCGGAACCAATGGAGCCGTCATCTGGGTTCCGGGGGAAACTGTCCCCGGGGGGAAAGAGTTCAGGCACGGACCGTTGTGACAGACAGCTGGGCTAGGGGAGGGACCAGTATAAAGGAGGCTGGGAAGTCCAAGGACGATGAGTCAGTAGACCGGGACAGAGGCAGCAGGAGACCGTGGGAGCGACTGAAAGCTAGAGGGATTTACCAGTGCCAGGGAAGGCACTCACTGAGGACTCCAGAGTGACGGCGCCAAGGCGATCATCCGAGACTTGCTGCCCCGCTCCAGCCCGCGGCCACTGCGGCCCCAGTTCGACCCGCGGCCGCTGCCGCCTCACCTCAGCCCGCGGCCTACCCGCATTCGCCCGCAGCCGCTGCCATCTCGCTTCAGCCCGTGGCTGCGGCCTACCCTCGTTCACCCGTGGCCGCTGCCATCTCGCTCCAGCCTGCGGCTGCGGCCTGTTCCCCACCACCCGCAGCCGCCCTGCTCTCACCAGTGGCCATGGCAAGTACAGTGCCGTCAGCGGCCACCACTGTCCCGCTCTGGTCCGCAGCAGGGGCCGAGCCTCTGCTGGCCATGGACACCCCGTCGCAGCCGTTAGCTGCGCAGGTGGCCTGTGATTCGCCACCCTACATCGCTGCCGCTTGCCCCAGTCCGGGGACTGCGGCCCATCCGTCCAAGGACTCCGTCGGGGCCTGTGGGGCTCCAGCATCATCAGCGTGCCGGAGCGCGCGAAGACTTCATCAACACCTCAGCAACTGGGCCCAGCGACTACTACGCCGAAAGACCACCATCCCAAACGGCGAGGGACGTCTGGACGGCTAAGTTGACTATATAATTAAGGACCCATAGTCGGCCATACTGCGGCCCTATATTGCCGGAAGTAGTCGTATTCTACCCGTTTGTGTTTGCTTGTAAAGAGCCCCTGCGAGGGCAACCAGTGTACCCCTTTTGTTGATCAGGCCGTGACTGAGGAAAGTTTCCTCTAGTCTTATAAACGTTAATATAGAAAGCACCAAATTGTCTCGCGACTCGTCACTGCATCCTGCGTACCTGCAAACAGCACATTTGGTGTAGTCGGCAGGATGCAGTCTCCGAGCGCAGACGGCAGTGCGCCTGATCAGAGTGAGACTGCTGGTGCTGCTGATGGGGGCCCCCGATCCAGCATCTCCCTGGGGGCTATGCTAAGTAACTTGCCCCGGTTTTCTGGCTCCGATACGCTGTTGTGGAGCTGGACAGAACGTATGCGGGGCCTCTTCTGCATGCACCCCATGACCCCCGATTTAGAGGCTGAGGTGGCCCTTATGGCGCTAGATGGGGAAGCCCGGAAGTTGGTAATGTTGAGACCCCCGGGGCGTCGCAACACCTTCGCCAGCGTCTTGCAGATCCTGGAAGAGACCCACGGGGATCCAACAGACGTGGGGGAGTTGAGAAACCGGTTGTTCAGTCGGATGCAGGGGGAGGGGGAGACCATCACCCAGCATATGAACGCCCTCCAGGAGCTATACACCGCCATAGAAAGGAAGGACAGAATAGGGGTAGGGCCCATCGACATCCCCATGCGTGACCTGCTAGTGACTGGACTCCGGGACCCGCTAATCAAGCAAGCAATGCGGGAACAGGTCCGAGTGAACCCACGTTTAGCCTTCTCCGAAGTGGGGAGTCAGGCCCGGGTGCGAGAGCAAGAGCAGGGGATGACGGCTCCCGGAGCATGGAGTCTTCCGTAAGCGTTGTCGAAAATCCTCAATGGATTGAGGAAATGAGACAAGAACTGAAGAGTATCCGGGGTGAGCTGGCTGAAGTGAAGAAGAGAACGTAGCCCGCGCCTGGCCGACATGGCTACAATTCCGGGCCCTGGGGGCCTCGCAATACCCGGGGTGGCCGAGCCTCACCGCCCCAGTGTTATGAGTGTGGAGAACTGGGCCACTTTGCACGGAAGTGTCCACGGCGTGGGAAATACCCACCCAGGCGGATATTAAACTAGAGGGCTCCGGGCATGGGGGACGCTGTTCGGAGCCGGAAGCCACAACAAGGGGTGGTGGAAGTCCAGAAGAACTGGTCGCTAAGTGCCCAATAGTATGGGGCGAAGTCGAGAGTCATGCTGTGCGGTGCCTAGTGGATGCAGGGCCGCAGGTAATGACCATGCCGGCAACGTACTTTTGGCAGCATTTCCCGGAAGTGGCAAGGCCTCAGTGGGGGCCCGTGATATGACTAGTGGCCGCAAACCAACTGCCAGTACCTGTCGCCGGAGTGGTGTGGCTTCAGATGACATTGTGTGGTAAATCCCTCGGCCGCCGGGGAGTGGTCCTAACCCAAGGAGAGACTAACGACCGTCATCCGATCATCTTGGGCATGAACATACTGTGGGAGTTCGGCAATCTACTCCTCAACGATTCCACGCAGGAGACCCTAAGTCAGTGGGGTTCTCGCACGTCCCAGGGGCAGGTCTTCCAGCGGTTGGTGCGGGAGGCACGAGTGCTCCAGGAGTGTCAGGAGGGTGAGGCGCTGGGCAAGGTAATCGCTCCGGCAGTCCCCCCGCTTGTGCTTCCTCCGGGGCAGACGGTGGTGGCTCTGCCGATCCGTGCCCCGATGCTACTGGAAGGCGTGGAGGTGCAAGCGGAACCATGTTACTCGGAGCACCTGCACCCTGGCATCCTGGTGTCCGTTCCTTGGCCACAGTGTGGGAAGGGACCGGCTTGGTATGTTGTGTCAACCTGGAAGATCAGGACATCGCCCTGAAGCCCCGGGCCGAAATGGCCAAACTAGTGAGGTCATTGGAGGAGATGCTGCCGGACCCCGCAGTCCAGTTGAGGGTGCAACCCGAAGATCCCTGGGCAGTAACGGTACGAACCCAACAGACTGTCGCATCCTCGGCCCAAGAAAAAGGTCGAGTCATCCTGGATAGAATGTGGGCTGAACTTTCCGGCCTAGCGCCAGCCCAGCTTCTCCAGGTAGAGACACTTCTTGGACAATTTTACAGTGTCTTCGCCAGCCACGAGGACGACTTTGGATGTACCATGGCCATCACGCATGGGATCCCCACGGCAGGAGCGTCCCCTATCCAGGAGCGATATCGGCAAAACCACCGCAGCTATACCAGGAAGTGAAAACTCTATTAGCCCAAATGCTCTGGAAGGGGGTCATACGAGAAAGCCCGATCCCTTGGGTGGCCCCTATTGTCCTGGTTCGGAAAAAAGATGGCACTCTGCATTTTTGCATGGATTATCGGAAGTTGAACGCCTGCACCATCAAGGATTCGTATCCATTGCCGCGCATAGAAGAGTCTCTGTCCGCCCTGGGGAGCGCGACGTACTTCTCAACACTAGACCTGGCCAGTGGGTACTGGCAGGTGCCGATGTTGGAGGAAGACAGAGCCAAGACAGCATTCATCCTTCCCATGGGACTGTTCGAGTTCAATCGGATGCTGTTTGGGCTGGCCAACACCCCAGGAACTTTTCAGCGGTTGATGGAGCGGCGCCTAGGAGACCTCAACTTTGAAGCCACGTTGATATACCTGGACGATATTATCATCTATTCCGCCACCTGAGGCGGTTGGGGCAGGTGCTCGGCCGGCTGCAGAAGTACGGGTTAAAGGTAAAGCCCCAGAAATCCCAACTGTTCCGCACCCAGATCAAATACCTGGGGCATACCGTCTCGGCAGAGGGCGTCCGACCATCCCTGGAAAAGCTCGATGCCATCCAGGGGTGGCCTACCCCCGAAATGGTGAAGGACGTGCGGGCCTTCTTGGGGTTGGCCGGCTACTACCATCGGTTCGTGAAGAATTTTGCACGCCGGGCTCGAGCCCTGCAAGACCTGCTGAAGGGGGCTTCCGCCGGGGCAAATGGACGGAAGATCCAGTGGCAGCAACCGCAAGAGGATGCGTTTCAAGATCTCAAAGCTGCTCTCTCTTACGCCCCGGTATTGGCATATGTGGATTTCTCGCAACCGTTCATCCTGCATACCGACGGGAGCCTCCAGGGACTAGGACCTGTGTTGTCACAGGTGCAGGACGGCCGGGAGAAAGTGATCGCCTATGGTAGTCGGTCGCAGCACGATTCAGAACGCATCCCGGACAATTACAGCTCCTTTAAGCTCGAGCTCCTCGCGGTAGTGTGGGCAATGACGGAGCGATTCGAAGAGTACCTGGCGGGCACCGAAGTAGTAGTGCAGACCGATAACAACCCATGAGCCCATTTGGAGAATGCCAAACTGGGGGCCCTAGAGCAGCGGTGGGTGGCTCAGATGGCCAAAGTCAATTATAAGATCATCTACAAACGGGGAGCTGAAAGCGTGCACACCGACGCGCTCTCCAGAATCCGACACACCACTTCAGGAAGAAGTCGAGATGACGAATTAGAAGCAGACGAGATGCCGTTCACCCTCACCACCGCCACGCTTACAGTCAGCAAGAAGCGCCTCATCCGGGACTCCTAGGAGGGATGCTGGAACAGCCCCGTGACAAATGGATTCAGCAGCAACAGGAAGATACAGAAGTTGGACTCCTACGCTGATGGGTGGCCACCGGTAAATTGCCCACGGGCTCACAGAGATAGACTTTGACCCAAGATATGTTGCTAATGTTGCGCCAGTGGGAAAAACTAATCATCAAAAAGGGACTTTTATATCGAAAAGCCATGTCACTAACCACATTAGCTACGATATGGCAGGTGATCGTGCACAGAGCCCATCTCAACCAACTGGCCCAGGAAGCCCATGGGAAGGGGTTCTCATTTTGGTGCTTAAAAGACTTTATAATGGTTGCAGCAGATAGCGTACCACCCACGCTTGCACGCTGCTGTAGAAGAAGTTTGCCGAACCTGCCGCTCGTGCGAGGTCGCTAAACCCCCCACGCAACGAGCCCCGATGCAAACTATTGTAACATCAGCCCCTCTGGAGTTTCTTATGGTGGACTATCTGACCATAGGTCCTGCCTATCAGGGATATGAACATTGTCTCGTTATGGTGGTCCATTTCACCAAGTTCGCCGTGGTCACCCCCACTCGAGACCAAACAGAGAAGTCGGCCGCTTATGTGATTTGCAAGAATTGTATTCAAGTGTATGGCTGTCCACAATGAATACATTCAGACCAAGGAGAGTGCTTCCTAGGAAAAGTCATGGAAGAGTTACACCATCTTTATGGTATCGATAAATCGCGGACTACGCCGTACCACCCGCAGGGAAACGGAGCCTGCGAACGATTCAATCATACGCTAATCCAAATGCGGCGCACCCTGGAGAGCGACCGCAAGGCCCGCTGGCCTGAATATGTCCCCGAGCTGCTGTGGGTATATAACAATCGAGGGCATCGAGTGACTGGTTTCACCCCCTACTCATTGCTGTTCGGACGGGAAGGCAAAGGAATTACGGAGGTGGAATTGAACCCGGAGGAGTCCCAACCCTGGACCGGTGTATCCTCGTGGGTCCGCAACCACCGGCACCAGCTGCAGACCCTCCACCGTATCGTCCATACGAAGCTCCAGGATCTAAAACACCAAGGGGGAGCACTGCCCCCACCCATTGACTTTCAGACTGGGGATCGGGTAATTGTACTTGATCAATGTCCCCAAAACAAGTTAGAACCACGGTGGGAGGTGAACCCGTACCAAGTATTGTGCTGAATAAGCCCCGACGGGCCTGTGTATGAAATACAATCTGAAGGAAACAACGCGCCCCTCACTCGGGTTGTGCACCGTAACATGTTACGGCCTTGTACGTCTACCGATCCCCCGCGGCTCGAACCGACCCTCCAGGTCCCCAACCCCCCGCCCATGGTCTGGGACCTGGATGACGAGGAGGACTTCCCCGTCGCAGCTGCGGGTCGCCCCAGTAGTGGCACTATAGTAGACCCGGGAATCCCACCAGAACCAACTATTCGACCACCCCCCACCACCCTAGAAGACTCCACTACACCCGAGCTTCGACGCTCCGAGCGGTCAACAGCTGGCAAACCCCCTGAACGTTATGAAAAGGACCAGTTCGCATGGCGACAAGGACTGTCGTCCCCAAAAACTAACCCGAGTCTATGAAAACCCTTGCCTAAGGACTGGCGAGCATACAGGGCAGGGGAGTGTGGGAGGAACGGCCCCCATCAAGTGTCCGGGCCGGAACCAAGGGAGCCGTCATCTGGGTTCCGGGGGAAACTGTCCCCGGGGGACAGAATTCAGGGACGGACCGTTGTGACAGACAGATGGGCTGGGGGAGGGACCAGTATAAAGGAGGCGGGGAAGTCCCGGGACGATGAGTCAGCAGACCGAGACAGAGGCAGCAGGAGACCGTGTTAGCGACTGAAAGCTAGAGCGACTTACCAGTGCCAGGGAAGACGCTCACTGAGGACTCCAGAGGGACAGCACCAAGGCGATCATCCGAGACTTGCTGCCCCGCTCCAGCCCGTGGCCACTGCGGCCCCAGTTCGACCTGCGGCCGCTGCTGCCTCACCTCAGCCCACGGCTGCGGCCTACCCGCGGTCGCCTGCGGCCGCTACCATCTCGCTTTAGCCCACGGCTGCGGCCTACCCGCGGTCGCCCGCAGCCGCTGCCATCTCGCTCCAGCCCACGGCTGCGGCCTGTTCCCCGCCACCCGCAGCCGCCCTGCTCTCACCAGTGGCCGCGGCAAGTACAGTGCCGTCGGCGGCCACCACTGTCCTGCTCCGGTCCGCAGCAGGGGCCGAGCCTCTGCTGGCCGCAGACTCCCCGTCGCAGCCGTTAGCTGTGCAGGTGGCCTGTGATTCGCCACCCTACATCGCTGCCGCTAGCCCCAGTCCTGGGACTGCGGCCCATCTGCCCAAGGACTCCGTCGGGGCCTGTGGGGCTCCAGCGTCATCAGCGCACCGGAGCGCACGAAGACTTCGTCAACGCCTCAGCAACTTGGTCCAGCCCTACTACGCCGAAAGACCACCATCCCGAACGGCAAGGGACGTCTGGACGGCTAAGTTGACTATATAATTAAGGACCCATAGTCGGCCATACCGTGGCCCTATAGTCACCAGCTATTGCCGGAAGTAGTCGTGTTCTACCCGTTTGTGTTTGCTTGTATAGATCCCCTGTGAGGGCAACCCGTGTTACCCCTTTTGTTGATCAGGCCGTGACTGAGGATAGTTCCCTCTAGTCTTATAAACGTTAATATAGAAAGCACCAAATTGTCTCGCGACTCGTCACTGCATCCTGCGTACCTGCAAACACCACACCACCATACCATGTCCCGTGAGCAAAAGGAAGAATCAACCTATCCGTGTCTGTAATGAAAAGATGGGGGGATAAAAATATATAAAATGAATAAGATATAATTAAATGAAACTAGAAACTTCATAATCCCTATTGAGTCCTCTTGGTTCAAGAGTGTCCAATCTGTGAATCCTGAAGGATTCTCAACATTTAAATGTTTTAATCCTATTGCCTCCTCTTCTAGGTATGGGGATATGTTCCAAAACTTGGAATTTAAATTTTGAAATACTATGTTTCATTTTCTCAAAACGTTATGGCAAAGGTAAGTATGTTTTTCCACAGTGGATGCTTGATTTGTGTTGTGTGACATGTGGTCTCATATATGCAGGGTAGTCTCACCAACATATGCGAGACCACATGGACACTTTATGGCATAAATAACATAGGATGAATCACAGGTAAAATAAAAGCCACGGATCTCAATTCCCTCGCCAGTGTGAGGGTGTAAAAATTTCTCCCCTTTCTGTACATTGCTACATTGTGGACAATGGAGATTTGGAAACGTACATCGTTTGGAGGTATTCAAGAAAGTCAGTGTTGAAGTTTTTTTACTGGAACCAATGTCAATACAAACCAGTCTATTTTTTGGTTGGTCAACAAAAGCAGGGTAAGAATGGACGTTTAAATTCTTCAATTTTGGTAGTAAATGCCAGTCTTTATGTATACTCTTGTGTAACCTGTATATAAATGGGTGAAAAGTATGTATGAATGGAGTCCTAGTGTCCATACTTTCTTTGGATTTTTTGGGAAAATATCTGCATTGACTAAGTAATGTCTGAGGATAACCTCTAGTTAAGAATTTATTTTCAATCTCATCCAATCTCTTATTTCTGGTATATGTATTGGAAACAATCCAGTTTGCTCGGCTAAACTGAGACATGGGAATAGATTCTTTAGTGGCTTTTGGGTGGCTACAGGAAAAAAAAAAAAAAAAAACATATTATTGCGATTGGTCTCCTTTACATATAACTCGATATCTAAATTGCCATCAGGTAATTTAATGATCATAGTATCTAAAAAGCTAATGGAGCAAGACTCATGATGTAAAGTAAGTTGAAACACTGGCCATATGTGATTAAGATCAAAATGATAGGACAGGAGGGAGTCCAACGTGCCCCACCAAATGCAAAAAAATCATCAATATATCGTCGACAACTCAAGGCATTATCCTGAAATTTATGGTTGGTATAAATGTATTGTTCTTCAAACTCAGCCATGTAGCAATTAGCATAAGGTGGGGCCACGTTGGATCTCATTGCTTTCCCTTGTATCGGAAGAAAGAAATTATCCACAAAAAAGAAACAAATTTTCTTGTAGGACCAAATCAGAGTTCCATGAAAAATGTGCCACATTAATGTCATACAAGGAGGTGGTAAGTAATTTTCTGACTACTGCCAGACCCTTATCATGTTGTATGGAAGTCTAGAGAATGTCCACATCCCATGTGACCAAAAAGAATGAGCTAGGGACCTGTTTTAATCTATGTATTGTACTAATGAAATCACCAATGTCAAGGTAGGATGTAGAGTTTCTGACCAACGGTGTCAGAATTTTCTACAGTAAGATACTAATTGGGGATAAAACTTAATCAGTTGATGCCACTATAGGACGTCTTGGTGGGTTATTGAGACATTTGTGAATCTTGGGTAATATATACAGTATGGGAGTGATGGGATGTTGATTTATCAAATACTCTCCAACCTTACGGCCCCTTTACATTTAGCGCTGCACCAGCGATCCCGACCACGATACGACCCGGTCAGGATTGCTGGTGCATCGCTAAATGGTCGCTAGTGAGCTGTCACACAGGCAGATCTCACAGCAATGCAGCAGCGATACAGCGGTCGTTACTTACCTTTCAGACGCGGCGATCCTGACGTCCTCCCGTCCGCGTCCACGCGCCGCTCGTCGGCGCCAGCAGGAAGCCCAGCAGGGAGCGACCGACGGTCGGAGGTAAGTATCACACATAGCGATATCGCTAGCAATATCGCTGCTGCATCACCAAATCGGTGATGTTTTAGCGACATTGCTAGCGATATCGCTATGTGTAAAACCCCCTTTACTGTCAATTGTACCGTTCAATAGATAAGGCTCAATGTTTTTTAATCTTTCAGGTAATGAGTTGTGGGGTTGGAAGACAATGGTTGATAGTGGAATCTGATAGTTGTCTCATCATTTCTTCCACATAATCAGTCTTATTCATAACTACAATAGTTCCCGCCTCATGAGCAAGTTTAATTATTGCATTTTTGGCCTTAATGAGTCAGTCTAGAGCTTGGCATCCTAGGTTAGCCATGTTAGTTGGTTAGTTAATTTTTCTTCTGAGTATATCCTGTTTAAACATATCAGCTTCCGGATTAATGAGGCTAATGAAGGTCTCAACGGGAGGACTGTTTTGGGTGGCATAAAACTACTTTAAATGTGCAGATTAAGGTCTCTAAGATTAATGGGTGTGGAAGCAGTCATACGGATTAATAGTAGCAAAATCCTTATTATCAAAATGTGTTTTTAGTCTTAAAGACCTAAAAAAGTTGTAAATCCATATTTAATTGAAAAGTGTCCAATTTATAGGTAGGGCAGAAAGAAAGTCCTTTTTGGAGAAGAGACTCGTCAGGATCCTGGATTAAGCGAGTACATCATGTTTTTTGTTTCATATCTGAGGGGAGGCCCTCATACATTGTAGGAACTAGTGTAGTGGGCTCTCATATAATTTGGGGGTTACTGCACGGGTCCTTCATACATTGTATGGATTACTGTGGGTGCCCTCATACTCTGTGTGGGGCCTCCATAATGTGTGAGAGCTATTATATATCATAGGAGCTAATGTGGGGGCCATCATAAAGTTAGGACCTACCGTTGGGGCCATCCTACGGTGTGGGGACTACTGTGGGGGTCATTATACAGTGTAACACCTAATGTGGGAGCCATTATACAGGTTGGGGGTGATTATACAGTGTGGTTGTCATCATAAAGTGTGAGGACTAATGCAGGCTTCATTATATTGTGTATAGGGAAGCAGTTGGGATATCATACTGTGTATAGGGAAGTTGAGGGCCTATCTGTCACGATGACCCGTCCTGTGTGACGCGACACGCAGGCTGGTAACTAAAACAACAAGACGCGGCACGTGATACTGTCCTGTGTGACACGGCCCTCAGGCCGGTAACTAAAACAACAAGACACGGGGAAAGGGGAAACAGTTACAATGGTGGGCCCTGCGATAGGGAAAGGGGACGTGGAGACCTCCTGCACTCCCCTGAGTCAGTGTCCCTAACGCTCCTAACGTTCCCTATGCCGGTTCCGCACCGGGCGCTGATCAGGAACCTGTCGCCCTAGCACACCCTACACCTATCCCTTGCTAGGGAGCTGGGTGGCGCAGGCACTGGCCCCACCGCTGTACTAATATACACTAAGGAAAAACACAAACAGGGAAACACCACTTAGCTTTACTCTGTTGCACTTGCTCCTGGCAACAGAGTCCACCACCAGAATGCAGCTCTCCTCCTGAATCGCTGCCACCAAGCTCTGTCAGAGCTACAAGGAAATTCCTTATGACTCCTTCCACACCAGGGCTAAGACAGTGCTGCAAGGAACGTTCTCCAGCTCCATCCTCCACCAAGGATGGTTGAAATAAACGCTATCACCAACACTGATTGCAACACCTGTGACTCTTTTATAGCAGCCAGAGCAATCACACCTGCATTATAATCATGTGCACTTAGCTAAAGAAACAAGAGTGCAATGACGCTCACCACCACTGGGGGCAAACTTGGAACAAACGACACCACAGTGTAATAATCCTAAAGGCCACCGAGGGCAAAAACCAAACTTAAGCACAGCTTAAGAAAAAAAAGGTTACCTGTGCTTTTTATCAGTCCTGATCCAGCATGGATCATGACACTATCATACTGTGTATAGGGGATCTGTACATGGGAGTCTCAGGCGACATTATTACATGTTAAATAGGCACTTGAGAAGTATTATTGTTATAGGAGCACTCAGAGTATTATAACTTTCAAAAGTGCACATGGGGCACCATCTCTTTCTAGGGGCAAAATATGGGCACTGTTTTCTAGGGCACTTACACAGACAGGGTATTAATATATCCCAAGGGGCAATTTTACCATCTAGAGGGCACAAAGGAGGCATTTTACTTTGTAGTAAGGGGCACAGTCGTCTCATTATTATGTGGGGCAATAAGAGGAGCCCTGTTTTTGTGACAAACAGCAGGTGCAGTAATAGGGACACATATGGCAGCAGCGGCTCAGCATTGGGGTATCAGTAGGATAAGGAGTTTGTGCAGGTTGGGAATAGATGGAGATGGTGCTGGAAATGTGAGAAGTCATATGTGCTTTTGTTGTAATTTCAGCAGACGAGCCCTGTTTGTAAGAAGATGTTATAGCAGTCTGGGCAAGATGCAAAAGATGGAAAAATTAACAATTCATTCAGAAAGAACTTCAGTTGTAAATCACCTTTTATAACTTGTATGCTCTGAATTACTGATATATACCACTATATGGTCACAATATGGTGGTAATATCGGTGTTGGTCTTTGTTTAGAGATTTGTTTTCAGTAACGGCAAAGTCATCTGCTGAGGTTCCCACACTTAGTGTCCACCACCATACTTGTAATCAGGGTTTCAGGTTAGGGATCCACTCAGAATTTTCACCCTCTCCCCTGAGCTGAACCTCTAGATACGCCTAGAGCATTAATTATTCTAGGTACATACTGTATACACACAGTTTTTCAAGGAACTTGGTAGGTAGTTTGCTCCAAACATCTTGGAAACTAACAACAGATCTGTGGATGTAGGTCTGCACAAATTTTTCTCTGACTTCATGATAATGATATTCAAGTGATGGAAGAATAAATACACAATTTTCATACAATCTCAATTTTTTCAAAATTGAGTATGAGCATCTTGTTCAGAAATTTTCACACTTACATACCTTAGCATGTTATTATTGAGGTTCTTTTTGGTTGTCTGGGGAATATCCTGCCACACTGAATGCACTTGGACATGTAAATCGTTAAGATTTGGTGCTGGCAGCTCACTTTGCTAATTTTGACCACTGACTTCCCAGATGTGTTCAATGGGAGACAAGTCTAGGGTTCAAACAGGTAACACATTTAGACTACTCAGGCTGCTCATAGTAGCGTGGTCCAAAATGCGATCTCGCTTGGTCATGTTGAGAAATGGGTCCTAGACACTTGAAGAAATGGCCATACCAGGCCAAATGAATGTAATGCCAAACTGTTAGTGTAACTGAAGCAAAGATTGAAGGGGTTTAAATATAATACATTTTGGCTCCCCACACCATAACCCCAGGAGTAAGGCTGGTGTGATGTTCAATTGCTAAGGCCTCATCATGGCATTACCCACATTGTCATCTGTCCAATTTCTAGCTACCATTGTGTTCAAAACAAAGAGGGACTCATTACTGAAGAGGATAGACCTCCATTCCATTTTCCATTGCTGTCTTCTTTGCACCATGATAACCTTTGAAAGTGCTTGGCACACGATCAATGGAACACCTGTAGCTGGATGTCTGGCTAATAGTCCAATGTTGTGATCTACTGGAGTGCTAAAACAATGTCTCTCATTCAGGGACTCTGTCTCTATCAGTTTAGGAGTAGTGATAAGTGGTCCATTGACAAACATGGGGCATGGCACAATCATCCCATGAGACTTGATCCAATTTTTGTGGGTTCATATGTCTACAAATAAATTTGACTTCATTCTAGATTTTATGTCTCTCTCACATGCCATAAATATGAACTATGTATGAAGAGCCAGTATTTGTGGACATCAAGTGTGCTGCTGGATTAAAAATGGATCCGAAGACAAACATAATTTAAGGTGGTTTATTGTTAATACCTTTCAGAATCAGATCGGACTCCTTCCTCAGGACTACTGTTTTTTAAATCAACAGCACACTTGAAATCCACAAATCCAGGCTCTTTATACATTGCATACCTTTCTGTGGATGGTACAGAGGCTGACAACTATGCTATGATAGTGGTTGTGTCACACAAACCTAGCAGGTGAGCAGATTACCCTATTACTCAGATAAGACCGTATCACACTTTATATCGTGGTTTTGATTTGAACTAAGTGATTAAAATTGGGGTCTTTTGTCGTTTTTAGCGACATCTGCTATTTGTTCATTTGCATAACCCCACAGCTTGTCCTTCTCGGTGTTGCAGTTTAAATGTTGAAGAGTGCATGGAGTATAAATAGCGCCTCAATAAACTTACATCTCACAGGCTACATCAAGGGATACATGAGAAGTCCATGTTCTACCATCTCTGGCAACGCAATTCATCCAACCTAAAAGTTTGAGCAATTTAGTCTGCTTTTGCTAGAAATATTCTGTGTGCCATGCTGTTTTAGCTTTACCACAGTGAATGTTTTATACTGGTTATTAGGCCTCATAATATAGCAATGAACAAGTTCCAAGCTGTAGTGCTGCACCCATGGAGGTCTACGAGATTCTGCTGTCCCATTTTAAGCCTTTTTTTTTCATACGTATCATTTAGTGGATTTTTTTACCTGTGCAGAACCCAAGGAAGACAAATTTATGTCTTGTTCTATAGGATGCCATACTATAGAGGGGTTCTTCCGTAAAAGCTTCGCTTTGGAACATAATCCCACATGGAGGACCAAAGAGCGTCAACAGCTCAGTAGGTCCAGAAACTTAGGGCCTTCATGTCCACAGTTGTGTGCGCAGCAACTTAGATTGGGTTCATCAACATGACGTGAAAAATCTTTTGTGGATTTTGTTGCGAATTTGCTGATTTTACCTTGTTTATTGGAAAGGGTGGGATGGCTTCTATGTTTTTTTTTAAGTACCCTATGTTACTTACATGTACTATTACTATTTGCGATACTTATTTGCTTACTGCAGGGTATTTGCTCATTTTGTTTTTCTTCTAGGTTATGTTTGTTAATGGCCACAGTGTGAATGTGCACCTAGACATTGCACTTACTATGTGCTCCAGATCATTTCTTTGGTTTTGCTTACATTTTTTCTACTTTTAATCTACAGGGGCCTGACTCCCCCTTTTTGGGCATTTAGTTTAAATATCGTTCCACGGGTAGGTGTCTAAACAGTCAGGCCTGGGTCTGCTCTGCCCTCTGTCTATTGAGGCCTCTGACACATAGAAAGGTTTAACATTATCCTGACTGGGCACACCTTGTCATGGTGGGATAGCTTTTATGCTGTTTTTTATCAAAACGGTCTCAGTTCTCTATGTTATTTATATGTAGTATTACTATCTATTTATTTACTTACTACATTGTATTTGCTCATTTTCTTTATATCCTATGTTATACTTATGCATTGGAAAGGGATCGAATTCATGGTGAAAAGCCACGGAAAGATGCACTCCATATTTCTGCACAGAATTTATTTTCACAAGAAGTAGATATCATTTGTTATGTCCACTGGCTTGTGCAATTTCCAACTAAAATAACAAATGAAAACTGATGGAGGAAATCATCCTATTGTTCACAATGGCACCCACCCCACCTGTTTGGCGAATCAGTTGTAGGTGGCTATCCAGAGGACAAATGATATTTCATTATATAATATTGTGATTATGTCATGCACCAACGCCTGTCAGAAACTGGTTAAAAAGACTGATGATAGCTGTTTGTCATTAGTTGTAATTTGTTGAGTTGCATCCAGATAAAAAAAAAATGAGCCTGAGGCAAATAATACATGAGAGCTCAGCCTTACAATGTCAATCACTTTTTTGCTTCAGTAAAATGCTGCAAATTGTCCACACACAAATCCAGATGTAAAATTCGCAGCATATCCACTACATGTGAACATGCCCTAAGAGTGGCTGTTAGGCTAAGTTCCCATAATGAGTTTTTGGTGAGTTTTTTTACATTGCATATTTTCAAAAAATGCAAGTAACCTATTTTGCTTGATGGGTGCTCAACTGGCGCAGAAAATCTGCAACATCAAAAGCTCATTGAAGGAACGTAGCCTTAGGGTTTCCACTACTAATCGTGTCACTGTTGCTAAGCTCTCCCATCTCTAATCCATCCTGAATATAACAGCCAGGATCATATTCCTCTCCAACCACTACACCAATACTTCTACCCTGTGCCAGCTATTGCACTGGTTGCCCATCTGCTACAGGGTCTAATATAAAGCACTCTCACCCACAAAGTGTTCCATGGTTCTTCACCGCCCTACATTTCCCCCCTCATCTCTATCACCCTATCAATGCCCTCTGTTCTCTTAATGACCTAAGACTAACATCCTCCTGCTTCTCTGGAATACGCTACCCAGGACAAGTGTGCCCTAAAAACACACTTCTTTTCACTGCCCTATCACCTCAGGTCACTTATGTAACTATTCCAGTTTTGTCCATCCAAAAATTTCTTCCAAATCTGGTTCCTAGTAGCATCTGTTTACGCGCCCTCAATACACTTGATGGCACTCTGTGTCTGTATACACATATCTGCTGATGACCGGTTCATGCAGCATTATGCGAATACCCTATTTATTATACTGATGGCTGGACCGTACAATATAAGCACATTTTACCATCCACCTTTCGTGTCTCCCTATTTCCTTGTAGATTGTAAGCTTACAAGCAGGGATTTCACTCCTCTTGATATCTGAGTAATTCTACAATGTCTTTAGTGTCTGTATAAGTCCCCTCCAAAATGTAAAGTGCTGCAGAATTATGTTGGTGCTAGAGAAATAAAGTTATTGTTATTCAGATGCAGATATGAATATAAAATATTTACATATTTATTCTAGTAAATCTTGTTTTATGAACGTATCACTGTATATTCATATAAACAGTATAATATACAACATCTCTATAACAAATACATGAATATATAGCATTACTTTGAATACTGCAAAATTATTGGACCCAGAGGAATAACTTGAAGATATTGGGTCCCAGTGAAAAATCTGCAACAGGGTAATCCCCTACTACGTGCCGCATTATACTGGTCTTTACTTACGTGACCTTTGTGTTCCCTCAGGTACCAGGACCTGCTATCTCTACACCTACCAGAGCTACTATAATGATTGGGGACGAGCTGAACAGTCCTGTACTACAGCCATGTCTGTAGTAGGCCAAGGATGTGGGTGATTAAATACATTTACGAGAAGGAAGATATGCAGTCAGTCTTCCTGTAGGCCAAACCATATTGTCATCCCTTGGTCCCTTGGTCTGATGTGTTCACATTGAAAAAATAAATAACATTATAAACATTTAAGTGTCTGTGTCACTGTTTAAAGTGCGGTGTACACTGTGTAAATGAAGTGGCATTTCTGTGTATTTTATAAAGACATTTGCCAACGTTTGCCAAAATAAAGGGAACACTATAAGTTGGATCAGCCCTTGTTCCCTTTATTTTTTTGAGCAGTATATATATATATATATATCATACTGTGCAGATGTACAACAAATGCTGCAAAATAGAAAATGCTCTAAAAAATTGAAGTGTTAATAATTTATTTTTATCAATTAATAAAATGCAAAGTGAATGAACAATAGATACATTTAAATCAAGTTAATGTATATTTAATTAGCTGTTGGTAAATGTGTATTTAAGAATATACATTTCTTTAAGTGCATACATTTTATAAATTTGCATTACATAGATTTCATTTTTCCTGTGTGAAACAGCATCTGGCATTACAGTTCAATACGTCTTCATATTGCAAAATTTAGACTATACAACATCCCATCAAACCAACATTTTCAGAATTGTATTATTCTAGATGTAAAAAATAAATAGGAAGACAGATTATTTGTACATAGTTGATTATTCATTGAAACACATCATTAACTTTCTAGATATTTTTTTTTATTCTGCCAAACTTAACATTATCTGCATGCATATGGACAACTTCTAATAGCATAATGTGTGTCGGTATATATAGATTTGCATAGGTCTTCATTATTGCATGTAGCCTCCTGATCATTATGGAGTAGGAACTCGTTTAACCTAACCTGACTGCAGTACTGTTATTTATGGATATACAATATAGATGGTAGATTTAGATAGACAGACATACTGAAAATAGATAGATAGATAATTCAGAAAAAAAAAAACAAGTGAAAGTGAATTTACTTTAATTTTTGGAGTTCTGTCTGTTTTATTCTGATTTTTCTATTTTAGAGGTTTGGACATCACCTTAACAGGTTTTATTGCACCCGGTTTCTTTTGGTAGTGCTGCCAAATTTTTCTTTAGATATGATAGATAGATAGATAGATAGATAGATAGATAGATAGATAGATAATAGATGAGTAGATAGATAGATAGATAGATAGATAGATAATAGATGAGTAGATAGATATAAAATAGATAGATAGATAGATAGATAGATAGATAGATAGATAATAGATGAGTAGATAGAAAGATAGATAGATAGGCAGACAGATTTAGAAATAGTCTCATACTACATCCTATTAGTTGGTAAGTGTGCTGTGGATATTCCTTTATCTGTCTTTATCTGTGTTTTCTTGTATCCAAGGGAAGAATGCTGAAACCTCCTCAGGCCTGCTGCTTTGTCTGAGCACCAAAAACAGCAATCATGTGAACAGCCCTGCAATTGACACATCCTGTCATAACATGTGCTATAACTGCTTGCTATCATAACTCCTTCTGTTACTCCATGGAACCACTCCCCACAATACTTCCTGCAGCAAATGGAGAAAATAGAAGGTAATTTTCCGGACACACTAACACATGCAAACTAAAATAATTTTTGAACGAATAATTATACTTGAACAAATATTTATTTTACACGTAATTTGCATACATTTAAAAATGAAAAAGATAGAACACTTCATGATTAAATCTTAGTACATGCAAGGTTATTTTTTAGAGTGTATGAGAATTTGCATAGTTAAATCATATAAATCTACATAACAGATTGTCAAAAGGAGCATGCATTGCAGTGTAATGTTTAAACTAAAATATATATCGTTTCTCCTTTTTCTCAACCTTCAATCTAAAGAATCTGTATTTTGAAACTATATGAAATTAAGAAAAAAATTTCACTAATATCATCCAGCTCTAGGAATAGATCTGAGGTGGTAAAATGTCAATAAAACCAGCGCAGCATATAATATTATTGCAGGGTATTGGTACTTTATAATAATTGAATCAATGTTTGGATGTTCTACAGAATGGAAGTGCAAAGGTCTGGTTGTGAAATAAAGCTCAAAGGGCATTAGTTTAATAAATATATATATATACATATATATATATATATATAAAAGCTGTGAAAATAAGAAAGATGGATTGATGGATGGATGGATGAATGGATAGCATTTTGCTGATCATAACATTTTTATTTTAAAAAATATATATTCCAGTTCCTCATATGAATAACTGACTATTAATATATGACTAAGTGAACACATTTCCATGTTTTATGAATCTGCTTGGGATGGCATCACTCTTATTTGCCATAAGAAGTAACAATACCTGCCTCCTGCTAGATTATGCCCTAATTCTTGTTCCAAACCATTTAGAATCCGGTGTCCTGATATGATTATTCTAGGTTTATTATAGCCCAGCCACTGAAGCACTATTATTCCTATCTGCTGAATTACTAGTAGTCTGGATGGATTTTGCAAGGTGCCGTGGTAATTTACCTTCCTTCTGTACATATTATCCTATGCAACCCGACATTGCCATTTTTTTTTTAGAATAAGTATTTTGAGAAGGTTTTGGCTAATAGAAACTCTCTCGATAGTGTCTTCTAAACGCTTCTTTGCTGCTCATAAATATTTGTGAAATACCCTTGACCATGACTATGCTCACACCTTATGACCTTGACGCCAAGGTAAAACTAATGAAGGGCACCGGTCTGGTCTTGTGGGCAGAAGACAGCACTGGGCACGGTAGGCTCAGGGCTTGTCAGCTTTGTGTTTATGGACCAACAAGGTGCCATTTGAAGTCTAGACATCCAGACTAATGGCCATCCATAAACACAGGGAAGGAAGTGGATGTGCGTTATGTCTTTTCTTCCCTTTGTGTGCAGCTCTTTCAAAGAGCTGAGCTGAGTGCAATCTGCCCCTCTCTCTGTGTCAGCAATGAGCTGGAGGGTAACATGGTCGTGTAAAAGTGATCAGACTGTGCACACTCCAAGCCCTACACTCATCGCCTGTGCTCTGGATGCAACTGGCTGGGCCACAAATAGGTAGGAAGCGCTGAATGTCGGTGTATTAGTCCATTCTTGTGTTGTCTCCTGCCTATTGGAGATGGGGGTAATACTATATTTGTGCCCCCTGTTTCCTATATTGTTAGTATTTATATGAGTGGCATTTTGTATGTGCAGCTTTGCACTATGGTATAACGCGTCCTCAGGCTGATTGAAGGGACTGTCTGTTAAATGAGTATAAAAATGAAATATATGCTTGCTTTGGGGAATCCTGAACATGGGATAATTTAATGGAGAGACGGTATCCTCTACTGGCCAGGGAGGGAAGAAGCTGCAGCAGCTGCAGGTCTCTTATCGGAACAGATCTCCTACAGCTGTCTGACAGTCTCTTCCCTCTTCTTCTCCTCTCTGTTGTCTTTTTGCTGTTTGGTCGCATTTTTTTTTTTTGCTTTTTTTTTTGTATAGTCCAGGAATAACATTATAGTTTCTTACAGCAGTTTTACAATCAGTTTTTATTTTTGCTCGAGTTTCCTCAAAGCTGCAAAAAGTATCATACCTTGTGAGGTTCTGGAAATGATGCCAACTTCTGTTTTTTTTGTATCAGTTTACATCTAATTGAAATGAGTAAGGTCAATTAGGAAATCAATTTGTTTTACTACTATAGAAGGAAAAACAAAGAGACATACACAAGAGGCTTTTATTATACTTCCTTCCCTTCTTTCATTCTTACTTTCTTTTTTCATCCTCTTTTCCCCTCTTTTGTTTGTTTTCTTTCATGTTTTGTTTTTTTATTTCCTTCCCTTTGCTCTATGCCAACTATTCATTCATACTCGGATATTTTTTTTACATCTCTCACTATATATTCATATCATTATTTAACATCATGTCTGTATTTCTCCAAGCCTCTTCTTTTCTAATATATATGTTTTTCTTTTTCATTGCTACCTTTCTGTCATCCAACAGTTTTCAGCTATCTGGATAATCTATATAGATATCCTTGTATTGTATGCTTGATTTTCTTTATGATCATTGTAATAATAGATGAACATTTTCCTCTATGTATGTCTCCATACATTGTTTCATTTCATTTCCTCTAGATTTAATCTATTTCTCCCATTCTCCTTACTCTCCCCTATCCCTATTTTCTGTTTCTTTCTCACTCTTTGCACCCCCAGTGTCTCTCAGTCTCATACCTCTTAAAAAGGTAGTGCAGCAGTCAGCATTTTCTGCCACATCTGTTCAATTGCAAACTCTTAAGATATGTTTTATTATGAACCCAGACCCGAGGTAAATGGCTCAATGTGCTGATCAGAACTGGACAGGCTCCAATAGAAAACATGCTGTCTAAAATACTTCAGCTCATGTGGAGGGGAACTTGGCAAATCTCTGATCATGGAGTATTTGGACAGCTATCCTAACAGGGGAGCGACACAATCCTACTTCCCATTGATCTCAATGAAGACTGGAATTAACTAGTCTTTTTTTACAGGAGAAAAAAAGGGGGATGGGGCAACTGGGAAGTGTGTGATCAATAAAGAGGCACAATGTGCTCATCTGCTGCTCTCCAATGTCACACAGCAGTGACAACTGAAATGCTGTTTTTCTCTTTATAGTGTACAGTATTTGTACTTTGCAAATTTAATATGTCCACACTATTGTAAGATATGGGTGAAGAAGAAAGAAAGAAAGAAAGAAAGAAAGAAAGAAAGAAAGAAAGAAAGAAAGATGAACAGTTCATAAAGGTACATGGATACTATAGATAGATAATAGATAGATGATAGATAGATAATTGATAGCTAGATAGATAATTGATAGATAGATAGATAGATAGATAATAGATAGATCGATAGACAGACAGATAGATAGATAGATAGATAGATAGATAATAGATAGATAGATAGATAGATACAGTAGATAGATACATAGAGAATAGATAGATAGGTAATAGATAGTTAGATAGATAGATAATAGATAGATAGATAATAGATAGATGATAGATAGATGATAGATAGATAGATAATAGATAGATAGATAATAGATAGATAGATAGATAGATAATAGATAGACAGATAGATAGATAGATAGATAGATAGATAATAGATAGATAGATAGATAGATAGATACAGTAGATAGATACATAGAGAATAGATAGATAGATAGATAATAGATAGATAGATAGATAGATAATAGATATATAGATAGATAATAGATAGATAGAAGATAGATAGCTAGATAGATAATAGATAGATAGATAGATAGATAGATAATAGATAGATAGATAGATAGTAGATAGATAAATAGATAGATAGATAGATAATAGATAGGTAGATAGATAATAGATAGTTAGATAGATAGATAGATAGATAGATAGATAGATAGATAGATAGATTAAAACAATGTAAAATTGTGAGATGCAAAATCATCTGCTAAAGAGTGCAGTGCAGTGGACTGTAATCAGAGACCGCTATTAGTGTCATCAGTAAGGCAGAATTTTTGCCTGATAAAGTGGAATTCGTTTTCGAATAAAGGCAAAGGGGGATGCACAAAAGCTGGTAAATAGCAAGAAGCCATGATCAATAAAGGTTTACAACTCCAAGCTATTTCTCTCCTGCAATCCTCCCCTCCCCCTCCGCTGTCTCAAGGACTCATACAAAGGGTTCCCTTAACACCCTAGACAATGACCTTGAACTGGAGCTTTACAATTTCATATCTTGGTTGTGTTTTAATATGTGTCTGCAAGCAGTCCTGCATTACAGCCACACTGGGCTGTCAGTGGCCCTGCTTTGGTCCTTTGGCATATTTCTGCAATGACTATCATTTTGGATGTATGTGGCCGGTCACAGCACATATTTATCATGAGACATTGCCTTTTAAGGACAAACTTTCAAGCCGACCCTTTATTTTCCTTCCGATACTAAGAACTGACACTGAAAGAGTTGCAGATTTGGTGTAGATCCTGAGACACCAACTACAATTTAAGTTATTTAGAAAGCAACGTAATAGTCTTGTGTACATATATATTATTAAGAGCAGCTGGATTTGCTGTACTCACATTTTCAAAATATAGCTGTGGGCATTTTTGTGTTCCTACAGTTTTCTCTCTATTTTCTTGGGTTCTTTTTATTTCAATTGCTCATCTAGCGATCAACTTGGATAGATGATATATGATCCTAAATTCTGAGTACATTGAGAGACAGTGATGGGGGATGGAGATGTCCTTCCACTCAGTATGATATGAAGTGATCTATTTTAAAAAATAATGACTATAAATAGTATTATTATTATTATTATTATTATTATTATTATTATTATTATTATTAATAGATTTTATTGATTATTATATTTATATTTTCCATATGTATGCATTTATTCATACACGAAAAATACATGCAAATCATAGGTAATGGGAAAAAAAATTCCAATGAACACTGTTATTGTTTTATATATTTTTAGATACTTAGAGATTAGAGATAATTACGCTTTTATATGTACCCTAACTACACTGGTTGAGTGTCCTTTGTGGGAATAATTACATATATAATCATGATGTAAATAAACACATTAACATGAATATGAGAGAATCCGATGTTTACTGTGATCTTATTCATAGATTTGTTGTCAGACCCTCAACACATGTGGATTCCGGCGGAGATCGGATCTGCAGATCCAAACTAAATGGACAGTAATTGGCAGCAATTATTCAACATTGCAGCCATAATGGAAGCCATATATATTGAGGGTGTAACGTATGAATATGAGTCTCTGGAATAAAACTTATTATTTATTATTTATATATTACTTATTTATGCATTTATTTAATTATTATTTCTAACGTCAGCTCGGATGTAATACTGTGCCTATATCTGTTGTCTAATTTTCATTAAAAAAAGAAAGTCCATGAGATGTACAAGTCACATAGAACGATATAGATAGATAGATAGATAGATAGATAGATAGATAGATAGATATTATTTAAAAAAAAAAAAAAAAGCAAACTAAAAAAAAACAGCTGGAGAAAAGCTCAGTATTGTGTTTGGAGCCGAAGTGTTACTATGTGCTATAGGTGAATAAACTTACGTCTATTTTTTATTGAAAGTTGGAGTGCTGTCTTTTATTCTTGGATTACTGGGTAATTATTGTATCCACATAGAATGTGCTGCTATAATAAATGAGTTTATAAATCTATGTAGATAAATGATAGATAGATAGATAGATAGATAGATAGATAGATAGATAGATAGATAGATAGATAGATATGATTAAACCATCTTTATGACTCTGCAGACAGACAGCTTTATGTAACATTCTGCCCCTCTTGCAGTAGATGAGCTGGTACATTTTGACATGTTTCCCAGCAATGAGCAGTTTGGGGGCAGCAGGGTGATAGCAACAATGTGGGGGCAGCAGTAGGGGCAGCAGCAGGGTGGGGGCAGCAGTGGAGTCAGCAGGGTGTGGACATCAGGGTAGGATCAGCAGTGAGGGGGGCAGCTGAGTGATGGCAGCAGTGTGGGGGCAGCAGGGTGTGAACATCAGTGTGGGGCAGCAGGGTGTGAACATCAGTGTGGGGGCAGCAGAGTGATGGCAGCAGGGTGGGGGCAGCAGAGTGATGGCAGCAGGGTGGGGGCAGCAGGGTGTGGACATCAGTGCGGGGGCAGCAGGGTGTGGACATCAGGGTGGGGGCAGCAGGGTGGGGGCAGCAGAGTGTGGACATGAGTGTGGGGACAGCAGAGTGATGGCAGCAGGGTGGAGGCAGCAGGGTATGGACATCAATGTGGGGGCAGCAGGGTGTGGACATCAGTGTGGGGGCAGCAGGGTGTGGACATCAGTGTGGGGGCAGCAGGGTGTGGACATCAATGTGGGGGCAGCAGGGTGTGGACATCAGTGTGGGGGCAGCAGGGTGTGGACATCAATGTGGGGGCAGCAGGGTGTGGACATCAGTGTGGGGACAGCAGGGTGTGGACATCAGTGTGGGGGCAGCAGGGTGTGGACATCAATGCGGGGGCAGCAGGGTGTGGACATCAGTGCGGGGGCAGCAGGGTGTGGACATCAGTGTGGGGGCAGCAGGGTGTGGACATCAGTGTGGGGGCAGCAGGGTGTGAACATCAGTGTGGGGGCAGCAGGGTGTGGACATCAGTGTGGGGGCAGCAGGGTGTGGACATCAATGTGGGGGCAGCAGGGTGTGGACATCAGTGTGGGGACAGCAGGGTGTGGACATCAGTGTGGGGGCAGCAGGGTGTAGACATCAATGTGGGGGCAGCAGGGTATGGACATCAGTGTGGGGGCAGCAGGGTGTGGACATCAGTGTGGGGGCAGCAGGGTGTGGACATCAGTGTGGGGGCAGCAGGGTGTGAACATCAGTGTGGGGGCAGCAGGGTGTGGACATCAGTGTGGGGACAGCAGGGTGTGGACATCAGTGTGGGGGCAGCAGGGTGTGGACATCAATGTGGGGGCAGCAGGGTATGGACATCAGTGTGGGGGCAGCAGGGTGTGGACATCAGTGTGGGGGCAGCAGGGTGTGGACATCAGTGTGGGGGCAGCAGGGTGTGAACATCAGTGTGGGGGCAGCAGGGTGTGGACATCAGTGTGGGGGCAGCAGGGTGTGGACATCAATGTGGGGGCAGCAGGGTGTGGACATCAGTGTGGGGGCAGCAGGGTGTGGACATCAGTGTGGGGACAGCAGGGTGTGGACATCAGTGTGGGGGCAGCAGGGTGTGGACATGAGTGTGGGGACAGCAGAGTGATGGCAGCAGGGTGGGGGCAGCAGAGTGATGGCAGCAGGGTGGGGGCAGCAGAGTGATGGCAGCAGTGAGGTGACAGCAGGGTTGGGCAGCAGTGTGGGGGCAGCAGTGCGGTGACAGCAGGGTTGGGCAGCAGTGTGGGGGCAGCAGTGCGGTGACAGCAGGGTTGGGCAGCAGTGTGGGGGCAGCAGTGCGGTGACAGCAGGGTTGGGCAGCAGTGTAGGGGCAGCATTGCGGTGCTGTGCACGGAGATGCCAGTGAGACGCGGTTAATGGTGAAGTTCACACTGATCAGTTCTGTGTTCAGCAGCCAAGAGAGGGGCGGGGCTTCCCAGGCGTCTCGGGCTGCTGCCCACATGACCGCTCTGGGCCAATGGGCGTGAGCTTTAGGTTTGACTATGTTTAATGTCAGATGGCAATAAAGTAGAAGCTGCTGGTGAGGCCCGCGGACATGGGCGAGCACAATCTGCTGAATCCCGGCTTTGTGGGACCGCTGGTCAATATTCACACAGGAGACACCTTCTATTTCCCCAATTTCAGGACCTCAGGGGGGCAGTTACCTGGGCTGCCCTCCTTGTCTTACCCTAGAAGGGACAATGTGTGCTCCCTGCCCTGGGCATCCACAGAGCCCTGCAA
Source organism: Dendrobates tinctorius (assembly GCF_039654945.1). Lineage (NCBI taxonomy): Eukaryota > Metazoa > Chordata > Amphibia > Anura > Dendrobatidae > Dendrobates > Dendrobates tinctorius. The sequence goes on from NW_027361812.1 coordinate 15,743,618, forward strand.
TGCCTACCCTCAGCCCTATCTCAGCAGCCCCATTAACCCTTCCTTCAGCAGAGCCTGTGATCTGGCCAGGGTAGAGGACACCAAGTGCTACTACCGGGAGGCGTGCCCCGAAGCCCCCAGCCTGAAGCGAGAGGAGCGCCTGCGAGACCCCAATGTTCTGATGCCCCTGGACGGAGGGATCCCTAATGGCATGGGCGCAAGCACTTTATACAAGTACGACTATGGGGCCACAGCAGATGCCGCCCCCCACGACCCTCCATCCTGTCAGTCCCTGGAATCCGACTCCAGCTCTTCCCTGGTCAATGAGACCCCCAAGAATCAGAGCAGTGAAACAGTGACCATGGCTTCTCCGACCACCAACTCTGGCGGCAGCAGCCTTCCCTCCACTGGTGAGTGTGTCTGATCCTGCCCCAAATATACCTACTGATGAGTGTGTCTGATCCTGCCCCATATATACCTACTGATGAGTGTATCTGATCCTGCCCCATATATACCTACTGATGAGTGTATCTGATCCTGCCCCATATATCCCCACTCATGAGTGTATTTGATCCTGCCCCATATATACCCACCGATGAGTGTGTCTGATCCTGCCCCATATATCCCCACTCATGAGTGTATTTGATCCTGCCCCATATATACCCACTGATGAGTGTGTCTGATCCTGCCCCATATATCCACACTCATGAGTGTATTTGATCCTGCCCCATATATACCCACTGATGAGTGTATCTGATCCTGCCCCATATATACCTACTGATGAGTGTGTCTGATCCTTCCCCATATATACCCACTGATGAGTGTATCTGATCCTGCCCCATATATACCCACTGGTGAGTGTATCTGATCCTGCCCCATATATACCCACTGATGAGTGTATCTAATACTGCCCCATATATACCCACTGGTGAGTGTGTTTCATCCTGCCCCATATATACCCACTGGTGAGTGTGTCTGATCCTGCCCCATATATACCTATTGATGAGTGTATCTGATACTGCCCCATATATACCCACTGGTGAGTGTGTCTCATCCTGCCCCATTTATACCCACTGGTGAGTGTGTCTCATCCTGTCCCATATATACCCACTGGTGAGTGTGTCTGATACTGCCCCATATATACCCACTGGTGAGTGTGTCTCATCCTGTCCCATATATACCCACTGGTGAGTGTGTCTGATCCTGCCCCATATATACCCACTGATGAGTGTATCTGATCTTGCCCCATATATACCCACTGATGAGTGTATCTGATTCTGCCCCACATATACCCACTGGTTAGAGTGTCTGATTCTGCCCCACACATACCCACTATATACCCATATACCCACTGGTGTGTCTGATACTGCCCCATATATACCCACTGGTGACAGTGTCTGATCCTGCCCCACACATACCCACTACATACCCACTGGTGACGGTTCCTTATCCTGCCCCACGCATACCCATAATATACCCACTGGTGAGAGTGCCTGACCCTGCCCCACACATACTCACTACATATCTATGATAGAAGGTGATTTATATCAATCACACTTTTAGGTTTACATTGTCTTATATGACTTCAGAATTAATGCTTTCAACTGGAAACTTTTATAAGGTTACAGTTTCTATTGGACCAGCACCACTAGGGGTAGCACTAAACACCGCCATTCTTTATTAGGGGATGCATGTTTTAAAGGAGAAAGCAGGAGAGGAGGGATCAAGCCATAAACATGTAAATATCTCATAAAATTAAAACACCATCAAGTCAGTGACAGGCTATTCTCACACATTTAGAAATAGAATGACACTGTCTCCTTAATTGCTTTCATATCTTGCTTCAGTATGTATGACTGGGGCAACTACAAGTGTCCTGCAATGCATGCCTAGCTTTTATATTTGTATTATTAATAATAATAATAATAATAATAATAAAATCTAATTTGCAATATAAAAATCATATGTCAGAAATGTCAATGGTCTCCTATACATGATATATCGGGCAAGAAGATAAAGCCATATTGTAATATTTAAAGTTAAATTTAGTTGTATGTATTTTTATTATTATTATTATTATTATTATTATTATCATCATCATTATATGAATGCCTATAAAATGTAATTATCATCTCTGTCCTCTGATTGTATGCAGGGGCTTCTGATATCCCATGCACACCAGATCCCTCTAGAATATGAAGCTATGTCTTCAAACTCAATGTGAAATTTAGCTTTGACTGTTGTAGTTGTTATTTTTATTGTTATGATTATTTATTTAACATATGGAGGGCTATAAAATGTAAATCTCATCTGTATCCTCTGCTTCTCTACAGGGGCTCCCTGGTATCCCATGCACACCAGATCTCGCAAGAAGAGGAAGCCATATTCCAAGCTCCAATTAGCTGAATTGGAAGGAGAGTTTATGATCAATGAATTCATCACCAGACAACGGAGGAGAGAACTGTCTGACCGGCTGAGCCTCAGTGACCAGCAGGTCAAGATTTGGTTCCAGAACCGAAGAATGAAGAAGAAGAGACTACTCATGAGGGAGCAGGCTATGTCCTTTTTTTAAGGTCTCTGCTTCCTCTGCTCCCATTTGGGCTATACCTGCACAAAAAAATATATTCTCTTAACTACAACTAGACCCGAAGATTCATGTCTCTAGATCACCAGCTCCATGACTGCACAATCTGAAGCCAAAAAAAAGACAAACGTTGAGATAAACTGAAGAGCTGTGGATCTGATTGAGAAGAGATGGACTCAGCTTGGAGCAAGCATTCCTTCCAATGCAGGTCTAGGGGGGGTTTAGTTCCCAGTCCTTCCATCTCTGACCTCATCTTTGGTTTTGTACTTGTTCCAGAATCAGCTGAAAAGGCAACAACACGGGCCATTGTGATCCCTCTCTTATTAAGGTGACTGCACCCTTACCCTAAGTGAACTCTGTTCTGTCCTGGTGGAGAAGGGGGGAAAGGATATGCTCAGAATGAGTCATGTCATGGTCATGCAATATTTTGGATGTCAGCAACTCTAATGTATTTTCTATCATTTTTCTTCACAAAGGTGCAATGAATCGCTACCGATTGATCAAGCTGAACTGCATGTCCTGCAGTCATAAATCTAGAAAAGATTCTATGTGGAAATATTATCTGTGAGGACCTCACATTGGTGCTATTTCTAACACTTAGAGATTAATATGAAGGACCCTATCTGCATCAATATTGATGGGTCTGTTATTACCCTCATCATTTCTAGGCAGGGGACTGAGAACACACAAACACTATGTATAATACTCAGACAGTATTAATGATAAAAGTCGCAGCATGTGCACATATAATGGCTCCAGTACAGAGCAGCACTACATCCAAATACATTTCATTTTTTTTTTAAATCTATATATGTTTATCAGTAAATGTATGTATATATTTATTTTATCGTACTGAATTGTGAGTCTTATTAATATGTGTTTTCAATACATTAAATGACAACACTATGACAAAGAAGAAATAAAGTGAGCTTATCCTTTTCATCTCCTATTAGGAACCGAATGACATTTCATAACACTGGCATTAAAACAGTAACAATATGAAATGCCCTCCGTTTGCAAAGTTACTTTGTAACCATAAAACGTATATTAGTATGCAGTCTGTAAATTCATTTAATTGGCCTTTGAAAATGCAAGAAATCATATAAACATGGTGTCGGTGAGTTTAATTGACACTATTAAATTCACGGAAGTGATCCTGTTTAAAGAGTGAGAAGTGGGTGAGTGTGTGCGGGCTTTGTGTCTGTGAACCTTATAGGTATATGCTGTGTGCTTGTATGGGGGCCAGAAGGGCTTCTACATGTATTTTGTGTCCTGTGTGCACGAATGTGATGTGCATAGCCATGTGGTTAAACAAACCTGTGTATATGTGAGCGTATATATCTATCTATATATATATATATATATATATATATATATATACATATATATGTATGTGTGCATAGATATATGTGTATGTGCACATTTCTACATATATATGTGTGCATATGTACATATATACATGTGTGTGCATATGTATATATTTATATGTATGTGTGTGTGTGTGTGTGTGTGTGTGTGTGTGTGTGTGTGTGTGTGTGTGTGTGTGTGTGTGTGTGTGTGTGTGTGTGTGTGTGTGTGTGCATGTATATATATACAGCTCTGGCAAAAATTAAGAGACCATTTCCAAATGTTCAGTTTGTCTGATTTTCCTCTTTACAGGTATATTTTTGCGTAAAATGTAAATTGTTCTTTTAGTCTATAAACTTCTGGCAACATGTCTCCGAATTTCCAAGCGATAAATTTTGTATTTGTTTCTGACAAAGAAAAATGGTAAAAAAACAAAAAAAAACAAAACAGTGCTTTCAGACCTCAAATAATGCAAAGAAAACAAGTTCATAATCATTTAGAAACAACAATACTAATGTTTTAACTCAGGAAGAGTTCAGAAATCAAGATTTTGTGGAATAACCATGATTTTAAAAACAGCTTTCATGTGTCTTGGCATGCTTGCCACCAGTCTTTCACATTGCTTCTGGAGCAAATTTAAGCAGTTCTTCTTTGTTTGATGGCTTGTGACTATCCATCATCCTCTTGATTACATTCCAGAGGTTTCCAAGGGGGTTCAGGTCTGGAAAATGGGTTGCCCGTGACAGGGTTTTGATGTGGTGATCTCTTAACTTTTGCCATAGCTGTATATATATATATGTGTGTGTGTGTGTGTGTGTGTGTGTGTGTGTCTGTGTCTGTGTGTGTATATATATATAATTGTTATTTTCTTACTTCTGTAGCTGTGAGCTGGGCTGAGTACCAGAAGTGAATGGGGTATCTGCGGAGATAACAGTGTGTGGGATGTTTCTCCTCTGCAATCTTTGCTCCATTCCTTTTATTTCAGAGAGGATTAATTTTATTACGAAGCAGCCATTTCTTGGATGTTTAAATTACCACCACGTGCTTCCCCTTTACGTTCACGGTCATGGCCGGGCAGAACTGGCTCAAGGAGTCTTATTTACGATCTGTAAGGGATGAAGTCGATCCCAAGGAGGAAAAAAAAAATGAATGGTGGCTGCTTTTCATCAAGTTTTTTTTTTTCTGCTGGCCCACACCACTTGATTGTTGGCCACTCATCAGTGCTGCTAGTAGAAGGGTACAGTATGCAGCAAAGAGAATAATGGACACATCATAAACAAATCACCTTAATTGCTGCCTCCTGACATGTTGTGTTGTTATCCAATCCTATGGGATCCTGATTTTACTGGAAGTCAGATCAGCTCTAGAGATGCAATTAGATATAAGGGAGTTGAGTGCTGAAGCTGCAGTGCGGGGTATTCCCTGCAGATGATCTGTCACATAATCTGGGACTGATTCTTATGCGACTTCTAGACCGAAATTACCATGTGCATTTATTGTATTCCCCATCAGACAGGGCAATATTGTGTTCTGGACTATGCTGGCTCTCTATAGCGCTCCGCTCATCGTGTATTAGGACCATATGCCTTCAGTTTAGTCTGTTTTATGAAGGGTAGCTTGTCACGATTCCTGCCCGACATAAAGTCCTGGACACATCTGATCGTTATATAAATAATCTGCATAAATGATAACAACCATCATGTATTTTATGACATTTCTCGTATTAAATCGATTTATCAAACTTTTGGACTGAATTGGCTTTATTTATCCATTTATCCGTATGAACATACGGAACTAGTGATGTTTGACAACAAAACCATTATTTTGATTATATTTAGTTTTTTTCCAATAATGTTCACACCATCTTTTAAACACATCTTAAAAAATAGGATTAAAATTTGATTTTCCAACACACCATCTGCCAGATGAGGGAAGGACTTTCGTTGTGTTCAGAACAGTGTACATTTGAGTGTTCCTTTCACACTGTTTGGGGACAAAGATGATGGCTGACCAATTTGCATCTTTTATTGTAATGTATTAACCCCCCAAAACTGCTCTAAAAACATTTGTAATTATTCATTGCAGTGCTTCTACGAAAATGCATTTTAATTTTATATATTACTAATCTGTAGCCTCCACATTTTTCTTACCTTACATCAAGGCACTGATCAACTGATTCCATTACTTTGCACCTAATCTGAAAAAAACATAGACTAAACAAAGATGTGCTGTGACCAATCCACTGTATGACTTGTAGATTAAGAAAAGAATATGAAAATCTGAAGCATTTGATAAATCTTAATCATATTTTATAGGAAACAAAATAGATTTAAGTAAAATAAATAATAATAATAATAATAATAATAAGTAATAATCATCAGCCTGCAAGGTCTTTGGATCCTGAAATATATCCAATTGTTACCACATGCTTTTCTTACGGTAAACTAAGAGATTTTCTGGAATATGCTAATCACAATATCCACTCCAATATCTCGCTTTCCTGCCATGTATGTGTGTGTGTATATATATATATATATATAGTCAGGGTACATCTGTCTTTTGTGAATGCTGATTAAGTAAAATAATCTGATTAAACTTCATCAGGTTTTGGCACAAAAAAATGCAGCAACACCTGATACATGCGATTTTGCAACGTTTTATTTCCCTACTCATTGCTGGGTGAAAACCGCTGAAAGAAGTTACATGCTGCATTTTGCAGAAACGCAGCTATTTGACAAACAGAAAAAAACAAGGTGTGTGCATGAGATTTATGAAATATCAGACTTTGTTGGTGAAACGCAGCTAAAAAATGTGCATAAAAACAAAAACGCAACGTGTGAACATATCACGCTACGCTAGCGTTCCTCTCTCTGATGGAAATGTGACCACTGATTTTAATGTGGGTCTAGAGCAAGTAAAGCATACCAATTCATCCATCTAGGGCGTGTGTGTGTGTGTGCGTACGTGTGTTGTGTGTGTGCGTGTGTGTCTGTGTGTGCGTACGTGTGTATATGTGTGTGTGTTTGTGTGCGCGTGCATGTGTGTGTGTGTGTTTGTGTGTATGTATGTGTGTGCGTGTGTGTGTGTGCGTGTGCGCGTGCATGTGTGTGTGTGTGTTTGTGTGTGTGTGTGCGTGTGTGTGTGTGCGTGTGCGCGTGCATGTGTGTGTGTGTGTGTGTTTGTGTGTATGTATGTGTGTGCGTGTGTGTGTACGTGTGTGTGTGTGCGTGTGCGCGTGCATGTGTGTGTGTGTGTTTGTGTGTATGTATGTGTGTGCGTGTGCGTGTGTGTGTGTGTGCGTGCGTGTGCGCGCACATACGTATTTTATTTATTTTTTTGCAACTTATTGTTCCCATCAGCATTGATATGGTGATCATATCATTATACCTCATATTATATATTATATAAAAATTCAGACGCGTTTTGGTTTATTATTTTGCTTTGTATTTCACTCTGATTTTTCTGCATGATTTGTGTCCTTTGGATACACTACTTATTAGGTGACAAGGATTGCCAAAATTGACTAACATGGCTCCTGCGAGTTCCAATGGCCTTTGCTTTTTACCTTTTTATGGTGTTTCTAAGAGCTTGACTCCTGCAGACCTCCATGAGATCACCGGCTGGTGCAGTGTCTTGGGGCCAGAGATGCTCCTTTGTTGCAGTCTCAGATCTGCTCGGAATAAAGATGGCCTACATCTTTCAGCTGATTTGATGCACAGTATTTCTTCCAGTAGCAGCAATTAAAAGAGCACACAGTGTTAAAAAAAAGGGTTATATTTTCAGACAATAGATTACCAGTCACATTGCTAGTCTGCTTCCCACCAGTGGTCTGGAGGAGCTGTAGCCCCCCCTAGCAGCCACTTTTGAGTTTTCACATACACTTTATTTTTCAAACTTTTGGATATAGTAATGTGTTCTGGTGGTATATTATGAAAGATTAATTACTCTATAAAAGTAGTTAATAGTATTTATTAGAAAATGACAACCCAAGGAAAGAAAGGTATGAACAGATTAATCACTATTGCTGCAAAAAAAAAAAAAAAGAAGAGAGAAACAAATCGAAATGGTGAACTTTGTTTAGATTGTTGTGTTTATCGATGCGAGCTCATTTTATTGTACGGTGTATATCGTTCTCTTCTTTCTCCCATGAGATTTCAAGCTCAGTCACAATGTAATTTTCTGTGACATTATTGCTTGCAGTGAGCTCTGTGAGTGATGAATATTCAGCATGCGCCAGGCGCCCCCAGCTGCTGGAGCCTTACAAGTACCTGGAATGTGGACTCTTCTGCCGAGCTCTCGCTTTCTACAAAGAATTTGGCCCTATGTTCGTAAGCAGATCATGAATAAGTGCATTAATAATAATAATAATAATAATAATAATAATAATAATCATAATAATAATAATACATTACACATATTTATATTTTATTGTAAAGCTGGTTTCTTAGCCATTGGATCAGGGTCAGGTTTCTTGTGTCTCAGCCGATGAGATCTGATGGCAAACCAGCATCAGTTGTCAACACTGTTCTACTAGTGTCTACCGCAACATGTATGGAGCCTTTTCTGATCCGGTTCCTTGGAGGTTCCGGTATCGTCAGATGAACGGGAAGGAGCAAAATATAAGGGGGAGAAGAAGCCGAATGGCAGGATCTGCACAAATATACTTTTTTTAAACAGTACTCCAAGAAGTGTCTTCTCTTTAATTATTTATATATTTTATTTGTGATAACAATGTTTCTTGTACTAAAGTGATGATGATGATGATGATGATGATGATGATGATGATGATGATGGTAATAATAATAATAATTGATGTTCCAACTCTATTCACTGTGGGGGTTTTTTGTTTGTTTTCATTTTTATTCATGAGGCCTGTTCTATCACCCAAATTTCAATATTTTTTTTCCCTGTGGATTCATATATATTATTGTCATGCACTGAGACATTAAACAATCGTCTTCTCTCATCCTAGAGACAAATATTTCAACTTGAACTAGTTCTGAAACAAAAAAAGGCTGCTCACCATAATAACACTGGAGAGGTCGGGGTCACTCTTCAGATATGTCCTGGGTGCTAGCAGGACAGACAGACAGACAGACTGACAACTAGCTGTGAGCTCATTGCTGGCTTCCATTAGAAACTGACTAGAAGACTGAACGGATTATCTGTCTTTGCAAATGATCTATTCTACTATTTTCTGTTCTCTTGCTTTCGTATATATCTATGTTTGTCTGTCTATCTATCTATCTATCTATCTATCTATCTATCTATCTATCTATATATCTATCTATCTATCTATCTATCTATCTATCCATCCATCTATCTGTCCATCTATCTTTGTCTATTATTCCCCCACCCTATTTGCATTCCTTGGATCTTTGTCCCAGTACATTTCTGCATTCTGTTTCCCTTGCCTAGGAGACACCAGAAAATACATTTTGTTGGAAAAAAAGGACTCCTAGTGGGTGAAATGGGTGTGCGCATTCCACGCTGCACACATGGATGGCAGCGGCCTCCTCGGCTTCTCCCGTGCACAATGTGTTGCTTTAAAAAATCCTTTCAGCTACAGCAACATTATACAGACATTCACTACAGAACTGTGACTACTAGCAATGATAATAATAATAATAATAATAATAATAATAATAATAATAATAATAATAATAATAATAAATATACAGCCAGTGTCAATGCTAATCCTGGAGAATTTTAACAAGAAAGCCAGGGTTCGGCCATGTAAAGCGGTTGGTGCAATAGTTATCCCAGTCTAGACTATAATCGCATCGATCTCTCATTCAGAAATTTTTAAATTCTAAATTTTAAAATATGTGAAAAAAACGGATCAGAGCGGATTGTATTTTATTCTGTTCCTTTTATTCTATTACAGAGCGAATTGAACCTAAAATGCCTGTAATTTCTTAAGTCTAATAACATGTACACTGTGTTTTGTACGTCTATTTGTGGGTAGTAAACTGTATAAAAAATAGGTTTTTTAGTGAAAAATAATCAGGCAGATCAATAAACGGGATAAACGCTATATGCATGCACACACATCCATACAATATTAGAATATAAACCTATTCACACAGCGTGCTTGTGGTATACATATATATATATATACTTATTCAGGACACGAAGCAGTGGCAAATAAGACACAAGATAAAACATATTGCGTATATATAGAATGTGCACAGACTATCAATACAATGCACACGTTACACGTCTATGTATATAATCAGTGTTAAAATTAGTATATATATATATATATATATATAATATTATCTTGTATTTTATTTGCAACTGCTTTGGGTCCTGAATATGCACAAGACGTAGATAGATATTGCATAGATAGATAATAGATAGATAGATAGATAGATAGATAGAAAGAATGATAATAGATAGATAGATAGATTTATATAAAAAGCAAGTTAAATGTGTTTATCCTGCACAGATGCTAATCACAGTAGTAAATGTATGTATATGGCTGTGATCATCTAAATCCATCTACATTTTTTTGTTTCCATGTACATACAAAAATTAATGACTTCACTATGTACATGTGCATCTATAAATGGATAGATTACTTCTGGGTGATGCACAGTTTACTTTTGTGATGGTGTGTGTGTGTGTGTGTGTGTGTGTGTGTGTGTGTGTGTGTGTGTGTGTGTGTGTGTGTGTGTGTGTGTGTGTGAAAGTGATTGTATCTCTGTACGTATATGTATGTATTCATGCATGTTTGTATGTGCGTGTGTATATCTGTGTGTATGTATGTGTGTACCTTTGTGTATATGTATGCCTATGTATGTGAGTGTCTGTGTGTAGCTGTGTGCGCATGTGTGTGTCTGTATCTGTGTGTATTTCTATATCCATATGTGTGTGTGTTTGTAGCTGTGTCTGTATGTGTATGTATATATCTGTGTGTGAATCTGTGTGTAGTATGTCTGTATCCGTGTGTGTGTGTGTATCTGTGTGGGTTTGTGTTTTTGTGTCTATATTTGTGTGTATCTGTGTTTTTGTGTGCGCGTGTCTGTATCTATCTGTATGTGTGTGTATATATCTGGGTGTGTATCTGTGTGTTTTGTTTGTCTGTATGTATGTGTGTATCTGTGTGTGTGTTTGTGTTTTGTGTGTGTCTGTGTCTGTCTATATCTGTGTGTGTCTGTGTGTATATATTTGTGTGTGTCTGTGTCTGTCTATATCTGTGTGTGTCTGTGTGTATATATTTGTGTGTGTCTGTGTCTGTCTATATCTGTGTGTGTCTGTGTCTGTCTATATCTGTGTGTGTCTGTGTGTGTATATATTTGTGTGTGTTTTTGTATGTCTATATCTGTGTGTCGTGGGTATAGCACAAAGATAGCTCCATAGAGCAGATAATTAATGACACAATATGCATTAACCTGATTCCACAAGTTTATCAGGACTTTCCTCTATTTCTGTGGGATACTTTGGGCTCCTGGGTCTATTCGAAGTTGACTTTAAGAATTTCCTAACAAAAAGGTGCATTGTAGAGAAGGAAGCAGTGCTCTTGGTGCAGACACATGAAATGACTGGCTGGGAAGAAGGGATTATTGTTTTATTTTTTCTTTATCCCTCACTACAAATTCCAGTCCCATTCTCCCCTTTGCCGAGTATTCCGGATGTGGCAGATCAGCCCACCCCTGGAGATCTGGCATACATTAGCTCTCCTAGCTTTCCATTTCTCCCCTGTTCTCCCCCATCCTAAAAGAAGCAGCTATTATTCCCATTATTACTCTGTCCAGTCCCAAAATTGTGCGGCCAACTTTTGTCTTTTGGTGAAGTCGCAGCCCACAATGCATTAATGTTCACACCTATGTGATGAGTGTTGGGTGCTCTGGGGATCTGTAATGGTGTCAGCCTGCTGTCTACTGCTGTTTACAACTGTCTGTCTGGGTGGGAGGAGCACGATGCAAAGTGAAGGTCAAGTTAGCATCCTGCCTTCTATGGCTGCCGGGGTCCTCCATTTTCACCCCTTTTGTCACAACAAGGCTAAAGGGGAAATGCCTGGCAAACATTGGCATAGACTCCTATTGCTTGTCCTACTCTTGATTCCCCCAGGAAGACCATGGAGAGGAGTGCTGGCCAAGGTCATGCTGACAGCAGATCTTCTCGTTTTGTAGATTCGACCTTCGTAGGAGAATTCCTTTCCGAAATCTGCGAACAGCAACGTCTTCTCTGGAGGAAAGGATGTCACGTCACGCAGGAAAAAAAAGCCACTTACACTTTATCTGAGCAGTGGAATATCCACTGCAGAAACCAATGCAAAGAAATCGGTAAGAAAGAAATGCAAACACGTCTGCTCGTCTGTGCCATCCCCAAGTAAAAACAGGAGTGTGCAGGTGGAAAGATGGAGCAGAGCTGGATTTAGGATCCTTATCCAACCGTGGGACATCTGCTTAGGCCCAATGACAAACACAGCAAATCCACCGACAAATGCAACTTCATAAGATCTATACACAGGAGATGAGCTGTGTATGAGCTTGGTCCCAAACATATGTCTGATAGATGTCCCTAGAATATATATATATATATATATATATATATATATATATATATATATATATATATATATATATACACACTAGGGATTTTTCAACTTATTAGATAGATAAATGGATAGATAGATAGATAGATAGATAGATATAGATAGATAGATACTTTTCTCAATTTAAGTGTGATTATGTAGTTCCATCCTCTATTTCCCATTGTCAGTCTTTTTTTTTTAAGATACCTGTGATTACACCTAGGGTGACATTATGACAGGCTGGGAGTTTTCATCACAGTTTAATTGCTATGTACTAAGAGTCGCTGTTAATATCTTCTATTTTGGACAGTCTATGTTATTCAAGTTCCAACAGTGCAGTGAGGTGTGATAACGTCTGGGACCAAGCTGCACATTTTTATGTCAGTGGATATATTCCTCCTCACTGATGTCCAATATACCCTTTACTAATGTGATTACATAGGGCATGACACCCCTTACTAAGTGGCACAGTGACTGGTCACAGGCTGCTCGATTTCACTTGAAGCAGTGGAAATGAATGTAATGTATGAAGTATTGTTACTCACTGAGCGCTGGTTCTCTGTGTTGTACATGGCTTTAATGACCAGATCTGTTCTTTAAAGCTGCACCTAATCTGTACAATCTGTGGCCAGGACCCCATTTTTGCCAGATGTGTTGCTAAACTTCTTGGATTACAGTACTTGATCTATGTTGTCTTGTGACTTGGTTCACTTGTGTAATCAGGACAGGAACTTGCACCTAGATGGCGATTTTGAATATTTACATCAAAACTGAAGAAGTTGGTCTGAGTCCAGGTCCCTTCATGCACATAGAACAGATCCTTATACTGGTCATGTATGAAGAATGTACCAATGCTCTATCGTGCACAGCATGAATTCTACGTACAAGCTTGTATATTCATCAATATTTAATGAAGGACTTTCCTAGAGAATGATAATAATTGTAAATTGCCTTGAAGAATCGGATATTATTTTAGCATTGCTTTACCATCTGGTGTTATGGGCCATTTACCTATCACCCATACAAACACTATAACCACTGATTCTTTACGAAACGATTTGGTTCATACGTAATAACAACACATTAATGAAGTTGTATTTATTATGCAGTTAGTTATTTCTTCATATCATACATGGATGCCAAAAGGAGTGTGGAACTAGGTTATATATTGAGGTCATGTTTGGTCTTATAGTTCCACAGCTGTAAAGTTAAAGGTCCTTGTTGCTCTATCTTCAAATCGGAGCAGATATATAATACACAGGCCGAGAAGTGTCTGTACACACTTTACAATATGCCTTTGGTTCTTATATTTCATAGATTACATAGATAATGAAATAATGACTTGAAGTCTAAGTTTAATTGTAAGTACTATTTTACGGCAATATAAATAGTAAGGGGTAGACGCAGATTATCACAAAAATACATCTGTAATAAAAAAAAAATTATTACAAATAGATATTGTGATAGATTATTACATTTTTGGGGGGAGTAACTAGAAGTAGATAGATAGATAGCTAGATAGATAGATATTGGATAGATAGATAGATAGATGATAGATAGATATATAGACAGATAGATAGATGATAGATAGATAGATAGATAGATAGATAGATAGATAGATAGATAGATAGATAGATTGACAGATAATGGAGATAGTTTCATATCTATGTTAAACCTCTAATCAAGTGGATTGTGATTACAGCAAATGTAATAATAAAGCATAGTGTAAACAGTTAAGTCCCAATATACCCCTGAGTCTCCATGGTACGATCCATTTTCATACAGAATGTTCCTTTAATTGAAACCACTAATTCATTGTGGTTATTTAAACAATCTTTTAAATATATGTTCCTTTATTGTCGTCTGCGTTTATAATAAATCGTTTGGTATATGTGTAATTAGGATTATGAAGATAAGTGACAAGATTTTTGCTCTGGATATATTCATCATTAATTAAACAACAATCATATACCTTACACCTCCATTAAAGCCTGAATCATAGCTCTCCAGTTCCAATCCCACCCTGCTACAAAGCTGCAGTGTGTGTGGCTCTGGAGACATGTTACCTGCTTTTATCTCTATTGGTTCCATATGATCTGGGACCTACAGCTCAAGTGTAAAGAAAGCCAGTCTCCCTTTTTCTCTACGCTTCTCTCATGCTATTTTTCTCTCTCTTCTCCCTTCATCCTCTCTTATTTTCTCAATTTCTCCCTTTTATACGCTTTGTGGTTTTATTCATCTTTCCCCTTTTCTGTCCTTTTCTTTCACACCTCCTGACTTTTTTGTCTCTACTCCCCTCTTTGCCTTATCCTCCTCCCCCTCTTCTCTCTGTCTCAGTCCTCATTGCTGCAATTTTTCCTCTTTCTTTCTTCTGCATCCCTCATATACATATATATACATATAAATCGTCTATTACTTACTTTTAAATGTAATTTTTTTATATATCTATGTAACTGAGTTCATATTTTATTTTATTCCATAGTCCTAATATACAACCTCTATAGATAAAAATAAATAGAAGTATTATTAGCTTTTTATATTTATCTAAAAATGTCTCCCTTTTCTCTTTCTGTCTGGCCTACATCCAATAAAATGTGTAATTTCTGCCATGTGGGGCATTAATATTGGTCCTCGTTTGCCACTTGTGGCTCTTTTGCCGCAATCCTGGTTTCCCTCTCCACCAGGCGGGATTCAGTCATCTTTGTTTCTGGCTGCGGGTTGCAGTTGTTTTCTTGTGCCCAGAACTCATAGTTAGGAAGTAATTACGGCGCTGGATTGGTGGGGAAACATCTACTTAAAAGCATCTCACAGACAAGTCATAAAGGGAAGAATGCTGCAGCGAGGAGGAGAGGAGCAAATATTTACTAACAGCTCCTCTCTGCCCGCAGTCTTCTATGAGCCTCTTCACCTATAGAATGCAGAAAGCCTGTCCAGGCAGGGAGACAGCTATGCCAAACTATTACTATGGATGGTCTAGCATGTGCCTGTAAATTATCACAATATAGATAGATGGATGGATGGATGGATGGATGGATAGATAGAGAGATAAAAAGATAGATAGATAGATAGATAGATAGATAGACAGACAGACAGACGGACGGACGGACGGACGGACGGACGGACGGACGGACAGACAGACAGACAGACAGACAGATAGATAGATAGATAGATAGATAGATAGATAGATAGATAAATAATAGATAGATAATAGACAGGCATATAGATAATAGATAGCTAGAAAGATAGATATGAATAGATAGATAATAGATGGATAGATAGATAGATAGATAGATGATAGATAGATAGATAGATAGATAGATAGATAGATAGATAGATAGATAGATAATAGACAGGCATATAGATAGCTAGAAAGATAGATATTAATAGATAGATAGATAGACAGACAGACAGACGGACGGACGGACAAACAGACAGACAGACAGACAGACAGACAGATAGATAGATAGATAGATAGATAGATCACAGATAGATAAATAATAGATAGATAGTAGACAGGCATATAGATAATAGATAGCTAGAAAGATAGATATGAATAGATAGATAGATAGATAGATAGATAGATAGATAGATAGATAGATAGATAGTAGATGATGTTTAGATATATTTGATTTTCTGTTGGAAGGTTTTATATCACCATTGACAATATAAACAAGGAATAGTAAGAAAATAAAAACGACGTAAAAATACTGGTTCCTCCACCTTCTTCTTCTACTTCTTCTTCTTCCTCTTCTTCTTCTTCTTCTTCTTCTTCTTCTTCTTCTTCTTCTTCTAATTCTTTTTCTTCTTCCGAAATCTGTTTTGTATATTGATAGTTTGTGGCATGATAGAAGGTCCTGGCTATCAATAATGCTAGACTGGTTGTCAACTGACATACTATTAGATACAGGAATTAATTAATAAATGTGTCTATTGTGGGAGAGAAATGATTCTATATAAATTGGTTTAGCATTGTGGCACAGGTTTAATGTATCTGTATTATGAGGTTGAAGAGCAGATTCATTAAGTAGCATAAAATCAGCCCCTTTTATACCTATAATTCAGCATATGGAGTTGCGTGTGCAAAGTATCATTATTCTCCCAAGTAATCAGATTATTTTCTTCATTTAACTGTTTATTTTACGACTCCATGCATATAGATTTGACTGGAAAAGCAAGATTACTCTAAAGAAAGCCATAAGCAGACACTGGATGAAAGCGTTATTAATTCTGGGTCCAGAACTAAAATATAAACTTTTACTTTTCAGACTTTATTTAATAGAATCTACCCTAAACACAATAGTGTGATCGGGGGATGGAGAGTAAAGGTTCGATTGTGTGTGTGAGCTGCACTAAGCACATGGGGTATGGTGGTGTTGCTAAAGCTCTGGGGGTTGGGGCACCTAAAGAAAATCCCAGACTGCAGCTCTATTCAGAGTTTTATGGTGGTCAGGAAATTGACATTGGTCAAATTCAAGTGCTCTGACTCCCCAGCTGTCTCTGCTGCAGAACCTTGCAGTCAGCTATGAAATCTTTACTCTTAACTTGGTTTAAGCGACAAAGCCTAGGTCAGGCTTAAGTGATCTGCACATTTAATGTGAGGTGCCATTCTACTACAGCCATTACTGGAAAGCATCAATTTCCAGACTGACTAATAGCTAGGTCCATAGGCTGTGTGCTGCATCCTATTCTCCTGTGTCTTGTGATATTGTGCAATTCTTCTATTGGTTCCTCCTCATAATACATTTATTACACATATTCCCTAAATACGTTATAATATTCAAGTTCTTTACTTTACAATGGATATGTTGAGTTTTAAGGTGGACTGTCTATGGCACATATCTGGGTTAATACATAATGTCCACAGCTGTAGAGGAAAAGGGCTACAGACAGGGAGGAAGAGAGAGAGAGAGAACTGTATGTATTGGGATAAACACGCACACACATTTATACATATACACTAATACACACATGTATACACACACTGATACTCACACATATTTGTACATACACTAATACACACCCATTAATACACACTAATACATACACATGTATACACACACTAATAATCACACATATTTATACATACACTAATACACACATGTATACACACTGATACACATATTTATACATACACTAATACACACTAATACACACACATTTATGCACATACTAATACACACATGTATACACACACTAATACTAATGCATATTTATACATACACCAATACACACATTTATACACACATACACTAATACTCACACATATTTATATATTCTCTCATACATACTAATTCATACACACACTAATGCACACACAGATTTATACATATACTAATGCACATATTTATACACAATAATACACACATATTTATATATTCTCTAATACACACACATTTATACACACTAATACACACACATTCAGTTATACTCGCATTAGTACTGATACGAATGTATAGATATTCTACTACACACACATGTACCCATCCATGCACACACACGATGTATGTCCACCTAGATGCAGGGTGATGTGTTAAGTTATCTGTACATTATATTCGATATTGTGGCTGTCTGTGCTGTAATGGATGAGAGGCAGCAGGAAATAACGACTCCCATAAACAATAGCTTAAGGTTATTAGTTTGTATCAGGTCTATCAAATGCCAAGTAAAACCACGAGTGACACTTTAATTAAAACTTGTGCGCTGCAGGCGACCTCCCCACAGTAACGCAGGTAGATTGCAGACCCCCAGAGTGGAGCTGATGGGGTTTCTAGGAGGTCCCTGCATATGGACAGTGCATCCAGAATTCCCCTCTGATCCATGAGACCACTGAAGTGTACACTGTCCAGAACTTAAACAATACCATAATAATTCATTCCAAAAGTACAGAGAAACTCCCCGGCTATATATCCCTGGTATCGGGTTCTCTTCATGGCTCTTCTTATATTGGAATCTGTTTCATGTTCAAATTCAAAATCTCAGAGATTCAGCGATGGAGATTGTTACTGGCGCTATAATTGTGCACATACCACCTGATGACATCTACAAGACTGAATACATCTGAATGGAAGTTTAAAGCTGATCCATTAAATATGTTTATATATAGCGAACGGACAGACGGATATATATGTATAGGTCCGAGATGCATGTAAATGCATATAGAAGTATCTGTCTGCACGTCCAGTTATTGATTTATTTTCACTGTCTTTTTTTAATAATATAATTTTTTTTAGATATTTTCCTTTTCATTTCCAGAAAATTACTATATCTAGTAACTAAATCAGTTATAGGTTGTAGATTAACGAAATAAGCAATATTCTCGTTTCGTGTTTGTGTAGAAATTCTAGCACATGAACCAATATCATTTATTAATAATTTTTAATAAATATACATTGCTTATGTTGGTAAATAAAGGAAATTCAGCTCTGCAAATAGAAGAATATGTATATATGAATTCGTATACGTTAATAAGTTGCGTTTCTGATGGTGGGAGTGACGAGGTGATGAGAAGAGGAAAATAAATTGCTTGGACTCTTATGTAAATTTTGGGAATATCGACATATGCAGGAAGACAAAAGCTAGACAGACTGACGGATAGATAGATAGATGATAGATAGATAGATAGATAGATAGATAGATAGATAGATAAATAGATAGATGATAGATAGATAGATAATAGATAGATATGGGATAGATAGATAGATAGATAGATAGATAGATAGATAGATAGATAAATAGATAGATAGATAGATAGATAGATAGATAATAGATAGATATATAAATAGATAGATAATAGATAGATAGATAGATAGATAGAATACCAATACTGTATATAAAACTGTACAAAGCGTAGTATGTCCGTCCTCATCATAAGAATTCTGAATTTTAATATAGGAAAAAATTACTTGAAATAAAAATAATAAATCATTAGCTGTTGTTTATCATGACAACCAATCTCTCTGTGCTCCTTGACAGCTACTTTTAAGTAGTACAACTATAAAAGTAATACAAGCTGTAAGAAGATGCAATATATATATATAATATGACATATTGCACTTTCATAGTATATACATATATAGAGCTCCTCTCAAATGCACTTCCTAAAGTAACAATACATGCTTTTGACCATGCCAGAGCTGTATTTGTGGCTTCCCCAGCAGATATCTGGCGGTCTGTGTGACTCCCAATGTGGCAGCCATACCACCCATTGCGGTGAGGGTGCTGTTATTTTACAAGCCTGTGTAATGTGGCTGGACACAGGCTGCCCTGGCTTCATGCTAGGTGTGCTCTGAACTTTGTGTGTCCGCATTTTGTCATGCTAAGCCTGGCTTATTTGAAGGTCTCTACCTCCAGCGTGCTGCTGATTTATTCTATGGCTGACATAAAACAATATCCTTAAGAAAAGCAATTAGTTATCAGAAGACGCCTGGTCATTATTCTCATACAGAGCCCAGGAGTTACATCAATTGTGCACAGATGTACACGTCTCTGCACTTAAGCTGCATTTTACAAATGTTTCAAGACTTACTGACCCCAAAACCTGTATGCCCCCCAGCAATTGCATTTGATCTATCCAGAAAAGCCTTAGTATGTGTCCCCCTCAAAGTTTTGAAGCATTAGGTGGGAAAAAAAAACTTGACCTATTTCTAGTGAGTGCAAATCCCCGTGACAGGGGAGCAAAATCTAGAAAGCAGAGACCAAATTGAAAACTTCAAAAGCCCCCCACCCCAATCCCCCCTCCATTTTACTCCTTCCCCATTCTCCCTCCCAGCCACCCCCTGAATTGCTCCTTCTACTGCCTCTCCTGCACATAAGGGGAGTTGCCTAAAAGAGAGAGAGAGAAAAAAAGGAGATGAATACAAATCTGCAATTGATTTTCATAATGTTTCTGCGGTGTTTGAAAACCAATCGTTGTTGAACCTCGGTGAGATCTTACCTAAGTGAACCCTCCTACGCATCTAAGTGCTCGGGACTGATATATGGCGATATCTACTGGGGCATCACGTGCTCCTGGGGAGAGACTAAGACGGACAGCGCGTCATCCAGCCTTCCCAAATTTTTCCCCCTCTGCAGATCGCCTCCAAAACATCTATCTATAGAGCCAGAAAGGGAGAAAGATGTTTAACTCGGTCAACCTGAGCAACTTCTGCTCCCAAACGCGCAAGGAGAGGAGCTCAGAATTTGGGGATCGACCAGGCTGCACCTCCAATCTGTACCTCCCCAGCTGCACCTACTATGTCCCCGAATTCTCCACTGTGTCATCCTTCCTCCCCCAGGCCCCCTCGCGACAGATCTCCTACCCTTACTCCACCAACCTCTCCCAGCCAGTCAGGGAGGTCTCCTACAGTCTAGACCCTTCCAGTAAATGGCATCCTAGAAGCAATTATGCCTCCTGCTACCCTGCAGCTGAGGATCTGATGCACAGAGAGTGCCTCCCTCCTTCCTCCAGCATGACCGAAATGCTAATGAAAAACGAAAGCGTCTACAGCCACCACCACCACCACCACCACCACCACCACCCCAACTCCAACCACCCCTCCACAGGATTCTACACCAGCATGAGCAAGAACACTGTGCTGCCCCAGGGCTTCGATCGCTTCTTTGACAATGCTTATTGTGCCACTGACAGCCAGGCAGAGGACTGTGTGCCCAAGAGCGACCCCAAGCTGGACGCTGACCCCCAATCCAGCGCCCTCTCAGCCGGAGGGGACCAAGGACTTGACCAGGAAGACGAGGAGGAAAACACCAACCCCGGATCGTCAGCCTCATCCTCGTCTGTCAACAACAAGGAGAGCAGCAAAGGCAGCAGCGGCCCCAGTAGGTAGAGGCAGGACCGGGGGAGGGGGCTCAGGGGCTGAGCCCGGTGTTTGCTCGGTCACGTTTTATGTGGAGTTTTATAAGCATTCAAAGGATTTTATTAAAGCTACAAAAGCTCTTTCTTCCAAGCAAGGGGGATTTTACGATGGGAAAGCTCTTTGGGGGAGAAACTCTTAGAGAAGGGGAACAAATAAACAAGTGGCTTTTACACGGCCCTTTGGAGACGGCGCTGGCTGCTCTGCTCCTGCAGGATCCGGGCGGATCGCTCACTTTGATCATGAACTTTCAGGGGCTTTTTAGACGGTTTTGTTTCTGTTCTGTGGAGGTGAAAGCCAATTGGGCAGAAAATAACCTTGGCTGCTTCCTGTGCCTGCATCTCTCTGCCCTCTCCTGCCGTGTGTGCTCCCTGTTCACACTTACAGTGCCATCCTGCTCCTAGTTCTCCCTTCACCCACTGTTCGAATGGTCAGCTAGCCTCTGCATTGTGTGTGGGAGAAGCTATGTCTGTGGCTGGCGATCTCTCCCATAGGAAGGCATGGCACAGTCTCCCTTCATTGCACAAACTGTGTGTGTGTGTGTGTGTGTGTGTGTGTGTGTGTGTGTGTGTGTGTGTGTGTGTGTGTGTGTGTGTGTGTGTGTGTGTGTGTGTAGCAGCCACAATATCTGCCCTGTGTCCTGTGCAGGTCTGTGCAGATCCTCACTAATGCTGATCACGCTGCCCTCACGAGGATGATGGCTAAAAATAATGGCGAGGTTATTTCAGGAATACAGTGGAGTAGCTTTCATTGTGGACTGACTTTTTCATGATGTGATTGCACGATGATGTCCATGGAATGTAATGCATGTAGTAATATCAATGCACTAGCTCTTTGTCTTTGGTAAAAAGTCTTCCATGCATTTATGTAGGGTAAATGGATGTTACAGTATATGACTGTGTATGTGTACATATGTGTGAATACATATGTGCATCTATGTCTCAATATACAAACGTGTGTTTATAAATATATATGTGTGGGGGGGGTATGTGTGTGCTTGTGTATGTATATTTATATATTTATATGAGGAGGTTGTATGTGTGTGTGATAAGTGTATGTCTATGTATATTTATTTATATATATTTGGGGGGTTGCATGTGTGTACATACATATATATGTGTATTTATATGTATACGTGTTTATGGGGGGTGTATGTGAGTACAACTATATATATGTACATATGTGTGTATTTATATGTATACATGTATATGTGGGGTGTTGTATTTGTGACAACTATATATATGTGCATATATATAAATGTGTGTGTGTTTATATGTATATGTATGTATGTGTGTACAGATCTATATATATATACTGCTCAAAAAGATAAAAGGAACACTATTCCATTTGCAACAGGGTGTTTGAGTTCCCTTTATTTCTTTGAGCAGTATATATATCTATATATATGGAGGGTTGAATGTGTGTGTATGTGTGGTAAGTGTATATGTATGTATATTTATTTATATGTATTTTGAGGGCTGTGTGTGTGTACAACTATATATATATATATATATATATATATGTATTTAAATGTATACGTGCGTGTGTTTATATTCGGATGTGTGCATATTTTATGTGTGATGCAATGTTGTAATACAACCATATGTACACACACTGATATACACTAAACTAGTATATTTAGGTTAATTGCGATACAATATTAAGGTTGTGTGTCTAGTTACGTGTTATATATACTGTGTGTAGTACGATTAATGTGATTACTGTGTACTTTCTTGATAGCATATTACCACAGCTATATTTTTTAGTCAAAATGCATTTGGTCTTCTATGTGGATATACAGGTGTGCACACAATGAGGCATATTGTGGTATATTCAGCTGCAGGGAGCGGCTTCATTAATATGTGTCACATGTGTAAGGTACAGATACATGTGAAGGGCACATATACATGACTTACTCTATTAGTAAATCTTCTGTGATATGAGCATATACATATACACACAGACGCATGCGTTAGTGTGTGTGTCGGTGTGTACAGTGTGTGCGCACAATCGCGCATGAGGGCACATAGAGATGTGTGCACGGTAGCTTGGGGTATATATTGGTTGTTGTATTGGTTGTTGTGCTCAGTATGGTATCAGCTACAACATTTTTAATGTGATTTTTTTTTTTCAGGCGCTCCCCGCACAAGGAAGAAGAGGTGCCCTTATTCCAAATTCCAGATTCGGGAGCTGGAGAGAGAATTCTTCTTCAATGTGTACATCAATAAGGAGAAGAGGCTCCAGCTGTCCAGAATGCTGAATCTTACCGACCGCCAGGTTAAAATATGGTTTCAAAACAGAAGAATGAAAGAGAAAAAACTAAGTAGGGACCGACTGCAATACTTTTCTGGGAACCCATTGCTGTGAAGCATCTGCCTGTGAGCCCCTCTCATGCACTGTTCTCGTACTGCACAGGATCATTGACACATGGTTTGCAATCTGAGCCCTCAGCCCAGCTCAGAGTCTCAGCTCTTTACATATTTGTATATGTACATTATAATTATTATTATTATTATTACCAGGGAACTGAAGGAGCTTTTTTTGAGGAGCACTTGGTGTAAACTGAACCCAAGAAGGGACAAACATGGTCTTCTTGACTTTTTTGTTTTATTTAAGCAACTGTTGAAGACATGGATCTCTTCATTTTGCTAGATCATTGCTTGCAGAAAACGTCTGCAGCTGTGAAAACACTTTCTATCTATGCTGTTGTTTGATAGACTCTGAGGACTCGCCAATCACAATGAAGATAGTGAAGATAGTGGCCAAAAGTTCTATGAATTGTGGTATTTCTAGATGAATGGATGTGTGATCAAGGATCTGTAAATGCCAATGAATGAATGTGTTAGAAATGCGTTATTTCTCTACCTTATGTTTACTACAGCTGATCCTGATCTGTTAATTAATGTTGTATGAATTACAGACCTGTGTGAAGGGGTTAAACTGTGAACACAAGGCTCCAGTCACATGCACACATACATAGGGTCCATGACGTAAAATATGACCTCACCCCAAGGCATCAGTGGCTTGGTATTGTCAGTGGATATTGTGGAAAAAAAAATAAAAATATATATATATATATATATATATATATATATTTATATATACATATATCATGGGGATCGGGTGTATGTGTTTAATCCCTGTGTGTCAATGAGTATATAAGTGTGAGTGAATAGGTCCATGCCACCATGTTGGCTACAGAGCTGCAAGGTAATGCATTGTAATGGCCTCTGTCAGTCTGCATTTGGGGGTCAAAGTGTTATGGGAGGGCTTGTGAGTTATACTAATGGCCCCCCCACTTTTCAAAAGTTTTCCCCAAGACAAACTATGTGGATCAGTGCAATACAATGGGAATAATTCGCAGGAATTCCATACATCAGATTAATATTGTTTCCTCTTTGGCCCAAAGATCTGTAATTGTAAACCTGTGTCTTCTTTACTCCTTGTAATTAACCCTTTCCATAGTCACAGGGAAAATAAAGTACTCTTTTTTTAAGAGGTTAGTTATAATTTATACACCGACCTACATGGGTTTCCACTAAGGGTCTGACCATTACACACAAAAGCACAACTGTTTTCCTCCGAAGAAAGGATCATAAATATAACAATGAAGAAACTAAAGAAATAAATAACCACGGAGCAGTTTGTTAATGAATAAATCAATTGATAATGTTTCATGCATGTATCATTCTGTGTAAAATAAAGAAATTACGCCTATTTGTACATAGTGTCACCAGAATAGCATTTTTCCAGATCACATGTGGTCAGCAGGAGAGTGGCCTCCGAATGCTCACATAGTCAGCAGACCTTGGGAATACCAATAATCTCATTATTTGTTTTATATGGGGAAAAGGGGATGATCTCAGGTCTGCACTATAGGTCAAAAAATATACAGAATTGCAAGGCAGAAAATTCTGACAAATGCACACAGTGAAGCATGTACAGGGGAGATGACTGGGTCATTGTGCAAATGTGCAGAATGGTGTTATAAGGCCATGTTTCACATAAAGCAAACAAGCAGGGATTAAACAGCTGCCATGAATGCTTTGTGTACAGCACGGTTTAGTCTATATCTATATGTCTGTAGATTTCATTCATGGTGGCTGCATTCAGTCTGGCCTACTGAAAGATGAGCCTCATGAAACTCTTTTGGACTCTATATTTGTCTGAATATTTTTAGATATGGTTCCCTTCTATATTAATTAGCTATGTCTGTGTGTTGCATCAGTACTTATTAATAGATGAGGTGGACATTTCTCCATTATACTTATGCTCCCCTCCTAGTTTTGCCTGAAAAAAACACTGACACCACTCGTATAAATGGCCTTACTGTATCTACATACACATGTGTGTTACATATAAATATATGCAGGCCTTAGGATCCTGGTCAGTAATCCACAATGTATAGTCCAAAAGATTAAAAACACAAATCCGATATTTCATTTCGGGACTAGGCTTTAAAACTTTCTATCTGTCTGCACAGAAACAATGCACGGGGTGTTCGGAACGATGGCTTGTAGTTTCCTTGTGTTGTCATATTTCATATATATACATTACACAAATACATTTAAGTCATGCATTGTATGCAACCATATATATGGGTCATGTGTGCAGATCTGTCTCTCTCTCTCTCTCTCTCTCTCTCTCTCTCTATATGTATATTAGGCTAAATGTTCAGACGATGGCAGCAATTCCAATCTCTCTCCTTTTATTTTTATTTTTTTATTATTAAATTTATTTTTTTTCATCTATCTATCTATGTATCATCCATCTATTCTTTGCTTTCTTTCTTTCATCCCTTCTTTCCTTTTTACTTTCACTCTTTCTTCCTTTATTTTTTTCCTTATTTCTATCCTTTATTTCGTCTTTCTTTCTTTCTTTCTTTCTTTCTTTCTTTCTTTCCTTCTTTCTTTCTTTCTTTCTTTCTTTATATTATTCCACCCAACTTGAGCCTGAAAAATAATAAAATGTCACTAACAACCTCCAAATGTAGGGCAGTTAATTCCTGTAACAGCTGAGGATGCAGTGACAAAAGAGAACAGTCTAGACAATGTCATAAAGACTGCAGCACTAAACTGCTTATTTTTTCTTAATTACTCTGTGGGGCCATAGGCAGAGACTTCCGCTGTAAACAGTAAACAAATAGGAAAGTGTCTGCAGATATTGGGGGGCGGTCCAGCAGTATGGATGGCTATAAGTTTGTTGGTTTTTTTTTTTTCCAAGGCTCTAATCCAAATCACTGACAAAAATCTAGAGGGCTAGTTCAAAGTTTCTCTGAGCTGAAATGGAATGTTAGCTGTAAAACCCAAGTTTATTGACCATGTGGGAGTTTACAGCATATTGAGCTGCACTGCCAAGTAAGAAAGTGCATTTAACTCCTAGAATGCTACGGAAAATCCATTTTCCTTTAACTTAAATTCATGAAACTGAAAAGAATTGAGGTAGTCATCAGATAGATAGATAATAGATAATGATAGATAGACAATCGATATATAATAGATAGACAGATGAATGGATAGATAATGATAGATAGATGATAGATAGACGATAAATAGATAATACATATAGATAGATAGATAGATAGATAGATAGATATACAATAGATATATAGATAATAGATAGTAAAAAGATAGATAGATAAACAATAGATAGATAGATAGATAGATAGATAGATAGATAGATAGATAGATAGATACTGATTGTCTTAAACTGGCCATTCTACAGAAAGCCTCACACCACATTTAAAAAAAAAAAAAGACATCGAAAATTGTTTTCTATTATCATGTGACTAAAAGTTTGGTGTCTATTGTCTTATAATGTATTAGGAGTAAAGTGAATATTAAATGCCTTTGAACTTCAGTAAAGTCAAGTCCATTACACTATTAAAAAAGAGGAATCGGTGTTTAAAAAAATCCCCACCAAAGATGGAAAAGGCAGGAGAGGATTAAATATGCATGTTAAACCAAAGGTGGTGTTTATGGAACATAATATTAAGCTCTGGAGTCAGTGCACATGAATAACGTGGGATTAAGACATTCTCATTTTTATTATTGTTAGTAACCGTTTGATATGTTAAGGGAAGAACGTTATTAGGACTTTGTTTAGCATAAAACTTTTACTAGATTTACTAAATCTTACTACCTACAGTTCCCGCAATGAATATTCCAGAGAATATCTCATTTTTGGCCACCATTCCATCGTCATTGGAGGAGAGAAGTATCACATCTCCCTGCAGCATTGCTTGTAGAGCTGGGAGGGGATTGAATTCTAATACTTAATAAGCGACAATCTAATTGCTTGGGACTTCCTATGTGACGTAGAAAGCAGCAAACACTTCATGAAAGCCTGTCTTATATTCCTGTGTGTGATCTTCTAGTGGTACATCCCCAAGAGTGACTGCAGAAGATTATCCGGTTGTGAGAGGTAGAAATACTTGTGGAAAGCTAGTGACAGGCATATCACACAATGCCACACCTCACTCCCTGGGTATGTGACATTAAATATCATCATCATGATGGCTGTGGTGATGGACAGTCACTGGGCCCTGCAGAGAGAAGGCACATGGGGCAGCCTGTATACCAGAGGAGGCTGCAACTGCTGCACACACACATACACACAACACACTCATTCATATATCTATACAAATACATACATATAAACACACACACATATATACACACTCAAACATATATAAATATACACACATGTATATATACACATTAATACATATATATATATACATACATACATATAAACACATATATATACACACACAAATATATATAAATATAAACATACTCACACATACATAGAAGCACACACATATACTGTATACACAAACATACATATAACACATTATATCTAAATAAACATGCACATATATATATACACACATACATAAAATACATATATATAAATATACACACATATATGTATATATACAAACAGGCACACATGATTTATCATGGCTACATGGAAGCAGAAACTCTTAAACATACACACACTCTCTTTTGTTTTAAATATACCCACACTTTTCTTTATTCAAACAAAGACAGATATAAATGCAAAATTACTACACAAACATATACAGCTTCCCATTAATACACACAAATATTTAACATGCCTGCAAACAAACACACACACACTCACACACATGCATACATACACACATACATATACATACATACACACATACACACACATACATATACATACATACACACACTCACACACACATGCATACATACACACATACACACTCACACATACACATACATACACACATACACATGCATATACATACATACACACACATACACTCACTCACTCACACACATACATACACACACATACACTCACTCACACACACATGCATACATACACACTTACACACATACATATATATACGCACACACATATATATATACACACACACACACATATATATATACACTCACACACACACACACTATATATACACACATACTCACACATATATATATATACACACACACACACACATATATATATACACACTCACACACACACACTATATATACACACATACTCACACACATATATATACACACACATACACACACATATATATATATATACACATAAACACACACACTCACACACACACATATATATATACACACTCACACACACACACACACTATATATACACACAAACACTGGCGTCTCAGGCCGTCAGTCATCATTCATTCTCAAGTGCTCAGTAGTTGTGAGAGGTAAACTTGACTGCACAGGTTTTAAAGCCATTACATAGGGGGACGTTGGTGCAGTGAGGACTGTCCAGACGTGGAGGGACAATCAGTGGGGGATGAGTGTCTGATGCCCCCTCACAGGATGCTGCAATCCCTTTGTTTTGGAAGAAGGAGTGCAGACTGGAATGTGAGATATCGCTGGGTGAAGGCAGTGGCTTTGGCAAATGGACTTGAGGACAGCAGCCATAATGTTGATGTGTTCTCCGGCTGTGGACTGGACGAGGGATCCGAACTCCACATCCCCTGCGACATCTGACAGGACATCTGGGCTGTGGCCCCAGTGTGTGGCCCCTCACCACAACCTCCACAGAACCCAGCACACAAGCGGCTGCTCCTCCACTTACCTATGCTCCCTTTGTTTACACTTTAATCTGTGTTTACTTTCATATTATTAATCTTGGTGTGTTTATTTATTCCTGCATCTGCAATTTCTGATTTATTTCTTCTTTCCTTAATGTGTAATTGCTGCTAAAATAGCCACAATAGTTTACGAAAAAAAAAATATCCTCCTATGGATCTACAACTTATACTTCCACAAGGCCTTGGCCTTTCAAAATACATGTATGTATCTATAGGGACGTAATGATCATCTCTATCTATCTATCTACTATCTATCTATCTATCTATCTATCTATCTATCTATTATCTATCTATATATCATCTATCTATCTATCTATCTATCTATCTATCTATCTATCTATCATCTTTCTATCTATTATCTAGCTATCCCATATCTATCTATCTATCTATTATCTATCTATCTATCCCATATCTATCTATTATCTATCTATTATATATTTATTATTTTTCTATTATCTATCTATTTATTATCTATCTATCGCTGTTTTATAATTATCTATCAATATTACATTTAGATTTTCAGTCCTCACATTTTGATTTGTAGATTTTTGGAAAATGTATGTGTAGTCTTGAATACATTCGATTAGTTTTCAAACTTGAAGCTAGTATATAGTTTGTAGGCATTATTTCTACCACAGGAGCCACAAAATAGTAACTTATCTCACTGTTCAACACTAGAAATATAATAAATAGAAATGCAAGAACATATATATAATTTATTTATTTCTTTATTTTCCACAAGTGTTCTCCCTGTTCTTTGCAGGCAGCCTCTTCTCTGTTTATAGCGAGTAATAGAAAGTTAGTTTTGATTTGGAAATAATTGTAGAACTTTACAAGGAGATTCATTGTGTTCATTACTGACTTGATTTGAGTATATAAAAGGCCACTAATGTGGTGTTCTAATAACAGCCACAACTAGGATTTTTGGGCCTCTGAGGTTGGAAAATCGGCCCTGGTGCTTTGTGGCATGTAATATCTGAATAGTTTTCTGTGTATCCACACTTTGCATCAGGGACATC
Source organism: Dendrobates tinctorius (assembly GCF_039654945.1). NCBI lineage: Eukaryota > Metazoa > Chordata > Amphibia > Anura > Dendrobatidae > Dendrobates > Dendrobates tinctorius. The sequence goes on from NW_027361812.1 coordinate 15,774,088, forward strand.
TGGATAATTGGGAAGCATGTGCCGTGTGCTAATGTGTCACTGTCTATGAATATACATTACTACACTTCTAGAGATGAGTATCGCATACAATATCTGATCAAATTACAATCCAAATACTAAAAATCTCTATGATTGTCTTTCCTTTACGGCGTAGAAATGAATTCCTTGTGGTGCAGCAATTGGATAGGGCCCGAATTCCACATGATCGGCCTAAACTGTGATCATTCTAGTCACCCCATTTAATGTAAAACAATGTTGTAAACGTTTGTGCATTTCCTGCTTGTTTTTGTTTCCTCTTTTAAATATATATAACGTATTTATTAAAAATCGATCAATATTTTAAGAAATCAAACACAGCTGATTTGTAACTATAACCTTTTTTTTTCAATAAACTTTTTTTATGGTTAACTAATTTCATATAATTATACATGTTAAAAAGATGACACGATCCCATAAAAAATACACATTTCTATTACAAAAAATCACATAATATGTAGAATAGATTTTTTTTCTGCTCACCCGCAAGCATCTCTTAAAGCTGCATTGTTCAATAATATTACAGTGTCAATTATCTTAAAACTTCGAAAGCATCAGAATGGATTTTGTTAATAAAATATATTGTGTGTTATATACATGTGACTCTTTATTTACAATTTTTTCTCCACCTGCATTGGATTAAAAACATTGTAATGTTACAATAAGATATATGGCTACAGATAGGACAATTAATAAATAAAATAATTCATAGACCTATACGATAGATAGATAGATAGATAGATAGATAGATAGATGGATAGATACATAGATAGATAGATAGATAGATAGATAGATAGATAGATAGATAGACGATAAAGAACTGCATAGCTAATATATATATAATACATATATTTATTTACACATATGAGCGTATGTGTGTCTATATATATATATACATACACATATATATATATAAATACATAAATAAAGATAGAGATGTGTGTATGTATATAAATCACAAATATATATATATATATATATATATATATATATATATATACAACATTCAGATTGACAGTTGATATTTACATGCCTGAGTCCAGAAGTTGATGGAACAATAGAGCATGAGATTATCCCCACGAGCTGTGCATATTGTGACCCTCGTAGTGTGGAGCAAAAATACATTTAATAGATTTTATCGCCAGATCAAGTGCAATATAATCTGGTGCTGTGATTCTGAGACTTATGTTACCAGCAAAGAATAAGGCAGGATGCAAAGATGCAGAAAGTCTTTAATGTTTAATGGAAGGGGGTGGGTGCAATCAATATACACTTTTTTAGGGTTGGTATGGGTTTCAAATAATATCATAGTTTAATCTCAGGATCTAAGGGCTAGTCAGTGACACTTCCATCCTCAGAGGAGCAGTGGGCTCCAGGATCTTCTCACAGTCATGCTGCATACACATTTACAACAACCGAGCTCAAATGGGCACTGGGGATACTTTATACTAAATGGTTCTACTACTGGTATCAGGGGCACCTCATCCACTATTTACTTGTTGGTGCATAATAAACATGATTCACTGGAGTAGATGAAATAAACTGAAATCAAGATGTGATCTCACACTTATCTTCACTGAGGGACAATGAACTTCTACGTATATATAGCTGAGCACAGGAGCAGCATACATCTATATTGATCATGGTGGGTGGAGATGGTACTGGATCCCCTTATGGGGTCAAATCTCCCAATCTGCATCTGTTTCTAAGTCCTGATCTATACTAAAGCTATTAATATTTTAGTATTATTGCCCTCCACCCCCTCACTACTCCATTGGCCCTTTGTCTGTAGCAAAGCTCCAATGTACCAGCCAACACGTGAATGTGCTCTATGTGTGAGGAGCCGCCATACATTGTAAAGCCTCCAATGTAATGTATGATGTTTGGTATTTATATTGTGCAATTAGACGAAAGCAGTTGTCCCAACGGGGGCTCTATTTAGGGTGATGAATATTCTATCTTTCTACTTTAATGATCCATGTTTATCATAATAGTAATTATTTTTAACTTTAAACAATATCCGGTCTCCTGGAGACACTGCTTGTGGGTTTAATGGCTTTCTCCATAAAGAAAATAATGAACTGGTTGATTTGATAGCATGTAGTGTAATCCTGGATATACTCTAGTTAACTTGAAAATTAATAACGCTTCCACTTAATACTGGGCTCTATCTATCTATCTATCTATCTATCTATCTATCTATCTATCTATCTATCTATCTATCATCTATCTATTATCTATCTATCTATCTATCTATCTATCTATCTATCTATCAATCTATCATTTATCTATTATCTATCTATCTATCTCTATCTATATCTATCTATCTATCTATCTATAATCTATCTAGCTATCTAACATCTATTATCTATCTATCTATCTATCATCTATCTATTATCTATCTACAATCTATCTATCTATCTAACATCTATTATCTATCTATCTATCTACAATCTATCTATCTATCTTCTATCTATTATCTATCTATCTATTATCTATCTATCATCTATCTATTATCTATCTATCTATCAATCTATCTATCCATCTATCATCTATCTATTATCTATCTATCTATCTATCTATCTATCTAGCTATTATCTATTTATTTATTATCTATCTTTCTATCTATCTATTATCTATCTATCTATCTATCTATTATCTATCTATCTATCTGTCTATCTATCTCTCTATCTACAGCAACAAAAAGTTTGAAGCAGCACACCATGTTGTGTAGAAAAAAAAAATCCAATTTAATAGCCCATGAGGAGACGTTTTGGCTCCAATTGTGAGCCTTCCTCTGAGCTTGAAGAAAGGCTAACACTTGGAGCCGAATCGTCGCCTCATGGGCTATTAAACTGAAATTATTTTTTTTTTCTACACAATATGGTGTGTGCTGCTTCAAACTTTTTTTTGTTGCTGTACTTGAGGTCTGGTATGTACCTGGGAGGCTTTGCACCCAAACTGCTGGTGCTGCTTTTTTCTTTTTCTGTCTATCTATCTATCTATCTATCTATCTATCTATCTATCTATCTATCTATCTATCTATCCATCCATCCATCCATCTATCTATCTATCTATCTATCTATCTATCTATCATCTTATCCAATAAATGTCCATGCTATCTATCTGTCAATCTATCCATCTTCAACTATAATTTAATGCAATTTTAAAAAATCGAATACTCCTTTGTGAGATATACTTATGAAATAAAAATAAAGACTGATTATATTCGATTTGGTTTTGAAAATTCTCCTATTTTGTTATGACATCAGCCATCTACTTTCTATGTCATCAGTTATAGTTCCAAAATCTATAGGTGATAAAACATATACACATACATACACACATACACACATATATTTATATACACATATATACACATGCCCAGATATACATACACACACTTATATACACAAATATATATATATATACACTCTTCTTATACACATGCATAATTAAAAAAATGAAAATATATTAAAAAAAAACAACAACAACAACACGATATTGATACCAAGCACCAATGTACCCACATTACCAACCCAATCAATCCCAACACCTCCAGGAAAATACTGGAACTGTAGGTTTCCGCATATGACTGAAAAAAAAATACTGGAAAGATAATAAATTATTCTCTAGTACTAGTAAAATACGAAAAGGGAAATAAAGATAGATAAGATGCCATAATAAGAAAGAATCAGGGTCTCGGAGTCCTATAAATTAAGATATGATGGTGTCCATACTAAACTTTTATCCTGGGCTTATAAATATGATGTGAATTTTCTTTGCTTACCATAAAACCAAACGATTTCGTCCAGACAGTTTTAGAAGTCAAAGCAACTAACACAAATAGAGGCCATAAAGTCTCAAATAGCTTTCTAAGGAAGCCAAATGGCGTCTGGAGTGAGGCTTTTACTGTTTTCTATAGGTGAAGCCATATACGCATTTTAGGGTAGGCCAGCGGAAACTCGTCTGTGTTTTCACAAAAGAGGATCATGAACTCCCAGCGAATCTCCAAGGTAAAGCCTCACAACCTTTATTTTCTACTTCTAACATTCTAGCCACAATCTCCATGTTTCTCTATAGACAGACGTGTAATAATAACATATTACATATAATACAATGGAGCCGGGAGTCTTTACAGAAAACGCATGGCCGGAAAGCTGGAGGGCTCAACTTGGCGTTGATGGAGTTGTCCTTGAGACATGGGAAGTATTCAGCCATCTTCTAATTGTTTTCTTATTTTCTTTCTTTTCGACTAATTGAAACCAGAGCAGGGTCTGACAAATAAACAACCAACAAAACAAATAATAATAGGTGAATGCAGCTGTCGGAAAATAAAAGTCTTCTAACATGATAGGCAATTTTCTCTGCCTTTATAGAAACTATTATTTTTTTTTAATTGTAGAACAAAGGATTATTTATTAGAGACTAGATAGGATAAAGCATTTGTGTTCTGAGGCGCTATATCAGTACTGTGTAACTGAATAATATACAATGTAAATTAACCCTTCAAGATGTATTAATATTATTATTAGTAGTATAGCATTTTATTCGACTTATTTTTCATGCATCTGTGTTCCTCAGTCAAGCCCCCCCCCCAAGGCAGTAACATCTGAAATATACATATACAAAACATATTATTAATATATGAAATATACATACAATGCTTTGTATATGTAAATTTCAGATATTACTACCAGAGGGGGCATGACTGGGAAACACAGATACATGAAAAATAAGTGAAATATATTTATATATATAGTTAGTTAGTTAGTTAGTTATTATATATACATGCATATATCATGTTAAATTTACATGTATCATAATATATATATATATATATATATATATATATATATATATATATATTAAAAAGATGTCTGGAGTGAAATTATAAGATAGTTTAACATCCTGTTGCCATAGAAGAATATCATTATACCAGGACCTAACATTTAACAATGGGCACGGTGGTGGCATTGTATGCAGATTAGATACATCAATTATTGGCTTTGCAAAGCAAATTGTTCCTTTATTGCCTTGAGGACGATGGTATAGCTCTAGTTATCGAATATAAAGATTCTACAAACATCTAGATAACGTTTCTAACCCTTGCTGACCAACTAAATAAAATTAAATGTATGCAAGGGAGGAATTCTGCTACCTGTATTTACAGACTAGACATAATAATAAAAAATAAGGAGATGGAAGGAGCGCTTGAGCATTACATTTGGTCTTTTTAGCTTCCTCGGGGTCTTAGAGGGGTAGGGGATGAGGATAGAGGTGTAACGAAGGTGTAGTTAGGGATATTTTAAGATATGAAGTTGCTTCGGTGCACGATCACAGTGCTAGATGGGGTTATTTTGAGCTCACCTTTGTTTTGGGGGGACGTATAGGGTAAAGGGGGGATAGGGGGGTTAGAGCAGAATAGAATGGGCATGCTGCGATCCCTAGGCAGACGAACCTTGTGTGGAATTAGGCTTTACCTCTGGATGAGTCCTCTTCTCTTTTGCACTTGCGATTGTTCATTGGTAAACAAAACTGCAGCGTTCTCTCCTTTGTTCAACTTGAAGGCGCCCGCTGCTATACCCGATAAAATCTGATAGATGGCGCTCTTGCTCCACGCTTCTTTTGCAATTCCCCGACAACTTGACCCTTGTGACGTCATCCGCGTCTGAATCACCAAGGCCATTTTCAATCCTCATTGGCCTGACAGTCACGTGGTGGGGCCAATGCCTGGATAATTATGGTGCTGATATTTTTCCCTAAAAAAAAAGATGTCAGCCTCTGGCTGTAGTATTCCTCTTTAAAAAGCCTCTCTGAAAATGTCATGTCCCAGCAATGTGACTCCTAACTCGTTTTTGATGGACTCTAGCTGCAGAGGAGACAATTATTCCTCCAACCAAGGGATGTATATGCAGTCTGGGAGCGATTTCAGCTGTGGGATGATGAGAAACTGTGGAATTGTCCCGTCTCTCTCCAAAAGGGATGAAGTGAATAACCCCAGCTTGTCTCTCAACTCTTACCCCTCTTACCTGTCTCAGCTGGACAATTGGTGTGACCCCAAAAATACTTATAGGATCGAGCAACCTGTTGCCAGACAGCTCTCCTCCTGCTCCTTTCCAACCAATGTCAAGGAGGAGAATGTGTGCTGCATGTACAGCGCTGACAAGAGGGCAAAGAATGCCACCGAGTCTGCCCTCTACCCGAACCAGATGCCCGACTCCAGAGCCAGCGACCATGAGGTGCCGGTGCCCAGCTACTACCGTGCCAGCCAGGGCTACTCCATGGACAAGAGCCACAATGCCAGCGAGTTTGACACAAGTTTTGACAACAGAACAAGTCTGAATCCAAGAAGTGAAATCCTGGAACAGCAGCAGCAGCAGCAAGCGGGGGGCAAGGTGGGCTTCCCCGAAAACACCAAGACGGATACTAATCAGACCCTGGCCACGAATCTGAGCACCAACCCCAGCAATGCTTCAGCTAATGAGATCAAAACAGAGAGGAGCCTCCCAGCTGCCAAACTAGCAGCACCAGAGGCAGACAAGGAGATGGCAAAGAACACTGACACCAGCACTGACAACTCTGACAACGAAGCAAAAGGTAAGAGACCTGCTGCCTCTCTGCAGAGACCCCAGTACACAGGGTGGGCTCAGCAAGGCGAAAGAATACACAGAATAATCACATGTCAGGAAGCTGGATAAACAAATGGCATTTTTCTTTTATCCCTGTCTTCCTACCTGCCTATTACTTGTAAATATATTTATATATTGTGTGCTGGTTGTTCAGGTGGCTGTGATTTGCTGTCTTGCTATATTTGTTGTAGAATTATTTTTGTTCTCAGTTCTTTTTTTTCTTGTCGATTTTGTAGTTAATGTTTTGAGATAATATTCTCTACCTATCTATTTATCTATTATCTATCTATCTATACAATATTTATCTATCTATCTATCCAATATCTATTATCTATCTATTATCTATCTAATTATCTATCTATCTATTTATCTATCTACCTACCATTTATCTATCTATATTCCATATATCAATCTATTTATCTATTACATATCTGTATGTATTATATCTATCTAATCTATCTATCTAATCTATCTAATCTATCTATTTATCTATCTATCCTTCTTCCTATTATCTAACTAATATCTATCTATCTCTATCTATAATCGTCATTTATTCCCAATTTACTGTATATTATATGGACATATTTGAATTTAACTTAATTTCCAGTCCACCATCTATATGCCCACTATTTATCTCCACTTGAGTACTTGCATATTTTACTGCCCAAAAGAGTATATATGGTGGACAAATGTATGTATGTATATATATATATATATGTGTGTGTGTGTGTATATATATATATATATATATATATATATATATACTGTTCAAAGAAATAAAGGGAACACAAACAGCCTGTTGCAAATGGAATAGTGTTCCCTTTATTTTTTGAGCAGTATATATATATCTTTATATATATATACATGCACATATGGTATATTTTATCTCTATTAGTGTATGTATTTGTAGCCCTATTTGTAGTTGTGTGTGTTCCTCTGCAGAAATGCACAAAGATATTAGTGTATTGTGCTTTATATTGTATTGTGCTTTATTTATTCCAATAGAAAACAGGGAGGGAAAAAAATAAATAAAAGAACTGTGCAGCTTAATACTATAAAGCTGCAGTAAATCAGTGAATCCAGTGTAATAGAGAATGGAAAGCAGCCATTGCTCTAGTAAACACAGCAGTAGTAATAGTAGTCGGGGAACATCGTATGTTTATGTCTGGTGAAGATCTGAAAGCTTTGGGACTTGTTTATGTAGAGATGCAGTCACTGGACTTATTCATTAAGATTGTGAATTTTCAGATCTAAAAAAACCCTCATCTATGTATGCTTCTCTCCATAATAAACGTTTAATTTTAAGACAAAAACGCAATTATTGTACCATGCAAAGTCAAGTTTACGAAAACAGATCAGAATCAAGCCAGGTTCCATTCGTGATCTGTTCCAGATGTTCTATTAATTTGCAGGACATTAGCATAAGAACAATAGAGAATCCCGCATTTCAGGCTGCTGCAGCCTCTGGGGCTGCTCCTTGATTTCCGGTGCAGTTTGGGGCTAGTTTGGAGACTTTTGTGGGTCTTCCTCGGCTGTTGTTATATTGTTGGTCATTTATTGGTTGTCTGGGTGCACTTATTGCCTGCTGTGTAATGGTTTCCTCTGCTTTTATTCCTTGTTGTCCTAAAGTTGCTGTAAATGTTTGTCTCCCGGTGTAGAATGGCTTATTTCCTGCTCTGGTGCCATTGCTGCATGCACACAGCTGCATTGATGCTGATACAATCTGCTTCTTTCTTTTATAACTTTGAGGGGTTCTTGCAGCAGTGATTGTATACAGCAATGTAGTAGCTAGTATTGCCCTGTGCTAAATACCTGAATTAACATGGCGGCACATTGCTATGCCTTATTACATGATATTTCCAATAATGAAATGCAGAAAAATACTGCAAGCATCCATGTATAAATCTAGGTGCATGTATATGACCTTATAGTACATGCAGATCAGGAATACCCTGCTATGCACAGGCACAGAGATGTATACCTACATCAGCCATCTGCTTCCAATTATTGGTATGTATATTGTGAGTATTCTAGAACTATACACTAATAATGTACAAGTACAATAATGCATAGAAATAAATCATACACTACTAAACCCACATCAGACACTTATATATTAATGCAAAAGTACACAAGTGTGTCCAGAAGGGCTGAGATGTGCAGCTGCAGTGATACATGTGTGTGCACCAAGCTCCCATGTACACCATCACCTAATCGGGGATCATTTACACCTTTATAACAAGCACGAAGGGCTACATTCCAACTACACAAAATATGCAACTGAGGTCACACACACAAGTGTGTGCACATGTGAAGGTCACGTATATGTGAGTGTCTGCACACATGGACTTGTGCAAAAGGGTATGACTGGCAAAGAATTTAGGTTTTGACGAACATTTGCATTTATCACTATATATAGAGAGAGATCCTTTATGTGTTACATACTAGTTGACGTCATGCATAGGTATATGTATATGTATATGCATACATGTGTCCACTTGGCAAATGGGAGCGTTGATCCCACCATTATATGTCCGCACACTACAAAAGTACAAATGCTCCAATATATCAGTATTGTGCGAATACTGGACCCGCATGAGCATGGAGCATTAGATGGATGCAGAGATAGAAGGATCAGTAAATAGCTGAGTACATACTTAGATGGATAAATAGATAGATAATAAACAAAAAAATAATAAATAATAATAATAAACAAAAAAAAAATACAAGCCAGCACCAATCAAGTACGGACCACTTGACTACTGTAGGTGTAAAACAATAAATGGCTTAATTCCCTTTTCAAAAAGGTGAAAATTTTACTTATTCCAAGACCATTTGTACATGGGCTCGAAAAAAAGACAATTTTGTACTTTTTTTAAATTGGAGTGCTGATATTATTATTATTATTACTATTATTATTATTATTATTATTACTACCTAATGGACCTTTGTTGGGTTTCACAATCTATCTATCCATCCATCTATTATCTATCTCCTATCTATCTATTATCTATCTCATATCTATCTATCTATCTATCAACTATTATTTATCTATGTATCTATCTATCTATCTGTCTATCTAAATGGAAAAAAATCAGGCAGAACTCCAGTTCAAGGAAAAATTGTAGACTTTAATCCAGCACCAAGTGGTGCAACGTTTGGACCTCACAGCACGGTCTCTGTGTGCTTGACAAAGACTGTGTTATGCTGCCTTTTTTTTTTCCATTTATATTTTGCGTTGGACAACCGCATTACTCAGGAAGTATTGCACCCAAAATCTGCTCAAGTTTGTGCTGTTGTATGTTTTTTTTTTCTATTCATCTATCTATACATCTATCTATCTATCTATCTATCTATCTATCTGTCTGTCTGTCTATCCCATATCTATCTATCTATCTATCTATCTATCTATCTATCTATCTATCTATCTATCTATCTATCATCTATCTATGTACGTATCTGTCTATCCCATATGCATATTTAGTAAGTACCTAAGATCAATTACCTGAATTTATACAATGGCCACTGATGGCTAGACAAATATTTTATATACTTCTAGAAAAAAAAATAAAGGGAACGCTAAAGCATTTGGAATGATGTTTAAGCGTTCCCCTTATTTTTTTGAGCAGTATAGTTTGATATATATATTTATGTGTGTGTGTAAATATATATATATATATATATATATATATATATATATAGCCATTAGTCTAGCCATCAGACATAGGATTATATACACTAATTGTATGATGCATGTATATGTATATACTACATGCTGCCATTACACTTACTCACTTTCTAAACCTCGTGTTGCACTGGGGAATCAAGAGCATCTTACAATTGTCCAGTGCCCACATGGTTAACAACACTTTTCTCTTCAGTAAAGAAAATAACCTACAAATGCTTAAAGACAAGTATTTCAGCAGTGCAGTTTTGTATACAGATCTTTATAGGGCATAGATGCATTGATAGATAGGGGCAGTGAACTGGATGGACAAACAATGGATAATCAGTCTGTATTAAGACACACACACACACATATATATATACACACATATATATGTATATACACACACACAGACACACACACACACACACACACACATATATGTATATATATACACATATATATATGTATATACACACACACACATATATGTATATATATACACACATATATATATGTATATATACACACACACACACACATATATATATATACACACACACACACACACACACACTTTATTTGTGTTTTCACACACGTTTCCAAGGTCTAAAATAAATAAATATAAAAATCCTTCCTGTTTGATTTTGGCATTTATATTGGGGATATTAGGGAACGTTGAGATCCTAGACTGTGATCTGCAGACTGTAAGGTTATACTGCACGTTCTCTTTGAAGCCCACCCAAAATTGAGTATGAACCCCTCTGTGACGTGTGCCATGCAGTCAGTGCCACAGAGCAGGGTAGGCATCATCATCTCATGGTTTGTGCCCAGCTGGGCTGGTGCAGCAAGGTCTTGCCTGGGTGTGTGGGCTCTTGTGCCCTGCTGGTGTGTGCACATGTGTATGGGCAATCGGTAGGGAGCATGGACTGCCAGCTCTGATGCATCTATTGCCACACAGCAGAGTATATTCTTATACTTATATTTAAATATTATCTTCAACAGAGGATATAAAGGCAGAAAACGCTGCAGGAAATTGGCTGACAGCTAAGAGCGGAAGGAAGAAACGGTGCCCTTACACTAAGCATCAGACCCTGGAGCTGGAGAAAGAATTCTTATTTAATATGTACTTGACCCGTGAGCGCCGCCTAGAGATTAGTAAGAGTATCAACTTAACAGACAGACAAGTGAAAATTTGGTTTCAAAACCGCAGAATGAAACTGAAGAAAATGAACAGAGAAAACCGGATTCGAGAACTGACATCAAATTTTAATTTCACTTAAAATGAAGGAAGACTCAAAAAAAAAAAAAAAAAGAATCCTCTGACGGAATCCTAATCCATCCCCTAGGCCCCTCCACTCCACCAATAAGACGACTAAACATAAAGAGCAAAACCCAATCCTCAGCTGAACATTTTTCTAGGTCATTCATGCAAGGCTTTCAGATAAAGCAGGTAGCCAGAATGTCAGACTAGGTGGCCCCTTCTCTCCCTGCCCACAGACTGTACATAAAGACAGGCTCTTCAGTATAATGCATGATCCTATTAAATATTGCATCCTTGTTTCTATGTATAAATGGTCAGTGAGCCAGCTACTGAAATTGCATTTAAGTTATTTACTTCCAGCACAAAGAAAAAAACAAACTCCAGAGACCTTTTTTTAAAAACTCATAACCCTTCCAAACAATGCTTTAAATAAACAACAACAAAAAAATAAAAAAATAATAATAATTCAAAAATATATATATATATATATTAAAAAAAAAAATCCAACAACAAATTTGCTTTCTTACATCCGTGTAACCTGTATATTGTATCTGGAACTCGAATCGAATTTTAAATGTTTGTAAATGAGAATTTGCAGTGAAGTTATGAACTTTCTCTCTATATAAGAAAATATATATAGAAAATCTATATCTCATGCAGTTTCTTTATCTGGTCCGCTGCATATTTAAGTAAGGGGAAAAAAAAATAAGACAGTATTGATAATCCTTAAAGAATACATTTCTCGTGTCTGTTATTTAAATACACTATGTATGTGTCATTTTTTTGCATGTATTTTCCTTTGTGGACATAAAAAAAAAAGAAATAAATTTCCTAGAACTGAGATTACTTGACTTGTTCTTGCAGTGCATTTCAATAACAGCCTGGTCCCAGACAGCCATCCTTCACTGTTTGCTCTTTATAGAGTTATATCTATTTTAATATTACTATTCTTTTTGGGGGTCTTTATTATTATTATTGGAAGGCTTTTAGGAGACCGTACCAGGGAGAACATAAGTGAGAGAGCAAAAAACGTTGATTTAAATATTATCCAGGTGACCACAATAAGTCAAGGTCATAAAACAGTAATGTCAGGACAGTCTTTGCTAAAGCGGTGGAGGTGGATTTTATGATCTGCAAATATAATGTGCCGCGGCAGTAAAAGATGCATTTAAAGGTGACTCCAGAAGAGGGAAGGGACTCATAGTCTGGGCTGCAATCTTTGGATACACACTTCTTATGGCTTTGGGTGCTATTTTTTTTTTAAAGAAAGAATCAGCCACTGTACATGGCAAGGAATAAGCCAAGCAGCACAAAGGGATAACATCTCAATACTATGACAAGTCCGGCACACAGAAAGGTAAGTGCATGCTTTTTTTTATATCCTTTATCTGTTCGAAGATGGTCTGCTATTAAATATGTAGTAATGGAGTTGGGGGTTCAAGGTTGTGGATGGCTCTTACCCTGCATTATGTGGCTGCACAGAGTTTGCTGAGATGTCTTGCTTTCTATATTATTGATTTGCTGTCTACTATGGGGTTGTGCAGAAAGAACATAGCATGGAGGATCGTGGGCTCTCCTCTATTGATGTTTTGCATTATGAGAATAGTAATAATGATGATTATTATTATTATTATTATTATTATTATTATGAAAGCATTCGCCTTCTGGATTAGTATCTGTCTGTGTCTATGTGATTGCCATCTCTTGGATCGGAAGCATCCGAGCAATTACAGGTTAAATGCCTGAATCCTGACAGTCTGGCGAATGCTGAGCGGTGCCTGCTCCTATCACTGCAGGATGGGATTGAGATACCTTGTTAGATGAGTGGGATCTCTGAGCATTGGGGAGGGAGGAGAGCAGTGGGGGCTGCGAATGAGAACATCCCTTCTCCTTATTAAGGGTTTGTAAATGAAAGAGATGTGAAAATCTGGCAATGGCTGTGAAGCTGAGCTGTCCTGAGGCAGCATCTACTGTAGACAGGGGACCGATAGCCTCCTAGGAGGGACACTCTCCCAATTACACCCATTTCTTTCTCTTTTATTTATGCTTTGCTTCCTCCTTTTTTTGTATCTGACAAGGGATTGTGGATGTTGCATCTTGTCACCCAGCTGATCCGTGGTTTAGGTAGTTTCATGTTGTTGGGATTGACTGTTTTAACGCGGCAACAAGAAACTGCCTTAATTACGTCAGTTCGTCTTCATCAAGAACAACGATTTCCTTTAATGTTCTGCAAGTGGCTTCCTAAGAGGGCGAGTGATCGGATCCTCTAAGGATGCCAGTGGCCGACGAGTCATGGGAAGGGAGCCCCTAAGGAAGCTGGTGCCCTGGAAGAAAGGGGAGGGAGCCCCAATGGATGCCACTGCCCTGGAAGAAAGGGGAGGGAGCCCCAATGGATGCCAGCTGCCGGGGAAGGAAGGGGAGGGATCCCCTCTAAACATGCCACTGCCCGGGAAGGAAGGGGTGGGAGCCCCAATGGATGCCACTGCCCGGGATGGAAGGGGTGGGAGCCCCAATGGATGCCACTGCCCGGGAAGGAACGGGTGGGAGCCCCAATGGATGCCACTGCCCGGGAAGGAAGGGGTGGGAGCCCCAATGGATGCCACTGCCCGGGAAGGAAGGGGTGGGAGCCCCAATGGATGCCACTGCCCGGGAAGGAAGGGGTGGGAGCCCCAATGGATGCCACTGCCCGGGAAGGAAGGGGTGGGAGCCCCAATGGATGCCACTGCCCGGGAAGGAAGGGAGGGAGTCCTGCTGAGCATGCCAGCACCCTGGAAGCATGGGGGAGCAGGGAGCCTGGCATCTCAGCCCTGGCTTCTGGCTGCAGCTCATTTGCTCTCCTTGCTATTGTTTAGTGGCAGATTGAGGCTCCCCACATTACTGTGGCCAGACAAAAGGACCCTTCCTGCAGAAATCCTATGAAATTATTAGCTGTATTGGCTCTATGTCAGATCACAGTGGCAGAGCCCTGATCCTGGCAGTGAGGACGAAAAAGAGGTTTACATAGGAATCTAATGTTTCTAAGGGAATCACATGCAGAGGCTTCTGAAGCATTGTGGAATCGGATCCCAAGTCCACCTTAGCTTTATTACAAAGGTGAAGTGTTCTTTTACCATCTCACAGCCCTCTATTAAAATGACCAGAAAGAAAATGCTCTGACCAGTCATTTTCTGCATTGTATGTATACCAATGTAGTTTTTTTGTTTCGTTTTGTTTTGTTTTTTTGTTTTTCCTGTGCTAGTTGCAATAATTATTTTCATTTCAGAAATGAAAATTAAAATAACTAAATACATAAATAAAGGAAATAGAGATTTAATTTTACAGCTGGGTTTAATATCATTCTGACACAACGTCCTATGTTAATTGTATGTTGAACATAAACATAAAATGTAATATGACTATTTACATATTTTAATCTACATATGCACTCCTGGCAATCATATATTTATGGATATAAGATAAATATTAAATATTAGATGCTCCAAATACATCAAATTAGATGGACTATGAATATACAAATACTGAACGATGAATAGTAACTACTTTAAAAAAAACACCCCAAAATTAGTAATCACATATATAATTGTCCCAAATTATCTATCTATCTATCTATCTATCTATCTATCTATCTATCTATCTATCCCATATCTATCTATCTATCTATCTATCTATCCCATATCTATCTATCTATTATCTATCTATCTATCTAACTCATAACTATATAACATGATTATTTATTTATTTCACCCCTTTTTTATACATTTATATATATTAGATAATAAAATAATAAATGGATGCATACATAAATAACTAAGAACCAAATGAACATTAAATAGGGGACAAATTATAATGATAATTTGTCCTGATTTTTTAAGTTAGTTATTTTACTATAATACATTATTGATAGAAGAACAGATACCAAATAATCTTTGATTCCAATTCTCTACCTAGAGTACAGTGATGATTATGAAAGACAATATTGGGATTAGCAGGTCCCATCCTCGCGGTGTATAACCTGTATGCAGGTACTCTACTGTAATAATAAGGTAATCTAAGACTAAAGACGCACATAGGTTACTGACAGCTACAGACAGTCTGCTTCTCCTAAAAAAATGATTTTGTAAATAGATCGTTGATGTAAAGAAAATATGAATATTTATTCCCCACAATGATTTTGCAGACTGTGAATATCTATTGCAGAATGTTGGTTTCCAATATGTGACGTTGGTTTCCTGTATATGATCTTACTTCTGCATTCGATCTGTGCCTTGGGCATCTGATGTCTTTATTATTTGAGGTTTGATTGGAACATTTTTT